>NC_090762.1:28053753-28403753 GCF_036898095.1 Palaemon carinicauda
TTACTGTATTCAATAAAAAATACAGTACCACTCATATCCTTAAATTTCTCAAAGATGACAAATTCATAGATAATTTGTATTTTTCCCAACTAAACAAAACCTTAGCTATTTAATAGGGGTAATACTTTCGGCGTAGCCGAAAGGACGAGCCACTAAAATTTAACGAGGGTTTACTACCCACACCGCTAGTTAGCGGGGGTAGGGGAGAGTAGCTTGCTAACCCCCCCCCCCCCCTTCCACACACCTGTGCTTGAGCTCACTTTGCTTGGAGGTAGGACTTCAAGGGGGATAGGGCTGGCGGGCAAGTTTGATTAAATAGCTAAGGTTTGTATAGTTAGGAAAAATACAAATTATCTACGAATTTGTCATTTGTTACGTAACTGACATGCAAACCACGCTATTTAATAGGGGTGACTCACCCATTAGGAAGGGTGGAGGTCCCAGCCAGTACTGGCTTTATGGCTTTGCCCAGGGACTCGTTATTTGAGTGTGTCAGCACCCAAGAAATAAGGAGTCCCAGCACCTGGCTAAAACCTTGCTAAGCAAGCTGTGTATGAAGGCATAATGAAGTGTGACTCATCCTAGGAAGTTGATCTTTAGATGTAAACTTGTAGACTAGGACTCTCCCAATACCACCTCGTCAGGGTATGGGGACGTGACAGTATTAACTTAATACTAGGAACACAAGGAAACATGGTTTACCTGCAGTGGTTTGAGGTCAGCTATGCAGAGAACCCAGGATGCTGCTTTCCCCAAGAGAGGGGATGATGAAGAAAAGAATAAGGGCCAGTCAAACCTTTTCATTAATGCAGACTAAAACCGGGTAACAATGCCCTCAACCTTCTGCTACTTGACAAATAAGGAGCTTGAGGTTTTAAACCAGCTGTTGTGCAGCCACCACAGGGCCGATAGAGAACGTATCGAGCCTCCTGTGGGTCATGTCTTGCAGGTAGTGGGCTGTGAAGGTTTGTCTGACGCTTCCACACCCCAGCTTGAAGGACCTGCGTCACTGACAAATTCTTTTTGAAGGCCCAGGGACGTAGCTACGCCCTTGACATCATTTGCTCTAGGGCGACGTGACGGAGGAGGATCTGGATTCAGGGACAGATGAATCACTCTACGAATCCATGCCGAGATGGTGTTCTTAGTGACCCTCCACTTGGTCCTCCCTGTGCTAACGAATACATCTGGCACATGAGGACGAACTGCAGCTGTTCTTTTAAGATATAGCATCAAACTCCTTACTGGGCATAGTAGGAGATGGTCTGGGTCATCTGTTACAGAACGGAAGGAGTTGAACCGAGGATCCGCTACTCCTGAATTCTGAGTCTTAGCAATAAACTCAGGGACGAATCTGAACGTTATCTCCCCCCATCCCCTTGAATGGGCGATGTCATACGAGAGACCATGAAGTTCGCTAACACGCTTGGCCGAAGCCAAAGCTAGTAGGAACACCGTCTTCCAGGTTAGGTGGCGATATGAAGCCTGGGGTAATGGTTCATAGGGAGGTCTCTTAAGAGACCTGAGAACTCTAACCACGTTCCATGGAGGAGGTCTCACTTCCGACTGAGGGAAGGTAAGTTCATAACTTCGTATGAGTAGGGAAAGTTCCAGCGAAGAAGAAATGTCCATTCCTTTCAGCCTGAAGGCTAGACATAAGGCTGAGCGATAGCCTTTCACTGCCGAGACTGAAAGGCACATTTCTTCCCGCAAATACACGATGAATAGTTGGAATAGTGGCATCGAGTGGAGAGATACCCCTTCCAAGACACCAACCACAGAAGACTTTCCACTTTGCCTGGTAGACAGCTGCGGATGACTTTCGCAGATGAACAGACATCCTGACCGCAACTTGTTGCGAAAAGCCTCTCTCAGCGAGGAGATGCTGGATAGTCTCCAGGCGTGAAGTCGTAGCGATACTACGGCTTTGTGGAAGATGTTGGCATGTGGTTGTCTGAGTAGATTGTGTCATGGAGGGAGCTCTCTCGGTAGCTCCGTCAGGAGTTGCAGAAGGTCCGGAAAACATTCCACGTGATGCCATAGCGGAGCTATGAGGGCCATAGAAAGATTGACCGATGTTCTGGTCTTGTTGAGCACCCTCCTCATCAGACAGAACGGGGGAAAGGCGTAAACGTCGATGTTGTCCCACCGTTGTTGGAAGGCATCTTGCCAGAGACCCTTGGGACCCGGGACTGGGGAGCAGTACAGTGGAAGCTTGAAGTTCAGAGCTGTTGCAAACATATCCACAGTCGGAGAACCCCACAAAGTCAGGACTTTGTTGGCTAATAGATGATCCAAAGACCACTCGGTACTCACTATCTGAGACGCTCAGCTCAGATTGTCGGCAAGCACATTCCTTTTGCCTGGAATGAAACGTGTCGATAGCGGAATCGAGTGGACTTCGGCCCATCTCAGTATCTCTACTGCAAGATGGGATAGCTGCTTCGAAAAGGTACCTCCTTGTTTGTTGATGTAAGCCACTACTGTGGTGTTGTCGCTCATCACCACCATAGAGTGACCCGCCAGGTATTGTTGGAACTGTTGAAGGGCCAGAAAGACGGCCTTCATCTCTAGAAGATTTATATGGAGGCACTTTTCTGATTCTGACCACAGGCCTGAGGTCCTGTGGTGCAGTACGTGGGGCCCCCAACCCTTTCTTTGAGGCGTCCGAAAACAGCATCAAATCCGGGGGGAGGACGAGAAGATCCACTCCTCTTCGTAGGTTCTCGTCTGTCACCCACCACTGGAGGTCCGTCAGTTCTGCAAGTCCCATAGGGATCATGACATCCAGGGAATCATAACCTTGATTCCACCGGGACTTGAGCCGCCACAGGAGGGATCTCATCCTGAGACGACCGTTGGGAACTAGACGAGCCAAAGACGAAAGGTGACCGAGGAGACGTAACCACGATTGGGCTGAAAGTTCTTCTCGTCTGAGAAAAGGGCTTGCGACCTTCCTCAGCCTTGCTATCCTGTCGTCTGATGGGAAGGCTTTGTGGAGATTGGTGTCTATAATCATGCCTAGATATACCAGTCTTTGAGTGGGAAGCAGAGAGGACTTCTCGAGATTTACCATGATCCCCAGATCCTGGAAAAGGCCCAGACGTTTGTCCCGGTGCTGAAGAAGGGATGACACCGAGTCTGCTAGGATCAGCCAGTCGTCCAGATAACGGAGGAGACGGATGCCGATCCTATGTGCCCATGAAGATATTAGGGTGAACACTCTGGTGAAAACCTGCGGTGCTACGGAGAGACTGAAACACAGCACCTTGAATTGGTACTCCTTGTTGTCTAGGCTGAATCTTAAGTACTTCCTTGAAGACGGATGGACTGAGATCTGGAAGTACGCGTCCTTCAGATCCAGTGTACACATGAATTCTTGCGGTCTCACTGCTAGTCTGACCGTATCTGCGGTCTCCATGCTGAACGGAGTTTGTTTGACAAACTTGTTCAGAGCCGAGAGGTTGATGACTTGTCTCCAGCCTCCAGACGCCTTCTTTACAAGAAAGAGGTGACTGAAGAAGCCTGGGGAACTGTCGGGGACCTCTTGGAGAGCGCCCTTCTTCAACAGGGTCTGGACTTCTGCCCGAAGGGCTTGCCACCTTGCTGATCCCATGGCAAGGGAGCTCAACGACACAGGATTCGTCATCAGGGGATGTAGAGATGTTGTGAACGGGACACGATATCCCTGACTGATTACGGAAATCGTCCAGGAATCGGCCCCGAGTTGCTGCCACCTGTCTGCACAACTTTGTAGGCATACCCCCACTGGTGGACATGCAGGGGGGCTGCCAATGCTAGCGCTTGCAGCCTCGGCTGCTCCCTCTAGGATTCTTACCTCCTCTGGAGTACCTTTTGCCTTGTCCTTGACAGGAAAGGGTTTAAACACCACTGTCTTCGCTGCTGCCGTCGGTTTCGTGGTCTTGGTCGGACGGGACTGCTGGGGTGCTGGAGGCTTATAGGGCTTGGATGTCAAAGCCATATGCAGGAAGGAGTCTTGGTGGGACTTCCTCCACCTCTCACCAGCCTGTTCCACATCCTTAGGCTCAAACAAGATCGTTCCTTCTAAGGAAGAATGCCTGAGCCTATTTATCTCGGTGCTAGGGACCTTCTGATGGAACCTCTCAGCCACCGCATCCCGACGTTTCAGGATGGTGTTTGCCCACAAGTTCGAGACTTGGTGGGCCAGAAACTCGATCGTGCGAGTGCCTGAGAGGAGGAACGTCTCAACAGCTTTCCTGGTATGTTCTTAGGAGAAGTCCTCAGAGCGTATCAGGATACCCTAGGTCCCTAACCAGATATCCACCCACAAAGTGGCTTGCATAGCGCATTTCGCAGCCTTCTCCTGGTTAAGGTTCTCGGTTGCCGAGAACGAGACCTGCCGGTTGGAGTGTCTTTCAAGAGGGACTCCCCTGGTAAGCTTTTCCAATGAATGGTGGAGAGGAAGAGCTAAACAAGGCTCCTCCAAGATCTCGAAGTACCTCCTTTGCTGTATGCGAGGAGGTGGGAGAAGCTTGTTGCCGGCACTGGAACGGTTGGAGGAGGCCAACTCAGAGAGCTGGACAGCGATCTTGTCCCTGGTACTCTTAACCCCCTGAGACCAGGGCAGAGCCGCACTGGCCTTAGAAGGTTTTTAAGTGCCAAATACGCGGTCCAAGACTGTGCCTTTACCCTCTCGAGGGGGAATCTTTGGGTCAGTAAACCCATTGAGAGCCCTCATAAGAGTCAGAACCTGCCAAAATGCATGCTCTGACTCTTGTAGTTCTCCTCCGGATGCTGGACTTGCAGCGAAGTCTCCTGTCCCCCAAGGGCTCTTCTTGGGGAGATTCGCGGACGTTCTCCGAGTGACTAGCCGGCTCCGTCCTAAGTCTTGTCGAGGATTTTGGTAGTCTTTGAATCCTTAGACTTCTTCCTGGGAAGAATGTAGAACTCTAACATAGACGGTGGCAAGTTCTTTTCAGCCCCTACCCGGGAAGACTTTTCAACGCGAGGTGGGGTTTCCCTTATTGGTGAGATGGGGGAATGTCTCACCTCACGTGACTCCCCTGAGGATGGGAAATCCTTGTCCAACAGGGAAGGAGAAAAAGTCTGGGGGGGTGAAGGAACCTGCCTCAAAGGCTTGCGAGGAGACAACTTAGCTCTCGGAGGAGTCACCGCGTCAGAAACCCCTCTTTTTCTCTTCAGAGGGGTAGAAACAGCCAAGGATCTGTGACCCAACTCAGAGAAATCAAGCTGTCATGCTCTGATTAGTGCACCGAACCATGGTTGTTGACTGACAGCGGCGCTGTCAGACACTCCCTCTGGAGGAACAGGGATCGACAGATCCCTGGGAGGAGTTTCCATAGAGGAGTTTGCCTGAAAAGAAGAAAAAGGGTTCCTGGACCTTTCAGGATGCTTCCCTTCTGCCGCAGTGTGCTCTGTTCTGCGCCTGCGGGGAGGGGAATGCGGCGATGTTCGACCTTGCCATGTGTTGTCCAGCAGCCTCACGCGCGGGAGGGCATTGACGCTCGCGCGGGAGGGCATTGACGCTCGCGCGGGAGGGCATTGACGCTCGCGCGGGAGGGCATTGACGCTCGCGCGGGAGGGCATTGACGCTCGCGCGGGAGGGCATTGACGCTCGCGCGGGAGGGCATTGACGCTCGCGCGGGAGGGCATTGACGCTCGCGCGGGAGGGCATTGACGCTCGCGCGGGAGGGCATTGACGCTCGCGCGGGAGGGCATTGACGCTCGAGGAGGAGAAACTAAGCCTTCAGCTACTGCGGGATGTGAAGAGGCAGAGGTATTAGGAGATACCGCATTGGATACCTCTGACACCACAACGTCAACAATTGACAGAGGATCAACCTCTGCCAAAGTCGGCGATTGCTTGACAGCGGCACCCAATCGGATGTAGTCAAGTAATGCTTCCCTGGAGGGCGAACCCTTGAGCCCCAAAGAAGACCAAAGCTGAAAAAGATTGGTTAATGACAAATCCTCCCCCGGGGGAAGAGGTGGAGCTGCCTCGCTAGGGGAGGCAACGCCATCTCTCGAACCCCAAGCTTGGAAAACAGAACCATGGTCTACGCTACCAGTCGACGGTCTCTCGAAAGAGACCGAGTGGGAGTTTTGGAGGAGGTTTGGGCAACAGAAGAAGAGTTCTTGGGTTTTTCTCCTTTCAAAGAAACCTTCGATGGAGAAAGATCCCGCCTTCTTCTTACGTAGCCAAGAAAACCTCTCCCACTGGGAGGTACACCACTCCCTACACTCACCACACTTGTTATTACTTTCACACCATTGACCTCTACAATAAGGGAAAAGGGTGACTTCACACACAAACCTGTGTCAAAGAAAAAGCAAAAAAGCATTAATGGCTGCCAAAGAGCGGCGAGGATGAGAGAGGACACGTCCGTCTACCATCCGAGCCGAGAGCAAAGTGAGCTCAAGCACAGGTGTGTGTGTGTGTGTGTGTGTGTGGGGGGGGGGGGGTTTAGCAAGCTACCTTCCCCTACCCCCCGCTAACTAGCGGTGTGGGTAGTAAACCCTCGTTAAATTTTAATGGCTCATCATTTCAGCTACGCCGAAAGTAATACCCTATTAAATAGCGTGGTTTGTATGTCAGTTACAGAACAAATATATTTTCTACTTTCCGTAAATATGTAAAGTAAGGAACTTCATAAATTATTCAAAATAAAACTGATCTGATCTGATCATTTTTATGGCAATACTAATACTGTAGCGCATACGAGAGATCTTGTATGAACCTCAATTCTTAGTCATCCTTCATGGTGGTTAGTACTAAACAGCATTTTATAGCAAACTAAATTACAGCAAAACTTGTTCCTCTAAATCTAAGAAAACGGTCTTGTTTTTTTCTGTTGTTTTGTTAAAGTTTATATAGTTTATATAGGGGATATTTATTTCAATGTTGTTACTCTTAAAAATTTTATTTTTTCTTGTTTCCTTTCCTCACTGGGATATTTTCCCTATTGGAGCCCCTGGGCTTATAGTATCCTGTTTTCCAACTAGAATTGTAGCTTTGCACCCTTTAGCAAGTCCTGGACTTCGCTTGAGAATCCAGGAGGAGAACGTCCCCTGAAAGGAACCCTAGAGGGAGCCTGCGCAGACTCAGAAGTCTTGAGGCAACAGGAGATGATCCTTCGTCGAACAAAGGAGGGTCTAGGCTAATAGGCACATAAGCTTACCTAATAGGAGGCTCCTTAAATCCTTCTGGGAAGGGTATAGCTCTGCCGCTAAAGGTGGTAGAATACTGAGGCGGAGGTATTGGTACCGCACTTGCTCACGGTTCCAAATCCTCCACTCGTGAATCACTCCTGGAAATCACTGATTTGCGCGCAAATTCACGAGTTTTGCACGCAAAATTACGAGTTTCTCGCGCAAAATCATGAGTTTCACGTGTCAATAGGCGCGATTCACGAGTAGAAGTTTATGAGCCTTAGCTTCGGGCATTCCTGCTGCTACACAGGAATGCCTACGCCAGACAATGTCCGAAGACATCCAAGTAGGGGGCTACTTTAAGCGTTGGCGAACGCGTCACAGGAGGACGCGTTGTGGAGCATTGCATAGGCGAATGCTGCGCTAAAGCAACCCCCAGGGAGCAAAGGGCACTGGAGGTCGTTTGGATCGCAATGACCTACGCTCCTGATGATCTTTAGATCGTCATTCAAATAGTGTCCCGAAGGACGAGAAGATGGTGAAGCTCATCCCTGCACACCGCTGGTGGAAGGAGTGCTGGTTTCTAGAAGATCATCCCCTTCAGCCAAAGGAATTCCTGTGGGGAGAAATAGAAGGCTGAAAGTTAACGGACAACGATGTCCCAGGATGGGGAGTAGGATCGTCATCGCAGCGTCCAAGCATGGAAGGTCCAGGAGAGGGCGCCAGGTGAACTTCACAGACCTCTAAGGCATCAGATGTTGAGGGCTCTGGAGTAGGATCTTTCCTGGCACCAAGCTGAAGGAGTCGAACAAGTTCTTCCTTCATAGAGGGTGCAGAAACCCCTATCGAAAGCCATACCAGCAACACATCTGCAAGGGAAAATGGCTCCCCGGCGGCTGGAGGTGAAGTTACTCCTTTAGGGGAAGCAACTACCCTCCAAGTATCCTGGGGTTGCCAAGGAGTTAAGTGGTCTGCGCTCCTGCTTGATCGCGACCCAGAAGAGCACGAACAAGGAGCTTTAGAAAGAGGTTGTGGGGGTGCGAGAGTAACAAGAACGCACTCTCCTCGCCCCTAAGGGAGAAAGATTGTGCTTAGCCTTCTTCTTGCGCCATCCAAACTTCTCCCACTGGGAGGCAAGCCAATTCCTACACTCTTCACAGGACGAACACTGCTCGCAATGATGCCCTCTACACAAAGGACACAGAATGAAGGTCAGTATCCAGCCATGACTAAAGGTACCGCATGCAGCACCCTTGCACCCAGGACAAGTCCGCATGAAGGCAGAAGAAGTAAGCACACCTGAAAAGAGAAAGAATGATTACAATGTCCAATGACAGCCTTGGGAGGAGAGAGAGATGAGATGTCCACTCTCTACTGAGCCAAAAAAAAAAAAAGTGACATAGCTCATAGCTGAGAGTATATATAGAGGCGGCTGGGTACCCCCCCAGCCATCCCCTAGGCCTACCTGCTCAAACGGTTAGGCAGGGTTGCCAGCTCGCACTTTAGTCTAATGTATACCTTCCAGCTCTGCCAAACGATAATCCACAAGGTTTGTTAGTGTGGGAACACAAAGGAAATAAGGAAATGAATAAACAACATGAGAATTAATGAAACATATAAATATATTCTAAGATCAACAACATTAAAATGGATCTTTCATGAATAAACTATAAAAAGAGATTTAGTCTGTTTAACACAAAAACATTCGCTACAATTTTGAACTTTTTTAGTGCCAACGATTCAACTACTTGATTATGAAGATAATTCCACAACTTGGCCACATTGTTTAAAAGTAACTCACGAATGGCAGAAGCATAGGATAGTAAAATTCCCTGGAGAATGACCATATGTACATATGATCAGCAACAAAGCTTCCTCTCCATCAAGCTAAGATCAGGGAGGGACAGGCAATGGCTGCTTATGACTCAACAGGTGGACCTATGGGTTCCCCAGACCACTTTCCTAGTTCACAATGATGGCGAGGTTGCACACACTACAAGAAACTATTGAGCTTAAGTGGGTCTTGAACTCTCATTCAACTGACAGCCCTGGGAGACCATTACTCTCAGATTAGATTTGAAACATTAATGGAAACAAACAAAACAAATCTTATTTGTAGGTAGTAGGTTGGCCAGGGTACCAGCCACCCATTGAAATGCTACCACCAGAGAGTTATGATGTCCTTTGATTGGCCAGAGAGTACTACATTGGATCCTTCTCTCTGGTTACGGTTCTTTCTCTTTGCCTACACATACAGATTCTCCTCTGTCCTCATACACCTGACAACACTGAGATTGCCAAACAATTCTTCTTCGCTCAAGGGGGTTAACTACTGCACTGTATTTGTTCAGTGGCCACTTTCCTCTTGGTAAGGGTAAAAGAGACTCTTTAGCTATGGTAAACAGCTCTTCTTGGAGAAGGACACTCCAAAATTAAACCATTGTTCTCTAGTCTTGGGTAGTGCCATAGCCTCTGTACCATGGTCTTCCACTGTCTTGGGGTGGAGTTCTCTTGCTTGAGGATACACTCAGGCACACTATTCTATCTGCCTTCTCTTCCTCTTGTTTTAAATTTTTTTATGGTTTATATAGAAAATATTTATTTTAATGTGGTTACTCTTCTTAAAATATTTTATTTTTCCTTGTTTCCTTTCCTCGCTGGGCTATTTTCCCCGTTGGGACCCCTGGGCTTATAGCAATCTGCTTTTCCAACTAGGATTTGTATCCTAGCAAGTAATAATAATAATAATAATAATATTTTTATGAGATTTAGTATCCTGGCTCAGGTTAGGGAATGGGAAACGCTAGGGTGGTCAAATGGGATACGACCCCCTTAGCTAGGATAAGTTCAGCTGCATCCCAACATGTCTACAAATTACTAACTCAAATTCTGAGGAATATTCTAATTTCAAATTTTATCAATGCTCCGTTCAGAGAAACTTGGGTATGCACTGGGTAGGAGCATGTTGCAGTGATGCCGCTTTGTGGTTTATTGTCTCAAAACATGGTCGTTTTTGATGTTTCAGATTGCCTGTCCCTTACGGCCAGGCACGAGCTCTTGTACACTTGCAGCCCGTAATCAAAAAAGGGTCAAACAGCAATATCTGGTATTTTCCTGCTGACTACGACCACATTTCTTTGTAAAAACCACACTTTACGCTATTACATAAGATTTACATTTGGCAATTAGGCTTCGACAATGAAAGATGCAAAATTACCATAAATAACATCAAAACTGTGTCGGATATAATTTTTTACATTTCAATCCTTGTAAAAACACCACACTTTATTACAAATTTAAATTTGGTAATTAAGCTTTGATAATGAAAGATCCAAATTTACTACAAAGAACATCAATGTAAGATAATTTTCTAACATTTTAATCCTTGTAAAATCACCACACTTTATAACGTAGATGTAAATTTGGTATTTAAGCATTGATAATGAAAGATGCAAAATTACCATAAATGAAATAAAAAAAAGGATATGAATTTTACTATTTAATACTTGAATAAGATTTTAAATATGTATCAAAATTTGGAATCGATTGGCCTTCTATTGTGAGTTCCTTGAAAACATAACTCAGCGCCTGTGGATATTCTATGCGTCTACAACAGCAACAATGCATCCACCCCCAACACAAGTGTGGTCAAGGCGGCAACGCCAGCAAGTCATCCGAGGTCTGTTAAGCAAGTGGACAGTTTAAGAAAATTAAAGTCAAAGTAAGAAATGACAAAGCACCCTCGGTTGGGTTAGCGGAAGATGAAGACTTCAATGGAAGCCTTTGTATAACGACGGACGGGAACATGTGCATAGAACATCATACAATCTAACCTACAAGCCACATCCTTACACGGACTGGGGGGGGGGGGGGGGTAAGGTACCCAGCGAGCCCCTCAGGCCAACGCATTCTTAGCGATAGGGTCAAGTACAAGCGGGTTACGAGACATGGCCATCATCGTACATACATCCTAAAATATCCTAAGAAACATTATAAAACTTTTCTTAACAAGTTGAAAATCTAACCTTAATTTAATACAATAAAATGCGAGCCAATTGGAATGTCAATAAATTAAATAGTAGGCAAAATACGAACTTAAAAAATCAAGCAGACCTTAGGCAGTAGAACTTTAGCCTTGGCTGACCTAGGTGACTGACACTTGCATTGCCCTAGGCTATAAACCCTCATTAATTAAACGTAAATCAGAGTAAAATAACACTTTCTGGTGTTATAACAACATTAACATCATCTGGAAATTAAATTCACCTGTCAAAAACGTGAGAGGGGAACCCCCCAAAATTATTTCCCATTGTTGAACAGGACAACAGATTTCATCTGAAAATTGGCACAAAAAATCCTTAATTAAGCTGATATTTACACAGAATTATTAATTGGCCTTGCTTACCTGCTGTAGGGGGCCCCTATGGACAATAGGGGTTCTTCCCTCCGAAGTTGAAATCGTCAGATGGATATTTAATGTTCGTAATGACCAGATTCCGTCGTCACACAAAAACAACCTTCGTATACAATGACAGTGTTGCCAGATGACCTAAAGAAAGGTTTCTTTTATTATTGCAGTCCAAAATGAGATTTGAATGTAATGACCTATAAGAAATTCTTATTTAGATTCATGATAATAACTATTCATGGATATATATAAATATGCCACTAAGATTCTTCACATTGAGAAATTAAGATAGATTGCATTGTTGCCAGATAAACCCCCAGTCATTTCTTTTATTATTGCTGAGAAAAAAAAGGTGGTTGCATATCAAATATTTGGAGTTAATGGTGGTACTTCTAGCAATATTAATTATATAGAATTTATGCATTTGAAATCCTTCTCGTTCAATTTAATGGCAGGAAATTGTAGTCTAGTTTTTAAAAAACTGTTTACTGCATTCATTAGCAAATTAGGTTACTTTGCACATCATTGCATTGAAAAATTTAAAGGAAAATACGATCCAATGGTTATTTTCATGAATTAATAGACCTCAACAATACCATTTATAACATTTTTTCTTAGCACAGGTTTGAAATAAGACGCATATTTTACAATAATTGTCAAAACTTTTCCCCGAGCAGACATTCTTTAATCTCCGACATACTTTACAGTTTACACATTATGTACTGTATGAACCCAATATCAAAACTTGTAAAAATCACTAATTCCCGATCATTTCAATCAAGGGTGCCAAGAGTTTCTTTAAAATCTTTCTAAGATATTCAGTTAGACAATTACTTCCATTTTATTTGCATAAGTTACTTACAGGCATCCACACTAATGATAAACTCCACAGCAGTTATCACATTCCTCACCTACATACAGTACTTGACTCCGTGAATTTTTGAAACTATTAATAGTACTAGGCTACTAATATTAACTCCTGCAAGAAACAAATGATGCAATTCTGTCAGCATTCAATCACCAGGAAATAGAAGATATTGCCAAACTTCACAGATGAAAATCTCATACTAAATTACAATTCAAAGCCTTATGAGCCAATAAGCATTAACTATTATTTTTTATTTAAAAAGAAAAAAAACGTTGTCATCAGAAAAGAGCATATTTTGGCGGATCAACCTTCTTTATGTCAACTATCTCTACAAACCTAACCTTTTTTTAGACCTTGATATCAACATTATGGACATCCCACCCACCTCTCTCTCTCTCTCTCTCTCTCTCTCTCTCTCTCTCTCTCTCTCTCTCTCTCTCTCTCTCTCTCTCTCTCTCTCTCTCTCTCTCCATTGCATTTTCCCGCAATTCACAATCATCTCATTTCCTCTTACAATAGGTATATAGGTGCACACAGGAAAAAACAGTATTGTATGGAGACATGCGTGCACATTTGTATATTTTACTTAAAGGGCTGTTTTCCTGGTTATATGACACTCGGGAACGCTATGTCTACTGGGCATACAAGATTTGAAGTATCACATAGTTTATTCCTCGTTAATTGTCAGTTTTACATTACCAAAGCACTTATAAAACAAGAAAGTCTTCAACTCCTTCAGTGCTTTGGATGTCTCGTGGAAGCTTATTGTATAGTCTTAGGGCCGCATATTTGAAAACGCCAGAACCCACAGTAGAGGTATGCACATTCACAAGTCAGGTAAATAAATATAAAATTTCTATAGCAAATTTGGGGCTCAGATGTTAGTCTGAATATATTAGATATTCTTTAGGCCTTGCTCAATCATATATAGAACTGTTCAGAATATTTAACCCATTTCCTATCGGTTCTTTTGAACGACAATCTCATCAAAATATTATTTTATAATTAACAGAGATGTGGAAACTGATAGAGATTTCGTGTTTTTGGTCTACTATTGTTTTTTTTTTTCTCATCACCTACAAATTATTATTATTATTATTATTATTATTATTATTATTATTATTATTATTATTATTATTATTATTATTATTATTATTATTATTTTTATTATTAGTAGTAGTTCAGGTAAACCGTACCCTAGTTGGGAAAGTAGGATGCTATAAGCACAAAGGTTCCAACAGGGAAAAATAGCCCAGTGCAGAAAGGAAATATAGGAATAACTAAACTATGAGAGAAGTAATGAAGAATTAAAATGGAACATTTTAAGAACAGCAGCAACATAATTATAGAGCTTTCACATATAAACTATAAAAAAGACACTTATGTCAGCCTATTCAACATGAAAACAGTCGATGCAAGTTTGAACTTTTGACGTTCCACCAATTCAACAATCCGATTGGAAGATCATTCCACCATCTGAGATAAATTAAACAGCCCTTTGTAGTAGTAGGTTGGCCAGGGCACCAGCCACCCGTTGAAACACTACCGCCAGAGAACTATGGGGTCCTTTGACTGGCCAGACAGTACTACACTGGATCCTTCTCTCTGGTTACAGTTCTTTCTCTTTGCCTACACATACACCGAATAGTCTGGCCTATTCTTTTCAGATTCTCCTCTGTCCTCATACAATTGACAACACTGAGGTTACCAAACAATTCTTCTTCACCCAAGAGGTTAACTACTGCATTGTAATTGGTCAGTGGCTATTTTCCTCTTGGTAAGGGTAAAGGAGACTCTTTAGGTATGGTAAACAGCTCTTCAAGGAGAAGGACACTCCAAAATCAAACCATTGTTCTCTAGTCTTGGGTAGTGCCATAGCCTCTGTACCATGGTCTTCTACTATCTTGGATTAGAGTTCTCTTGCTTGAGGGTACACTCGGGCACACTATTCTATCTAATTTCTCTTCCTCTTGTTTTGTTAAATTTTTTTATAGTTTATATAGGAAATATTTATTTCAATGTTGTTACTATTCTTAAAATATTTTATTTTTCCTTATTTCCTTTCCTCTCTGGGCTATTTTCCCTTTTGGGCCCCTGAGCTTATAGCATCCTGCTTTTCAAACTAGAGTTGTAGCTTAGCATCTAATAATAATAATAATAATAATAATAATAGTAATAATAATAATAATAATAATAATAGAAACTCTGTAAGAATGTGAAAAACGTTAATGAGCAAAGAGGATCACATAGATTAAATCGTTCCTGTTAAGGTAGAGGCAGCAATTGTCAATACCATTTGTTCAGAAGGAAAGAAGTGAATTCATTCTGATATACAGCGTTATTAGTATGAACGATTTCTAGTAACCCATTCTAGGCTGATAGTATTCAGGAAATAGAAGATATAATTATTATTATTATTATTATTATTATTATTATTATTATTATTATTATTATTATTATTATTATTATTATTATTATTATTATTATTATTATTATTATTATCGTCGTAAAACAAATTGCAAATTACCACTTTTTTCTTATTACAAAAAATTATTACAGTACAACACAAATTGATATCCAAACCAGCATAAGAAATGTTCCAGTCTGGCCAAGTGTTATATAGGCCTGGCACGGTCTACAGGTATAGTTTGGGCAGCAAGATGATAGAAATGATGAGAACGAAAATTAAGGACAAGGTTTGAAAATATATATTCTACTACTACTGCCTGATGAGACACTGCAAATGTTCTTTAAAAGGTAGTTGGTTGGCCATGTCACCAGCCATCCGTTAAGATACTACCGCTAAAGAGTTAGTGGGTTCTTTGACTGGCCGAATATAGTATCATATTGGATCCTTCTCTCGTTACGGCTCATTTTTCCTTTGCCGAAACATACACTGAATAGTCTGACCTATTGTTATACATTCTCCTCTTGCCTCATACTTTTCAAAAAAAAAAAAAAAAAAAAAAAAAAAAAAAACTTAAGCTGAGGTAAGCAGCTCTTCTAGGAGAAGGGACAACCATTGTACTCTTGCCTTGGATAGCGCCATAGTCCTCTGTAACCCGGTCTTCTACTGTCTTGAGTTGGAGATCTTCTTGCTTGAGGGTACACTCAGCTAGGCACATTATTCAATGTTTCCTAATTTCCTTTCCTCGCTCGACTATTTTCCCGGTGGAGACCTGTAGGACTTATAGCATCCTGCTTTACAACTAGTGTTTGTCGTTTAAGTTATAATAATAATAATAATAATAATAATAATAATAATAATAATAATAATAATAATAATAATAATAATAATAATAATACTAATAATAATAATAACGCTGACGCCATCCACTCCAGGTGCGGGAAGAGTTAAATATGCGACGTAGTTTAGTGTAAACGAGTTTTTCCTTTATCTTTTTTTTTGTACCTTTTTGTGTATCTCTCATCGCATAACCTTCTAGCTCTAGGAGCTTAATCTCATTTCAGCAATTCCTTCGAAATGTCATATCGGAAGAGCGATGCGTCGCCTACTTTCCTATCATTTGTCTTCTTCTTCGTCTGATCCCTTGACAGGAGTCATGGCGTAGGACACGGTTTAGTTTTCTGGCATCATATAACATCCTAAAGCTATTATTTTCCATTAAAGGAGAAATGCTATTTAGTTAAGACCGTGTCTCACTCGCGGGAACACCAATCATACTCCAGTTCCATTACAAACTTTGTGAACAGTTTGATGGTACGATCTTAAACTTGGAGCTTATATACGTACGTAATATATTTTACATTGCTCCGCCCCTTGCTGGAGACCCGCGTGTTCTTTAAGATACTTATCATTGGAGAATATACAGATTTAATTTTACCATACATGTCAGTTGCTTGGTGCAAGGAATTAAGGTTGAAGGCTAAAAGATCATGAAAAAAAAAGGGTAGAATATTTCAATAATTATTCCTCATCTGATATTTGCTATAATTTCAAAGAAATTTTGCATATACGCTTAAAATACTACTAGGTATGACAAAATCCTAATGAATTAATAAATCCTCTCTCTCTCTCTCTCTCTCTCTCTCTCTCTCTCTCTCTCTCTCTCTCTCTCTCTCTCTCTCTCTCTCTCTCTCTCTCTCTCTCTCTCTCTCAGTTAATGTATCTCTAAATATCTTAGTTTTATGAATGATGCCAACGTTTAAAGAAATGTCCACATCAGTGTAATTTATTTTGTTTTCCTCATAATTTATCTACGTTAGTATCTCTTGCAAGACTGATTACTACTTCATCTATTATCATTAATAATAATAATAATAATAATAATAATAATAATAATAATAATAATAATAATAATAATAATAATAATAATAATAATAATAATATGAAAATGCATTCACACCTTCAGTCAGCCAAACAAGAGAGAGAGAGAGAGAGAGAGAGAGAGAGAGAGAGAGAGAGAGAGGAGAGAGAGAGAGAGAGAGGAGAGAGAGAGAGAGAGAGAGAGCTTTTGATTTTGATAAACTATATCGCGAACTCATGAAGTTTATCTTAATAAGAATAACACTCACCTTTGGACATTGGGCTTCACGATTGTTCCAACAGCAACGTAACGTAGTTCCTAGAAATTGAGGCGAAAGATTATCGACTGTTGGACATTGGCATATTTTAAAGGAGGTTCTATTCACGCTGATATATATATATATATATATATATATATATATATATATATATATATATATATATATATATATATATATATATATATATATATTTATATATATATATATATATATATATATATATATATATATATATATATATATATATATATATATATGTGTGTGTGTGTGTGTGTGTGTGTGTGTGTGTGTGTGTGTGTTCTTGTGTTGCAATTAAATTACAATACAAATAGTTAATTTTCTATGCATTTTAAATGTTAATAACCAAAACTTGATAAGAGATATTTCGTGAAAAGTAATTTTTGACAAATTCAAAGCAAATTTGCATTCTATAGTAAATATGAAACCTATTATCATCTCAGAATTAGAAATAATCTACAAGTATCTTACCACGCTGAAAAACTATCAATTGGTATTTCACTATGACACCGAGGACTATCACCTTCCTCAAGACATGTTAATCCTCACAGCACTGTTCGAACACACCGTCCTTTAGACTCTGTCTTATTCTCCTTCGGCAGTTGCAAAGAGTAGCTCTGCAGCCACAGCTTTGTTGAGCGTGCCAGGTCCGTCATCATTTCCCCAAGACAGGAAGTCCAGCCTTATTTTCTCAGCGTCCAAGGACATCAACGCCACGGGTGCCCTCAGGTTATGCAGTTGTGAGTTAAATGACGAAGTGGAAGTACTTACCATTATTTTATTTTTTTGCGTGGTAGATTGAATTTTAGAGTTTTTGGCCATGCAATAATAGATAACAGTTTACTAGTTGTAGCTTTTTCATTTAAATCGTAACATCGTAACTGTATAGTCTACTGACCGTGTGCGTTGTGGTTGGCAAATTGTGGTTACGCATGCGTGTGCATTGTTCGGCTTGCCTCTTTCATGTGTCCCACAAAAAAAAAAAAAAATGTAACTGCGCATGTTGTTTTCCCCCGAAGCAAATGGCAAAGAGTAGCTTACGCATACGGTTCGAAGGATTTTAAAAACTATAGGCTACTTAGGGCCTTTGTGGACGAAATTAATAAAGTTGAGGCGTATAGTCAGAATTTGAAATCATATAAAATAAGAATAAACACATCTCGACATAAAGATAAAGTTTGTCGAATCGATGAATAATAGCTTATGATGTGTGTTAAATATATATATTTTTTTATCTTTTTCCGAATATAATGCATATTACATTCTCTCTCTCTCTCTCTCTCTCTCTCTCTCTCTCTCTCTCTCTCTCTCTCTCTCTCTCTCTCTCTCTCTCTATATATATATATATATATATATATATATATATGTATATATATATATATATATATATATATATATATATATATATATATATATATATATATATATATATATATATATATATAGAGAGAGAGAGAGAGAGAGAGAGAGAGAGAGAGAGAGAGAGAGAGAGAGAGAGAGATTTGTAATTTTGGTCAATGCACCTAATCATTAATAAAACAATGTTGAAATGCATGCATAAAAGGTGTTCTTGATATCCCGGTCACTTTAGTAGGGCGATCTTTCACATTTGAGTTCCAAGGCCTCTGCTGACAGCAATTATCAAGTAGATGCAAGTTATGCTTAATAGATATTTTATTAGTTAGGTAGTTATTAAAATTTTAGTAATTGTAGACACCAGCCACCCGTTGAGATACTATTGCTAGAGAGTTATTGGGTCCTTTGATTGGCCAGACAGTACAACATTGGACCCTTCTCTAGTTACGGCTTATTTTTTCCTTGCTTGTACATACACAGAATAGTCTGGCCTATTCTTTACACAATCTCCTCTTTCCTCTTACACCTGACAGCACTAAGATAACCGAAAAAATTTTCTTCGCTTAAAAGGTTAACAGCTGCATTATAATTTTTCAGTGGCTACTTTCCTCTTGGTGAGCTTAGGTAATATCTGGCGTGCCATAAGGTACAGTATTAGCTGCACTTCTGTTTGTTATCATGATCTCAGACATAGACTGTGATGTCGAAAACTCTGTAGTGAGAAGTTTCGCCGATGACACAAGAATAAGTAGGGAAATTACTTGTGATGGAGATAGGAACTCACTACAAAGAGATCTAAACAAAATATATGAATGGGCGGAGATAAATAGGATGGTATTTAACTCCGATAAATTCGAATCAATAAATTATGGAAACAGAGAAGGAATGGTATATGCATACAAGGGACCTAATAACGAGACAATCACAAACAAGGAAGCAATTAAAGACCTTGGTGTAATGTTAAATAGGAATATGTTATGCAATGACCAAATAGCAACACTGTTGGCTAAATGTAAAACAAAAATGGGAATGTTATTCAGACACTTTAAAACAAGAAAAGCTGAACACATGATTATGCTTTACAAAACTTATGTACGTAGTACACTCGAGTACTGCAATGTGATATGGTACCCACACTACCAAAAGGATATTGCGCAAATAGAGAGTGTACAAAGAAGTTAAGGACCTTGACTACTGGGAAAGACTGCAATTTTTAAAACTATACAGTCTAGAAAGGAGAAGAGAAGGCTACATGATAATACAAGCATGGAAGCAAATAGAAGGAATTACTGAAAACATCATGGAGCTAAAAATATCAGAAAGAGCAAGCCGAGGTAGATTAATAGTGCCAAAAAATATACCAGGAAAACTAAGGAAGGCGCACAGGACATTAATTCACTACGCACCAGCATCGATAATGCAGCGACTATTTAATGTGCTGCCAGCTCATCTAAGAAACATATCAGGAGTGAGCACAGATGTGTTTAAGAATAAGCTCGATAAATACCTAAGATACATCCCAGACCATCCAAGACTGGAAGATGCAAAATACACCGGAAGATGCATTAGTAACTCTCTGGTGGATATACGAGGTGCCTCGCACTGAGGGACCTGGGGGAACCCAAACATAAAATAAGGATAAGGATAAGGAGGGTAGCAGAGACTCTTTAGCTATGGTAAGCAGCTATTCTAGGAGAAGGACACTCCAAAATCAAACCATTGTTCTCTAGCCTTGGGTGGTGCCATATTCTCTTTACCATGGTCATCAACTGTCTAGGGTTAGTGTTCTCTTGCTTGAGGGTACACATAGGCACACTATTCTATCTTTCCTTATTTCCTTTCCTCACTGCTCAATTTTCCCTTTTGGAGCCCTTGGCCTTACAAAACCCTGATTTTTTAGAGTTGTAGCTTAGATAATAATAATAATAATAATAATAATAATAATAATAATAATAATAATAATAATAATAATAATAATAATAATAATAATAATAATATTTGAATCATCACCAACAATACGGTTCTAGATGAAAGATATTACCTACTAAAATCCGTTCCAAGTTGACTGTTGTATGCGAGGTCAAACAGAAGGACATTTTTAAAGATCCTAAAATCTATTTTTATTTTTAGATAAACGAACCCATTACCGAAACCACAATTACTGAGAAATTTCCACAAGAGCTCAGAGCAATATCCCTAACATTTTCTTCAAAAATCAACCGGAAGTCATTACGATAGCCATTGACCGTAGAACTCTTCGCCACTCCCCCCGTCCCCCACCTTCCTTGACCCTCATGATGGGGGGGGGGGGTATGCTTATCTCTGATTCAATAACAAACAATCAAATGAATAAACATACTTGTATGCTTCCATTGCCTTATTTCGGCTATCAGAGATCAACCAGAACACAAACAAGATTATGAGGTTTGTGGCGTGAGAAAATTCTCTCTCTCTCTCTCTCTCTCTCTCTCTCTCTCTCTCTCTCTCTCTCTCTCTCTCTCTCTCTCTCTCTCTCTCTCTCTCTCTTGTTCTTCTTGATTAAGTTTATATCAATATAAACTATATATATATATATATATATATATATATATATATATATATATATATATATATACATATATATATATATATATATATATATATATATATATATATATATATATATATATATATATATATATATATATATATATATATATATATATATATACAGTATGTTGTTCATGCGAATATGCATATGCTAGAGAGAGAGAGAGAGAGAGAGAGAGAGAGAGAGAGAGAGAGAGAGAGAGAGAGAGAGAGAGAGAGATCTTATATGGGGGTCTTTGTAATAATACACAATTCATATAACTCTTATATTTTCTCCTTCAAAAAAATTAGAAATGTCATTATCAATAATGTCAGCAAGACCGCAAATGTCGAGCAAAGGTAAACAAACGCCTGAAGGCGAATTTGTTTGTGGTGCTTCGAGGCCAACGTTAGGGAGGAGCAAGCCAATGTATAAACACCTACGTTATAGTTTACCGGATGCATGAATAGCAGATTGAATAAATCTGGAGAAATAAATAATTGCGTGCTATATTGAATACATAAACCCGTATACATTACCTCCGTTCCCACTTATTTTTCTTCTTCTTTTTTCCGTACTTAGTTTTTCACTTCAGATTATAACTTTGGGCGTTTTCCACAGAACCACACTGAGGATGAATGGCCTTCCAGGGCCTAGTACCAGAAACTTAAGGTCCAACTACCATACGCCCTTTTTGATGGATGTTATGAGAACAGATTGCAAATGCATATTGATACAAAACGAAATATACAAACAGATATAGGCCTACATGTGTTCCTGGTTCCTCGTTGCTCTCTCAAAAACACACACAGTCACTATATTGTTGCATACGCGTTTTGAATAACCAATGGAAACAAAGAATTGAGTATCAATGAAATAACCCAGAGAGTCGCATGTATGACCTAAGAAATAAGAAAATATGGAGATACGAGAAAAGTAGGAAAGATGGCATTAGAAGTCAGAAAGAAAATATATGAAACAGTAGTAGTACCAACAATATTTGCTAATGTGGAGACCTGGAGTGTATTAAGAGATAAAGATATGAAATATCTGGAAAACCTTCAATATAGGATAATAAGAAATATGTATGAACAACCTGCAAGTACTCCATACTGGGGTAACCTTGCAGAAACATGAATATGGCCGGTGTCCTGCAGAATAGAATATAAGAAATTAATGCTCTTCTATAACATCATAAACTCAGATAAAAAAAGACTAGAAAGAGAGATAATTGAGGATCAGTCGAAGAACACTTATGGAAAGTGCTGGAGTAAGAGCACAGAAGAAATCTGTTGTAAATATGGGATGGAAGTTGAAGATATAAGAAGTTGTAGGAAAAGGGCCCTGAAGAAAAAGAAATCAAGAAAAGAATTATGGAAAAATAGAAAAAAAAACTATTAGAGAAAAAAAATAAAGATTTATAGAAGGAAATGGCTCAAGGCATTAAACCAGAGAAATGGATCTGGATAAGGCATCTCTTGTAATGAAGACAAGATTAAATATGCTTAATTCAAAAGCAAATTTCATGGGAAAATATGAAGACAATTTGTGTGACCTGTGCAAAAATGAAGAAGATACTACTGAACATTTATTTTTATGCCCAAATTTAGGACAGCTAATGAAAGCAGATATATGTAAAGGTACGTTGGAAAATCCTGGTAGATATCTGGTTGCATATATATATGTAGGACAATGCACATGAAAGAAGAATTTAAAAAGTCCGAACTGACCACAATAGGTTGCCAAAACTAAAGATAGCAGGGTGTTATCCTATCTGATTTCAAGGTAGAATGGGTTAAAAGTATAGATTGAGAATCTCATTAGCAATTTATTTACGGTACAGGTAAAATAAGCTTAATTGCAATAATAAGAATAATCTTAGAAGCTTTGCACCCATCTATAAAGTGACAGAGTGCCCGCAAACTTATTTTGCGGAGTGAGCAATAAGGAAACAGGAACCAGGAATGAACAGGGCGTGAGTCTTTCAACCTCACCCCATTTATAGTAGTTGAAAACTGATTCCTTCGCCTATGGAATTCACTCCTTGCGTCTGTTTTCCATTATTCTTATAACATTTCGTCTTTCATGTGGGAGGTGTTGTAGATTCTTGTTGGCAAAAAGGGATTTTTTCGGTTCTTCCTTCGCTCTTGCTCTATTTTTTTTTTATTATTGACTCAACGGGTCTCTTTACAACGCATTGCCTCTCAGAGTAGTATCCTTGGTCAAACTCTTTGCTATATGAGGAAAGGGTGTGAAGTTGTGCATTCTGTTGCCCTTCATGTGAAAATATTATTTTTCCCCCCGACAACTACTAAACTGAAACTCCAAGCCTTTATCTTTGTCCCTTTTGCGTGATATTTGTTTATGAAGAAAGGCACATTTATTTTCAAATCCATCTCTCAGTTCAATTCCCTCTACATATGAAATATCATGCGAAAGTCAAACGTATCCTGGCTCTCTCCTTCTTTCCCATCATTATCCTTACATTAAGGGGTCGGTTGCCTGATGCGCCCCCTCCAATGCATTCTATCAAAGGCATCCTCTTCCACCAAACCTCTTTTCTCCATATCATCCTTCACATTATCTCGCCATCTAATTCTCTACCTCGCTCTTAACCTTCTCCTAACAGGTCTCTCCCCACAATTTATCCTCAACACGTGCCGACACCATCTCTGCAGTGACACTCCTGTCACTTCTGTATTCTTCTCATTTCCTATTCCTCGGCATTCTCATCCGTCCTCTAAATAAGAGCTTGGTCCATTTATTCAAATGTCTTTATCATTGAACAATGACCACGGTCAATCTGAAATGAACATAAAACATATTTAGAATAAATGATGAACAATGTTTATAACTCATATGAACATAAAACATATTAAGAAGAAAAGATGAACAATGTATATAACTCAATGTTTATAACCCTCTATCCTCTTTCAAACTTACTTCCTTTCATCGTCTTAAAGCCTACGTTTCTGTGAGCTAACTACTACCCATTATCGAAAGTAAATTCGAAGTTACTTTAGATTACTGAGCGTCGGTCATGTGACTTTCTGACGGGTGGAAAGTGTTTTCCTTCCATGAATATAAATACCCACAACAACCAGCAAGGACTTAGCATGCAAGGGAGGGAAGAAGAGCGAGTGCCAAGCAACGTGCAAAAGATAGTTATATGTTACTGAGCATCTAACTCTTATCCGTAACGGTCTTAATTAGTTATTCTACGTGGACAAATTAGGAATCTTAAATGAATTGTGTCAGACGTTTATGGAATATGATTATAAGCTATCTTTAGAATTGTTTACTATCTTTTTGAGAGAGAGAGAGAGAGAGAGAGAGAGAGAGAGAGAGAGAGAGAGAGAGAGAGAGAGAGAGAGAGAGAGAGAGAGAGAGAGATTGACTACAAAAAATAAGCAAAGGGAACATTATTACTTCTTTTGCTCTGCAGGACCAAATAATTTAGAATGAGTATTAAGAATGTGTGTTGTTGTTATTCTTATTCGGGATATTTCTGATAATTAAGACAAAGTTTGAGGGTGAGCGGAAATTGATCTGGTTTAAAACAGGTCTTGTGCTTGTGTGAGTTTAATACAGGTTTTTTAGACCAAGATATCGGTCAAGTTTCACGCAGAATGGAATAGAAATCTACACATTTGAAAGGCAAAGGAATGAAAAGCGAAGTCATTTAAGGAATACGAAATACGAGAAACGAATCAATATGATTGAGATGATGAGATGATTGGCAAACCTGTGTATTTGTATTCATTCCCATGTTTATAGCAATTGATCTTTTATACATTAGTTAATTCTTATCAATCTGAATGGACAGATAGTTTCATATAGTGTCTGCAACCTCACTATTCTTGTGAGTTAAGGATAGTGGGTTTCGGAAGCTTATAGGTCTATCTACTGAGTCATCATCATCCATTGCCTGGCCCTCCATGGTCCTTGCTTAGTGGAGAGGGACCCTGGGTGGTGAGGGGGCTTGGGCGCTGATCACGTGCATATCTAGCCAGTAACCGTCAGCTGGTCTCAAGGACATTATCCTGCTAGCTAGGTCGTTGTCACTGTTCATGAGTGACCTTTAAACAGGAATCTTTTTATTCCACGAGATTAATAAAAATGTCATTTGTACCTACGATAAATAACAGAGCTGTTATAGAATATGTTATATACAAATACATATTAGCTTTAATCAGGTACTAGCACCCGGTTTGTGGCAGACCCACTAATAGAATTCAATACTTGTTCAACATGTCAGTATTAAGTATCCGATTATGCTACTGGGTGGTTTGAAAACTGATTTTCTTTTTATTTTGCATTACTGTTAATCGTGTTAGTTCATTTGAAGAAAAATACACATTTGTCCAGTGTGCGTACATTATTACATAATTATTAAGAAGCTTTCGAGAGGCAATTTCACACGTTGATATGAATCATGTACTTATGTTGTTACTTGTACCGTAATGCTCCTCATGGCAATGCTCTTAGTCATCAAGTTGAGGTCTTCACTGCTACTTCTGTGCCGTTGAATAGGAGTATTCAGTAGAATAATTCACTCATTTCCGAATGCTTACATCCTAAGTTGAATTGTATTCACATTATGTTTTAGACATATTTACTTCATCAAATTTTATGTTTAGATGTCTAATAATTACAAATTAGTTCATCGATTATCAAAATAAGAGTTCCGTAGACCTTTTTTGTGAAAGTGATAACAAAACTTCTAATGCGGATGTGAGTTGAATGAAAGAGTCCAAATAAACATTTGTGAAATGATGATATTATTTGTGATATATTTTTATGATGTAAAAAAATATTCATCAAAGGAAAATAGATATATTTTGATATAAATGTGTAATCTATCATTTTTTCCATCCAAATACAAACGCAACTGTGTTGTGCTAATCAGCAATGGCAAATTGTCAGGTATGTCTAAGCACTTCTGTATTGCCATATTTATATCTCCTATCACAAATTTAGAATATTTTCAAGCGTAATAATGTCTTATAAACTGATACTTGGAGATTTTATTAACTGTCGTCTTGTAGCAATGAGTCAATTAAGATATTTTTATGCATTTTGTCCCCGCTGGTTCCAGCCAGTTGCATGATTAAGGGATTGCATGATATGGCAGGTTTCTTCGATTTACATTTACAACTATATATTTTTTATTTTAGGCTGTTTTACATTGTAGATCGTAGAGGTTAAACAATGCCTACCATAATCTTACTCATTTGATCAGGCCAAGGTTTTCATTAGCATAGGCTAGCTAGAAAAGGAGTGTTTTTTTTTTCTCTAGCCTATAGCTGTCTATGGAATATGAGGAGCCTTTGTAGTTTGTTGGGACAGGCCTGGAACCGCCAGAAAATCGAGTAAAAATGTCCGAAGTCGGCCTTTTTTCAAGGGAATTATCACAGAATGAAATCGTATTAAATTCACTAGTTTTGTAAATGCTTATCCCAACAAACTACATACTGGTTCAGGGTTGCGATCCCCAGAAAAGAGTAATAATCATCACCTATCGAATTTTTCACGGGAAGTTTAACAGAATGAAATAATGACTTCACTAAATTTGTAAATGCTTTCTAATGACCTAACGGGACCCCCCCAAACACTGTCGCCATCATTCAAACACCACAAACCCACCTAACCAACCTAGTAGTTCCCAGGTCACAACCCATAGCCGGGGACAAGCCCCCGGACCCCTTCATAAGTCTCCTACACAAAAAAAAAAACTATGGGCAGCACCCTAAATTATATCTTTTAAATGACAAAATAACTTCATATTATGGTATATCGGATCATAGTAAAGAACATCTTCCCCATAAGGAATAACGATTTGGCTAATAATAAGAAAGATATCGCCTGTCCCGACAAACTACATTCTACCCCTTATCACTAAGAATACGGCAATCTAATGTGTGTTGCAGGGGCTGTTAGCCCTGCTCCCTGTGATTTAAGTTGGTAAGGACACGGCTTGTAGGTTAAGGGTTTTATGTATGATAGCGGCCACCTGTATGTATGATGACAGCTGACTTAGAATACGGCAATCTAAGGAGGCTCGCAGGGGGGCCCTTAACCACCCCGTTAGGTAAGTAGGTAAGGACATGGCTTGTAGGTTAGGTTAGGGGGGAAAGTTTAATTTCCTGTGAAGACCATTTTTTATGGAAGCTGGAGGAACTGGCCACTGATATACAAAGGCTCCTAGATTAGGTTAGTTGGGGAAGTTTCAGTTTAGTGGTGTTTAATGCACTCAAGAGCTCCTGTCCGACATCACTCAAGAGCTCCTGTCCGACATTATACAAAGGCTTCAGTCTAGGTGGCTAGGTCCATATGATGAGTAAGGGAAAGGTAACCTAGGTTGATTTATGGGCAAAATGTAATGGTGCTCATGTAAAAATTAATATTGTTGTCCCTATGGGGCTTTGTTTTTGTACAGTTGACTAGGGCAATTGGTAAAAAGATATAGACCTACAGTATATATTAAAGGTTGCAGGCTATGTGGAAAGTGTTAGCTTATGTTTTCTATGGGAAATGAATGCTAAACTGTCATAATTAGATAAAGCTATTGGGAAAATCCCTTTTGTTCCTACTCGTAATACGAACCTGCAACCTTTTATAGTAGTATGACTTCAACGAAGCTGGAAACGGCTGTTTAAACTTTAAACAAGGTAGAGAGAGTTAGCAGTAGTACTGTAGTTGGAGGATGGCAAGTACGTAGGTCATGCTCACCCACTAGTTATTGTAACTTTCACTTTGACTTCGAGTTATTTGGTTTTTTGTCCTATAGGTATATGGTACTATACAGGTCATCCTGGTAATGTAACACTATGTTCTTGAACTCACGGTAACCTATGATAACTACGTTATTCTTATAGAATAAGGAAAAATGTCTTAATTATAAATAATATGTTTGGCAACTCAAAACTTTCTCTCATTGTCTCAGTGAATACCAGAAACTATTAGTGAAAAGAATTGTTTAACCTTTTGCTCTTGGTGTGGTCGCTTTTTCATGCTATTTATAGTGCAAGGGAACTAGTTGTATCCTTTTCATGCCTATAAGCAAAAGAAGAATTCTATCTAAGTACAGTATAAGGAAAAGATAGCCCTTGTAAGACTGTACTAAGCAACAAAGCGGGAGGTGGTGGCACCTGATACTCTCACCTTGGGCCCGGGGTGACTTGGGCCATGTTTGCTGTAATTAGCAGACAAAGCTATAGAGTAAGTAAGTTTAGTTACTATTAAAGCAATTGAGAATAGTTTCAAATTATCATTGACAATGAAAATAGTATTAAATGGTAATATTGTGATATTTTTCTTTATATTCTTTTTGCAAAACTTTGAGGGCCAATATTTCGGCTTCATAGTTATTGGCATTCAAAACTAATTTTCTCCATTATTTATAAAGATATTTCAAATCCATAGACATCGTTGGAAAGAAAAATAAAAACGCAATAATTTGGTCAAATGAGTTTAAATTATAAGGTTATTTGAAAGTTTGTTAAATTTTCAAATTTAAAAAAAATAAACAAATGTGAATAAAAAAAAAAAGATAAAGAAATTCCTCTGAGCAATATTTCCACATTCTCATAAGCATTATTCATAGCAATTATGTAATTCAATGCAGCATTTTTCGAGAAAAATCGAAAAAACTAAAAAATTGAATTATTTTTTTTATTCATAAAAGAAATGATTTTTGTCTGATTCCAATAAAATTTATACAAAATCACCTGAGTCATAATACAAATAACATTTGTTGAACTTATAGAAATCTAGTGATATTTAGTGATTTTGGCTTTAATGGCGGACAATCCACTTAAACTGTGGAAGCTCACATGCTCCTTTCTCCTGACGCATGTCTTTATACACAAGCTCAGTTGTGCATTCGTGCCATCCCATACGTACAGTCTCAGCTGAGCTTGAACATTCTATACATACTTTCTCTCCTACCAACAGGCACACGCTTGCCAAGGAACATTAGCCTTACTGTGTGCTCTCATACCGATAAGTGTACTTGCTCTTCAGTTAGCACACCCTCGTTAGATATTAACTCCTCACCCGTTCACTGATACATCCTCTAGATGCACAAATTTACCACTGAACAATCGGTACCCATACTAAGGGTATTCGTCAATGGTCCAACAAGTCGCAGGATGCAAATTTACCTCTGAACAATCGGTACCCAGACCAAGGGTATTCACCAATGGTCCAACGTGTCTCTGGATGCGATTTCATAAGAGGATTCACCTGATTTCATGCTCTCGCTCACTCATTCTAGTGTGCGTTCTCCTTCATGTGTGCAGTACAAATTATATTGCCAGTCTCGAGATAGTATGTACTCGCCTTACTCGTCATATCTATTACACAGCAATCTTTGGTTTGCGAGCCCTTAACTTATACTGTAGTTCTAACCCACCTGACCAAGTGCACACATGCTTCCTAGGAAGTGTATGTTCTTCACATGCACACTCATTATTCTATGGTGTAGATCTTTATCCTGAGAACAAGCAAACTCATCAGCTCTCATGCACTCCAGAATCCATAGGTACTTTCCAGATAGTGCTTTTGCCCTCTTATAGGGAGGAGTCTCCTGATAGGGAGCATACTGCGCCCATACATCTGCACACACGCGCCATACTGCTAAGGTACAAAGACCTCTAAAGGCGTGCTCACCTGTGTGTGAGCAATTACCTGATTACACACGGCCTGGAGGTAGTAGCCACCCTACTTCTGAAGATTTAAGGCATGTAAGGGGATGCTCTCTTATATGATCCCATGCAACTCGTACTGAATGCTTTCTTTTGATTTTAGAATGCACTCACTACCACGAACATGAGGTCCACTTGGCATACGATCCTCAGGTTAAGATCCCACGACTTCTAGGCATAGAGGTAGATTAATTATGAAGTTTTCATAAGATCATTTTCCATAGAGCACATACTGTCATCCTCTTAAGAGGTTTCCACTACTCTCTTTATCTCCCAAGATCTCTATAGCCTAGGAGCATAGGAAACCAAGATACCAGCATATAGGGAAAAGATCTCCTAGTACAAGGTCCCTGTAGGGAAGATCTCAGGACCGTTGAATGAAGAAAGATGCCTCGAGTCCCCACGATCTTGTCATAGAAATTTTTCCGCAGATTAAGACGACTTGTGCCTAGGACGCTTCAACCCAGAGGCACCACCGACATGACTGGGTAAGCCCTTCATTGGTATGGTATGTCTCTTAGACTGTCACCCAAGGCGATCATGGAAATGGAGTACTTGTCTTAAACTTCATGGAACACTCCCATTCTCTGAATAGATTGAGTGTACAACTCATTTTCCATTATCTAGGAGTGAGTAATCAGAGGAAGTAGACCCATTGGTGGCAGGAAATGAGACAGTGGAGATGTAGTCTGCATTCCTTAAAGTTCTGTCCCTAATGAAGCAGTTGTTCCGTAACCGAAATGCAAACCACGCTATTTACATAGGGTATACTTTCGGCGTAGCTGAAATGACGAGCCATTAGATTTTTAACGAGGGTTAACTACCCCCCACTAGTTAGCAGTGGGTAGGGAAGGGGTAGCTTGCTACCCCTCCCCCCCACACACCTGTGAGTTGTCTCACTTCACTTTTGGCTCGGACGAAAGACAGACGTTGCTGTTTTCGTCCTCGTTAATGACAGCCTTAATGTGTTTATTTGCTTTTTCAAGTTTCTGTGTGTTTGGAAGTTGGCCTCGACCGTTGTCATCGTTATGCGCAAGTGCCCTGGACTCGCTGGCCGCCCTTGTGGGACCTTCATGTCAGCGGAGGACACCGATCCTCACACCCTTTGCCCGCAGTGCCGAGGCCGAAGGTGTGATAGGGAGAATACGTGCAGTGAGTGTAGGGAGTGGGTCTGCCTCCCGAAGTTCGGCTGTCGGCGTAAGAAGAAGTCCAAGAGAGACCGTTCTCCTTCAGGGGCAACCTTGAAGAAGGAAGGCTCTAAGCACTCCTCTTCCGCCGCCCGAACCTTCTCCAAAGCTCCCACTCGATCGATCTCTCGTGAGAGACTGCCGAGTGGTAGCGCAGGCCCTAGTGATGTTTCCTGACCTCGGGGGTGCGGGAGAGGGCGTTGCCTCCCTTAGTGTGGCTGCTCCCTCTTCTCCTCCGGGGGAGGATAATTTAGAATTTGATGAATATGACCAAACTGTGTCTAATAATGATTTGCTCCAGCTTTGGGCTTCCTTGGGGCTTAAGGGCTCACCCTCCTAGGAAGCCCTGTTTGACCTGATCTAGTTGGGGTCTGCGGTCAAACAGTCGCCGGTAATACCGGAGGTATTCCCTTCGGATTTTATCGACACTGTTTTGGCCGAGCCTTCCGACGGGTCTGGTCAAACCCTTGATACTGCTCCTATTGCGGACGTTGCTGTTGGCTCTCCGCCCCCCTCTGAAGATCCTCCGAGGGGGGAGGGGAGTCCCACGATCTCTCCTACGGGCGGGTCTCCCCCTCTCGGGGGAGTGCACTGTCAGACTCCTCTTTGGAGGACTGATGACCCGGACGCCCTTCCTCGTGGTCGTATTCGACGTAAGGCCCGTCGGCCTCTTCGCAGCAGAGGACTTCCTTCTCTCTACAAGGGAGTTAGGAGGCGCCTCTTTGGGTCGTCCTCTCCTGATCCTCCCCCTAAGGAGGAGCCCCCCCGTCACAGCAGCGCCCCTTGACCTCTCCGCGGATCGTTCGCGATCCCCTACGCCTGCCAGACCTTCTGACCTGCCTTCTCCGTTCCTGGCTGCAGATGCGATTTGGGTGCCTTCTCACCCTGTTGTCCAACAGGCACCGATCCCTTCGGGGAAAAGGGACTCTACTCACGGTGTGGGTAAGTCCCTTGCGCGTCAGGGTTCCCCTGTGCGCCCACCTGCGCGTTCGCGTGCAGTAGCGCTCAAGCGCTCCCCAGAGTTACAGTCTTCAGACTTAACTCTCCAGCGCTCGCCTCCTTCGGTCGTTCTTCTGCCGGGTTCAAACTCCTCCCGCCTCCTCGAGTACATCAGAGGAGGTACTTAGAGATCATGGGGGAGTCCAGTATGGCCCTTCCACTCAAATCACTCCGTGGAAGAACTGACCAGGGGAACTCCTCTCGAGAAGCTCTCTGCCCGGCAGGTGACGTTCTCAGCGTCGGAGATCCTGAATCTTGAGAAGATCGCGAAGAGTGCCATGCAGGCAACTTCGTGGCTGGACGTTTGGCTGGGATCTCTGGGCATCCTATTACGCTCTGAGGATCAGTTCAAGGAGAGCAATAGGAAGGCTTTGGAGACCTTCCTCCTCTCGGGCACGCGTTCGATTGAGTTCCTCGCTCACCAGGTTGCTAACCTGTGGGCTAACTCGATCCTCAAGCGTCGCGACGCAGTGGCCGAGATGTTCCATCCGAAGGTCCCTGCCGTGGACGTCTGCAGGCTCAGGCACTCCTCCGTTACTGGGAGGGATATGCTTGAGCCCAAGGACATAGAACGAACAGCCGAGAGGTGGAGGAGATTGAATCAAGATTCTCTACTCCAGAGGGCCCTGACATTTTGGCCCTACGAGACTTGGGCACCTCAACAGCAACAGCAGCCTCGCAAGACACCGAAGCAGGCTCCGGCAGCTAAGACAGGGGTGTCTAAGCCGCAGCCGTTTCAGACCAAGGACAGAAGACGCGGCAAGTCCTCTAGGGGAGGTAAGAATCCTAGAGGCAGCGGCCGAGGCGGAGGCCGCAAGCGCTAGGATTGGTAATCCCCCCACGTGTCCACCTGTGGGGGGATGCCTGAAAGGTTGCGTGCACAGGTGGCAGCAACTTGGGGCCGATTCTTGGACGGTCTCTGTGATCGGCCAAGGTTATCGCGTCCCATTCACGACATCTCCACCTCTCCTGACAGCGAATCCAGTGCCGCTGAACTCTTATGCCATGGGATCGGCAAAGGGGTTAGCCCTTCGGGCAGAAGTCGAGACCATGCTCAAGAAGGATGCTTTCCAGGAGGTCGACGACGGCTCCCCAGGCTTCTTCAGTCGACTCTTTCTTGTAAAGAAGGCGTCTGGAGGCTAGAGACTGGTCATCGACCTCTCAGGCCTGAACAAGTTTGTCAAGCAAACTTCGTTCAGCATGGAGACAGCAGACACGGTCAGATTTGCAGTGAGACCGCAAGACTTCATGTGCACACTGGATCTGAAGGACGCGTACTTCCAGATCCCAATCCAACCGTCTTCCAGGAAGTACTTGAGATTCAGCCTAGACAGCAAGATCTACCAGTTCAAGGTGGTGTGTTTCGGTCTCTCCACAGCTCCTCAGGTGTTCACCAGTGTTCGCACTGATTTCGTCTTGGGCACAGGAACGGCATATGTCTCCTCCGTTATCTGGACGACTGGCTGGTCCTGGCAGACTCGGAGTTGACCCTTCTTCGACACCTAGACAGGCTTCTGGAGGTTTGCCAAGCTGTGGGTCGTGGTAAACCTCGAGAAGTCCTCTCTGCTTCCGACGAAACGACTGGTATACTGTATCTAGGCATGATATTAGACACCGATCTCCACAAAGCCTTTCCATCAGACGACAGGATAGCAAGGCTGAAGATTGATTGATTGATTGATTTAAAGTTTTCAGGCATGCAAGGCTGAAGAGGGTCGCAAAACCTTTCCTCAGGCGGGAAGAGCTTCCGGCCCATTCATGGTTGCATCTTCCAGGTCACCTTTCCTCCCTGGCACGTCTAGTTCTGAACGGCCGTCTCAGGATAAGATCCCTGCAATGGCGGCTAAAGTCCCGGTGGAATCAAGGCTCCTATTCTCCGGACTTTCTGGTTCCTATAGGATCCACGGAACTGACGGACCTTCGGTGGTGGCTGAATGACGTGAACCTTCGGAAGGGAGTGGATCTTCTCGTCCTCCCCCCGGATTTGACTCTGTTTTCGGACACGTCAAAAGAAGGGTGGGGGGCCCACATTCTGAACCAAAGGATCTCAGGCCTCTGGTCAGAATCAGAAAAGTACCTCCACATCAACCTGCTAGAAATGAAGCCGTTTTCCTGGCTCTTCAACAGTTCCAACGGACCCTAGCGGGCCACTCTGTAGTGGTGATGAGCGACAACACTACGGTAGTGGCTTACATCAACAAGCAGAGAGGTACCTTTTCTCAACTGCTATCCCATCTTGCAGTAGAGATTCTGAGGTGGTTCGAAGTCCACTCAGTCACACTTTCGGTTCGCTTCATTCCAGGCAAGAGGAATGTGCTCGCCGACAGTCTGAGCAGAGCGACGCAGATAGTGAGTACCGAGTGGTCTTTGGATCCTCTAGTAGCCAACAAAGTCCTGACTTTGTGGGGTTCCCCGACAGTAGATCTGTTCGCGGCAGCCTTAAATTTCAAGCTGCCCCTGTACTGCTCTCCAGTCCCAGACCCCAAGGCTCTCTGGCAAGATGCTTTTCAGCAGAGGTGGGACAACATCGACGTTTACGCCTTCCCACCATTCTGTCTGATGAGAAGGGTGCTCAACAAGACCAGACTATCAGTCAATCTCTCCATGACTCTTGTAGCTCCGCTGTGGCATCACGCGGAATGGTTCCCGGACCTTCTGCAGTTCCTGACGGAGCTTCCGAGGGAACTCGCCCCCACGACATGAGCTACTCAGACAACCACACTGCAACATCTTCCACAAGGCTGTAGCGTTGCTTCGGCTTCACGCCTGGAGACTATCCAGCGTCTCCTCACGGAGAGAGGATTTTCACAACAGGTTGCGGACAGGATGTCTTGCCACCTACGCAAGTCCTCTATCAGAGTCTACCAGGCGAAGTGGAAAGTCTTCTGTGGTTGGTGTTGAGGGAGGGGTATCTCTCCACTCGATGCCACTATTCCAGCAATAGAAGAGTTTCTTGTGTATTTACGAGAGGAAATGCTCCTTTCAGTTCCAGCGGTGAAAGGCTATCGCTCAGCCTTAAGCCTGGCGTATAGGCTGAAAGGAGTGGACATTTCCTCTTCATTAGAACTATGAGCTTACCTGCCCTCAGTCAGAAGTAAGACCTCCTCCTTGGAACGTGGTTCAGGTCCTCAGGGCTCTGAAGAGAGCCCCGTTTGAACCATTTTGCCAGGCGTCTGATCAGTGAACTTCATGGACTTTCTTACGAAGTCGCCCATTCAAGGGGATGGGGGGAGGTAACGTTCAGGTTCGTCCCTGAGTATGTTGCCAAGACTCAGAACCCTGGGGTGTCAGACCCTAGGTTCGACTCCTTCGGGGTAACGAGTTTTCGTTCTGTAACAAGTGACCCAGACCTCTGTTACTTTGCCCAGTGAGGAATCTGAGGCGTTACTTGAAAAGAACAGCTGCAGTCCGTCCTCATGTGCAAGCGTCATTCGTAAGCACAGGAAGGACGAAGAGGAGGGTCACCAAGAACACCATCTCGGCCTGGATCCGGAAGGTTATTCAACACGCCTTGGATCCTGATCCTCGTCCGTCACGTCGCCCTAGAGCGCACGATGTCAGGGGCATCGCTACGTCCCTGGCATTCAAGAGAAATTTCTCTGTGACGCAGGTTTTGCAAGCTGGGGTGTGGGAGCGCCAAACGACCTTCACAGCCCATTACCTGCAGGACGTGACCCACAGGAGCTTAGATACATTCTCTATTGGCCCTGTGGTGGCTGCACAACAGCTGGTCTAACCTCAGGCTCCTTAATGGACAGGTAGCAGAAGGTTGGGGGCATTGTTACCCGGTTTTAGTCTGCGTGATTGAAAGAGTATGTCTGGCCCTTACTTCTTTCTTCATTCTCCCCTCCCTTGGGGAAAGCAGCATCCTGGTCTCTGCATAGCTGACCTCAACCTCTGCAGGTAAACCATGCTCCCTTGTGCTCCTAGTATTAACTGTAATGCTGTTTGCGTCCCCCATACCCTGTCGAGGTGGTATTGGGAACGTCCTAGCCTAGATTTCTATCTAAAGAACTCCAGGTCAACTTCCTAGGACGAGTCACAACTTCCTCCACACACAACTTACGTAGGCCGCACGTTCGTAGCAAGCAACGAAAATTGCGAGGTGCAGGGACCCCCTTTCTCGAGTGCTACTCACTCGGTTTTCGGGTCCCCGGGCAAAGACAAAAGCCAGTAAGGCTGGGGACTTTACGCCCTTCCAAAGGGGTAAGTCACCCTATGTAAATAGCGTGGTTTGTATTTCGGTTATGGAACAAATGACAAATTCGGAGATAATTTGTATTTTTCCTAACCATACAAACCTTAGCTATTTACACATATTTGCCCGCCAGCCCTGTCCCCCAAGTCAAGTCCTACCTCTAAGTGAAGTGAGACAACTCACAGGTGTGTGGGGTGGGAGGGGTAGCAAGCTACCCCTTCCCTACCCCCTGCTAACTAGCGGGGGGTAGTTAACCCTCGTTAAAAATCTAATGGCTCGTCATTTCAGCTACGCCGAAAGTAAACCCTATGTAAATAGCTAAGGTTTGTATGATTAGGAAAAATACAAATTATCTCCGAATTTGTCATATTAACAGCCTGGGAGAAGCATCAAGGCTGCTGGTAAAAGTTGGGAAAACATCCATTGACAAGCTCTTAAGAGCCCCGCAAGGGTCTAGATCCTCCTAGGAACTTCCATGGTCATAGGTGGCCAAGGAGGCACCAGACAGTTCCAACGACCAGGTCTCTGGATAAAGACATTCACTTTTTGCCAGTAGATAGAATAAAATTCTTCCACCTGCTTTATGTAGATAAAGATTTGTTCTGAGAGATACAAACATTCGTTTTTTCAATATTTAACTTAGCCGGTGATTATATAGCTGCAACTCTGTTGCTCGACAGAAAACTCTAAGGTAAAACTCGCCAGCGATCGCTACACAGGTTGCGGGTGTGCCCAACAGCGCCATCTGTCGACCAGATACCCAGTTCTCAGTGTAAACAAAGACTCAATTTTCTCTCTGTCGTGCTATCGACAAGACGTACTTACTCGCTGTTGCTAAACTGGAGTTTTTTCACAACTAATTGGTGAAGTACATTATTCTAGTTTTGAGCTTTCGCTGTGCAGGGTTTCTCTTCACACAAATCCTTGAACTCTTTTTGATAACGGATTCTTTGTTGATGACTTTTTGATAGTTTTTTGAATTCCCCTCTGACCAATTCAAAATGGCTGACCCTTCACAAGTCCCAAAATTTAGGAAGTGCAATGCTAGGGACTGTTCAAGGCGTCTTCCGAAGGCTTCTATCGACCCTCACACTGTTTGTTCCAATTGTCGGGATAAAACCTGTCAATTAGAAGATCGGTGTGAGGAGTGCGTTGGGCTTTCGGAATTCGATTTTATCGAATTCCAAAAGTATACACGTAGGCTAGAGAGAGATAGATTTAGGAGAAGTTCCTCTCGTTCTATTGATATTTCCTCTCCTCATGCCCCACAACCTATTCCTTCCCCTGTAGTGGTTGCTCCTAATCCCCCTCCTGGCACTCAGGAACCTTCGATGGCTGATATGATGCGTGCCATCCAAGCTCTGGGTGAGAGAGTTGAGTCCCTTGCTAGTGACCGTAATCAGCTCATGGCGGATGTGAAGGAGCTGAAGTGCAAAAGTGCAGTGGGAAGTGATAAAGTGCCGAGTGATAGTGTTGTGGATAGTGTTGCGCTTGAGGGTTCGTCTGTTCGTGCCTGTCGTCCTCCTAGTCCGGGACCTCTTGCAAGCTCCCAAGTCCAGGGGAGAAGCAATGTCGTACAACAAATGGGTTCGAGAGGCTTTAATCAGCGAACAGACATTCCCTCCGTGGTATCGGGCGTATCTACCCAAGATCGCCCCTGCCTAACTAAGACGAGAGAGCCCATTTATACCTCGTCTTCGGAAGGTGTTTCTCGCAAGAAACCCTGGACCAAGGTCTCACGACCGTTAAAGCGCAAGTCGGTCCCTTCCGCACAAGTCCAACGGCCCAGTTGTAGCCACTGGGTCAGTTCGGACTCGCTGCCGTCATCCGATGACTGCTCACCGCCTAAGAGAGGCAAAGCGGTACCGCTTCAGACAGTTACACCGTCTGTCGCCGCACCTGCTCCTGTAGACCCTAAGTGGTCTCTACTGCAAGACATTCAGTCTAAACTAACGTCTCTTATGCAGGACTTTCGTGCGGAGAAGGTTGCTGCCGCACCAGCTAGTGCAGCTCCTTGCCTACAACCGCCCACACGATCGGTTGAGCGTCCTGTGGACGCTGAGGTAACCTTCTCACGCACACCAGTTGAGAGAGTTCCGCCACCCATGCGTTCCAGTGTGATCTGCCAGCCGCATGTTGACGTTCAGCGACGCACGGAGGTCTCCGTTGACGTTCGTGAGGTTCAACAACCGTCAGAGTTGTTTTGTTTTGACGCGGTGCGTCAACCTCCGCAACCCAGTGTGGTTGCCACTGCTCACCCACATCAGTCCAGACAGTCTGGAGTAGACGCTGTGCGTCCCCGCGCTGCTATGGTTGTTGCCAGCTCACAGACTGGGCAGCAGTTCCATGACGTTGCGTCCGGCTCAGTCACGCATGCACCCGTGCGACCGGACTCAGCTTACCAGCCGTTACCCACTCCGTTGCCGTTCCCTCATCAGTTATCGGATGAGGGACTTTCTGATGATGATGTTGCTGCTCACGTAGATGAACCGCATTCAGAACTGGACGAGCCTAAGTCTACGCAACCCTCTTTGGACTTTAGGAAAGTTTTGGCCCTTTTCAAAGAGATGTTTCCGGACCAGTTTGTTTCTGTGGCTCCGCGTTCTCCTCTGTCAGAGTTTGTGTTAGGCATGCCGTCAACCACTCCTGCCTTTACTAGACTCGTCCTCGCACGCTCGTCCAAGAGAGCTTTGCGGGTGATAGGAGAATGGCTGCAGTCCAAGAAGAGTTTAGGGAAGACAGCTTTTACGTTTCCCCCTGCTAGACTCTCTTCTAGATCGAGCGTCTGGTATGCCACGGGAGAAGTTCTCGGCTTGGGAGTTCCTGCCTCTGCCCAGGGCGACTTCTCAAGTCTTGTAGACTCTCCCCGCCGCCTTGCCATGAGACGCTCAAAGATATGTTGGTCATCTTCGGACCTGGACCACCTTTTGAAAGGTATCTTTAGAGCCTTCGAAGTTTTTAACTTCTTAGACTGGTGTCTAGGAGCTCTAAGCAGAAAGATCTCTCCGACAGAGAAGGAGACTTCCTTGCTCATTATGTCCTGCATGGACAAGGCCGTACGTGATGGGTCTAATGAGCTTGCTGCATCATTTGTGTCCGGAGTCCTTAAGAAGCGTGAAAACCTATGCTCATTCCTTTCAGCTGGAGTTACACCATGCCAGAGATCCGAACTTCTGTTTGCTCCTCTTTCCAAGTGCCTTTTTCCAGAAGACCTGATTAAGGAAATTGCCGCTTCTTTGATACAGAAGGACACTCACGATCTTGTTGCGTCCTCCGCTCGCAAAGCCACCCCTTTGCCTACCTTGTCAGCTAGACCAAGGATGGACACTCCGGCGTCCCGTTTTATTCCGCCCTTTCGTGGCAGAGCCTCCAGCAGAGGAGGTGCTCGTGCCGAAGGGAAACGAGGAAAGAAGAAAGGAACCAAGTCCTTTAAGGGCAGAGTCTGACTGCCAGCTTCTTCAGACAGCAGTGGGAGCCAGACTCAAGAACTTCTGACAGACCTGGGAAAAGAGAGGCGCAGATGTGCAATCTGTGAAGTTGCTCAGAGAGGGGTACAAGATCCCTTTTGTACGGAAACCCCTTCTAGCAACGTCCCCCATCGATCTCTCTCCCAGGTACAGAGAGGAAGACAAGAGACGAGCCTTGAAACGGGAAGTGTCTCTTTTACTAGAGAAGGGAGCAGTGGTCAGAGTCTCGGACCTTCAATCTCTGGGATTCTACAACCGACTCTTCTTGGTGTCAAAGAAGACAGGAGGGTGGAGGCCGGTGCTAGACGTCAGTGCTCTGAATGTCTTTGTCACAAAGCAGACGTTCTCCATGGAGACCACGAAGTCAGTCTTAGCAGCGGTCAGAAGGGAAGACTGGATGGTCTCTTTAGACCTAAGGGATGCCTACTTCCACGTCCCCATCCACCCGGACTCCCAACCTTTTCTGAGATTCGTTTTCGAAAAGGTTGTCTTCCAGTTTCAAGCCCTGTGCTTTGGCCTAAGCACAGCTCCTCTTGTCTTTACGAGGCTGATGAGGAATGTAGCCAAATTCCTTCATTTAGTGGACATCCGAGCCTCCCTCTATTTGGACGACTGGCTTCTCAGAGCTTCTTCCAGTCGTCGCTGTCTGAAGGATCTAAAGTGGACTCTAGATCTGACCAAGGAATTGGGTCTCCTTGTCAATATGGAAAAGTCACAACTGGTCCCATCCCAAACTATCGTGTATTTAGGGATGGAGATTCACAGTCTAGCTTTTCGGGCTTTTCCGTCGGCCCCCAGAACAAGCCAAGCCCAGTTATGCATCCAGAACATGCTGAAGAAGGAACAATGTTCAGTCAGGAAGTGGATGAGTCTGATAGGGACGCTATCATCCCTGGAACAGTTCGTGTCATTAGGAAGACTACATCTCCGTCCTCTTCAATACCACCTAGCATTTCATTGGAAAAAGGACAAGACGCTAGAAGCGGTCTCGATCCCCATTTCCAAGAAGGTGAAGTCTTGCCTGACTTGGTGGAAGGACAGTATCAGCCTAAGAGAGGGTCTTCCCCTGGCTGTTCAGACTCCCAACCACGTTCTCTTCTCGGACGCATCGGACGTAGGCTGGGGCTCGACATTAGACGGTCGGGAATGTTCGGGAATATGGAACTCGAGTCAAAGGACAATGCATATCAACTGCAAGGAGCTACTGGCAGTACATCTGGCCTTGAAAAGGTTCAGGTCTCTCCTTCAAGGCAAAGTGGTGGAGGTGAACTCTGACAACACCACTGCTTTGGCGTACATCTCCAAGCAAGGAGGGACCCACTCACTGACGTTGTATGAGATCGCAAGGGACCTGCTCATCTGGTCAAAAGGTCAAAACATATCGCTAGTAACGAGGTTCATCCAAGGCAACTTGAATGTCATGGCAGATTGTCTCAGTCGGAAGGGGCAAGTAATTCCAACAGAATGGACCCTCCACAAGGATGTATGCAAGAGACTTTGGGCCACTTGGGGCCAACCAACCATAGATCTCTTTGCAACCTCGATGACCAAGAGGCTCCCAATATATTGCTCACCAATCCAGGACCCAGCAGCAATTCATATAGATGCCTTTCTCCTAGATTGGTCACATCTAGATCTATACGCATTCCCACCGTTCAAGATTGTCAACAAGGTACTGCAGAAGTTCGCCTCTCACGAAGGGACAAGGTTGACGCTAGTTGCTCCCCTCTGGCCCGCGAGAGAATGGTTCACCGAGGTACTTCGATGGCTAGTAGACGTTCCCAGAACTCTTCCTCTAAGGGTGGACCTTCTACGTCAGCCACACGTAAAGAAGGTACACCAAAGCCTCCACGCTCTTCGTCTGACTGCCTTCAGACTATCGAAAGACTCTCGAGAGCTAGAGGCTTTTCGAAGGAGGCAGCCAGGGCGATTGCTAGAGCAAGGAGAACATCCACCCTTAGAGTCTACCAATCGAATTGGGAAGTCTTCCGAAACTGGTGCAAGTCAGTATCTGTATCCTCGACCAGTACCTCTGTAACTCAAATAGCTGACTTCCTTTTATACCTGAGGAAAGAACGATCACTTTCAGCTCCCACTATCAAGGGTTACAGAAGCATGTTGGCATCAGTCTTCCGTCACAGAGGCTTAGATCTTTCCAACAATAAAGATCTACAGGACCTCCTTAAGTCTTTTGAGACCACGAAGGAGCGTCGTTTGGTTACGCCTGGTTGGAATTTAGACGTGGTACTAAGATTCCTCATGTCAGACAGGTTCGAGCCGCTACAATCAGCCTCCCTGAAAGATCCCACCTTAAAGACTCTTTTCCTGGTATGCTTAGCCACAGCTAAAAGAGTCAGTGAGATTCATGCCTTCAGCAAGAACGTCGGATTTTCGTCAGAAAAGGCTACATGTTCACTACAACTTGGTTTTCTAGCCAAAAATGAGCTGCCTTCTCGACCTTGGCCGAAATCGTTCGATATTCCCAGCTTATCGAATATGGTAGGCAATGAACTAGAAAGAGTCTTATGCCCTGTGAGAGCTCTTAAGTTCTATTTAAAACGAACTAAACCTTTACGAGGCCTTTCTGAAGCTTTATGGTGTTCAGTTAAGAAACCATCTTTGCCTATGTCAAAGAATGCTTTATCCTATTTTATCAGACTGTTAATACGAGAAGCTCATTCCCATCTGAGTGAGGAAGACCAAGCATTGCTGAAGGTAAGGACACACGAAGTTAGAGCTGTCGCAACTTCCGTGGCCTTTAAACAAAATAGATCTCTGCGAAGTATAATGGACGCAACCTATTGGAGAAGCAAGTCAGTGTTCGCGTCTTTTTATCTTAAGGATGTCCAGTCTCTTAACGAGGACTGCTACACACTGGGACCATTCGTAGCAGCGAGTGCAGTAGTGGGTGAGGGCTCAACCACTACAATTCCCTAATTCCATAACCTTTTAATCTTTCTCCTGAAATGTTTTTATTGTTGTTTTTTGGGTTGTCCGGAAGGCTAAGAAGCCTTTCGCATCCTGGTTGATTTGGCGGGTGGTCAAAGTCATTTCTTGAGAGCGCCTAGATTAGGGGTTTTGATGAGGTCCTGTTGTATGGGTTGCAACCCTTGATACTTCAGATCCTAGGGGTCGATCAGCATCCTAAGAGGATCGCGAGGCTCCGTAAGGAAGACGTACTTAAAAAGGCAGAGTAATTGTTCAAGTCGACTTCCTTACCAGGTACCTATTTATTTTGTTTTTGTTATTTTGATAACTTCTAAAATGAAATAAAACTCTTAGCTCATAAAAGTGTAAACTTATATTGCTTGTCTCTACCCACCCCCCTGGGTGTGAATCAGCTATATAATCACCGGCTAAGTTAAATATTGAAAAATGTTATTTTGATTATAAAATAAATTTTTGAATATACTTACCCGGTGATTATAATTAAATGACCCTCCCTTCCTCCCCAATAGAGACGCAGTGGGACGAGGAGAAAATTGAGTCTTTGTTTACACTGAGAACTGGGTATCTGGTCGACAGATGGCGCTGTTGGGCACACCCGCAACCTGTGTAGCGATCGCTGGCGAGTTTTACCTTAGAGTTTTCTGTCGAGCAACAGAGTTGCAGCTATATAATCACTGGGTAAGTATATTCAAAAATTTATTTTATAATCAAAATAACATATTTATAGGGTATTACATTCGGCAATGCTGAAAACCAGCCAAGACAATTTTAGTGAGGGTAATTACCCCATCTGCTAGTTACCGGGAGGGGATTGGGGTAGACTAGCTACCCCGCTCACTCACACCTGTCGGTTGAGTAACCACTTTTGCTTTTGGCTCGGTAGAGTGCGGGCGTGCCGTCTCTCTCTCTCCCGTTAAACAAACTGCCTTGACTTTATTGCTTTTCCTTTTTTCTTTTGTGTGTATCGGTGTGTGTTTGGTTATTGTCTTGCTATGCGTACATGTCCAGGGATTGAAGGCCGCTGCTGCGGCACCTTCATGCCGTCCGTGGAGACGGACCCAGACCCTTTATGCCCGGCTTGCCGGGGAACTCGGTGTTCGTGGGACAACATCTGTTCCGAGTGTAGGGAGTGGCCTGCCTCCCAGTGGGAGAGGTTTGCATGTAAGAAGAAGAAGTCTAAACGTGAATCTTCGCTTTCACGGTCTTCGAAATCTAAGAAATCGTGGGCTTCTGCTTCCTCTACGCCCAAAGCTAATCCTTGACCAGGCCCTTCCGGGGCACGATAAAGCAGTACCGCAGGGCTTGTGACTCCAGGTCAACCCTGTGGGATAGTCGAAGGCTGCGGCTCCCCTAGTGAGTCGGCTCTTTCTCTTCCCCCATGGAGCGCCTGTTTTTTTCCTGACCTTGTGTCTTTATGTATGGCCATCGCTGGGCGTCAATGGTCCCCCTACGAAGGAAGTTCTCCTCAAACTCCCCCAAAGGGGAGCAGAGAGAAGGCGGTCATCTCCTTCCTCTGTGGAGGTCGATCCTCCTCTTCTGGGCGCAGGCGCTGTTGTCCGTCGGTCAGGCCGAGAGTCTGGTTCTGACGCCGAGGAGTTAGCTAACCCACTAGGGGCGGTGGCAGGGCTCTCTCTCCAATGCAAGCTTCTCCTTCGGGGGAACATATCTCTCGTTTGCGAGAGAAGATTGCCTCTGTGCATCGGCAATCTCCTTACACTTTAGGTTCTCCAGGGGCGGAAAGAGAACTTTATTATAAGCGTAGTTCTCCTTCGGGTGAACTCTCCTCCCCTGCGGAGGAATTATCTGTAGACCTTAATCAGTCTCTCCCTTGGGCGGAGTCTGTTGAACGTTCCTCTCCGGAGGTTCGTATAGTGGAGGGGTTGGTAACCCCTCTCCACCCCGGACGTTCTCCTCCTCGGGCTGTGAGGAGACATCTTTTTGAACCTGCTGGTTTTCCGCACGTTGACCCTTCGGAGTCTCTTGACGATCACCCTTTGGGCTGGCGTGATGGTGACCTTCGGACTCTCGTCATGTTGATCCTGCGGGTTCTCATGACAGCAGGAGTCCTTCGGGTCTCCGTCGCGCTAAACCTTCGGGCTCTCGCGACTTGAAACCTTTGGGTTTCTGTTACGCTGAACCCTTGGGCTCTCGTAACGACGGTAACGTTAAACCTCCGGGTTCTCGTACCGTCAGTCACGTTGATCCTTCGGGATCTCGTGACCGAGGAACTTCGGTTCCTAGTTACGTTGACCCTTTAGGGTCTCGTAACCTGAGTTACGCTGAACCCTTGGGCTCTCGTAACTTTAGTCGCGCTAACACTTCGGTGTATCATGACAGAGAAACTTCGGTTTCTCATTGCCTTGATCCTTCAGGTTCGCGCAACACAGTTCACGCTGAACTTTCGGGTTCTTGTGAGCAGTCATTCTTTTTATGACAGAGAGTTTTCAAACTCTCGTTGTGTTGATCGTTCGCGCTCACACAACACAAGCTATCGTGAACCTTCGGGTGAGCGTAGCAGTGAGTTCTCTCACCAACCTGAGAGCTCTCGCGCGCACGACCGACTTGGCGCGCACGAGTGTCTTGGCGCGCGCAAACAAAATGGCGAACATGGCGCGGGGGTTCATCCTATTGGGCGCCATATGCGCGAACATCCTGTTGCTCGCCATGTGTGCAAACATCCTGTTGCTCGCCATGCGTGCGAACATCCTGTTGCTCGCCGTGCATGCGAACATCCTGTTGCTCGCCATGCGCGCTAACATCCTGTTGCTCGCCATGCATCCGAACATCCTGTTGCTCGCCATGCGCGCGAACAACACTGCGCGCCATGCGTGCGAGCAACCTTATGCGTGCAATTGGGAAGGGCGCACGCATGAGAACCGTTCCGCCTACCAACAGTTCGGTGCAAGAACGCACGACCATCTTGGCGCTCACAATCAGTCTCTCGAGCCCCTTAGGCCTCAACAGAGACAACAGTTTTCTGCGTGACCGAGCCCAGACCCTATCCCTAAGGGTAGGCCTGTGCCGATTTTGCCTGTAGGGAAGCCTCCATCAGACAAGAGGGTTAGGAAACCTGCCCAGGTTCCTAAACCCAGGGAGCAGTTCTTCTGGAGAGGGAGGTCTCAACCTTCCGGACTCACCAGTGGTAGCTTATACACCCCCCCCTGGAACCCCCCCAAGCGGCGGCGCGAGCCCTAAACCACGCCCCCTTGGGCGGAGTTACCAGAGACGAGCGGGTTGACTCGGCAATGGAAGACACATTTCTGAAGTTGACTTCGGCACAGAACGTTCTCCTCTTTTTCCCTCCCGCTGCTCCCAACATTTGCTGATTTTCATTATCCTGCAACCAGAGTAATATCTCAGCCCACGGCTTAATTATGTCTAGGCAAATTCTTACTTCCGCGGAGGTGCATCGGCTTAGCGAAGACTCCAGCGGAGAGGAGAACGTAATCAGTAACGAAAAACGCACACAATCGACTGCAGATAGTGATATGCCTTCTAATTCTGATATCGTAAATATGTTACTACAACAAAATCAAACTCTTATGCAAATCATCCAGAAAAGGTAAGGTTTTAAATTCTGTTTACAACGAAAACATCATATGGAAAGCAGCTGATTTAGACTAATGACGTCACAAATGCAAATGGCGGCCCCCATACGTAAGCTTGTTATGATTTGAATGCTTAGAGCAGGCACTTCCGAACATAGCGTAAGTAGCTTAAGCAAAGCATGTGCATGATTACTACACGATTAATCGGTATAAACAAACTAAATACTCCAATTTTTATATATTACAAATTATAATTAAGCACACAAAACAAATTGCTTGCCTGACACATTAAAAGCACGCGCTTAATAGGCAGTAGGCTAGACCACAGGTAAGTTCGAGCTTACATTTCTCGCTTTAAACCTATCGACACTAGCCTAGGCCCTGGGGGGCTATCTGATAAGGGTTACATATGAGGCAGGTCTAGTTTATTAATAATAACACATTTAAACTTATCATTCACTTAAATATGGCACTGAATTAACCTAAGAGGGCTATTTGAGTCGTGAACCCCATTGCCTGACTTCAGCCTTCTAGGTCCGCTGCTGTCCATATTTACTATACCTGTTGAACAAAATTTCAATTATTCTATGGTAAATAAATCACTGATATTAAACATTCATCTCGGCAGAAGTGGTTCACCTGCTAAGAAGAATGAGGCTCCCCCTCCTACTAAGCGCTCAAGACGATCACCTGAATTACCTGAAAGTGCAAATTTAGACCTCTTTTCCTTTTATAATAATGGAGACGAAAGTGATTACGAAGATTTCAACCTTCTTACATTCAATAAACCCATTCCTTCATATATTTCCACCAATTTCAAAGCTGAACCATCTTTTCATAGAGAAGGGAAAATTCAATTGAATAATTCACTAGTAGCATTAACTTTCAGTGAAGGCCATAGTGATAACCGGGATAAATTCTTTGTTAGTAGTCAAAATAAGGAGTTCTCAGACTTTTTTAAATTAATTAATACTCCAAAGTTGAATTTCTGGCCTGAAGGTAAGGTATTTGATGACAGTTATAAGAGAAAATTTTTTTATGACATTGAAAATATTAAAATGAGTATTTCTGCCTTTCAAGGGCATGCAGCACTGGCACACATTGTATACCCCTCCAAAGTAAATGACATTGATTTTTTGTCCAAAATTATTATTGGTCCCCTAAGGAGGAGCATAGACCTCATACAAAATTTGATAAGAAATTTCAGAAGCAGAGCACTTCCTAGATACCTCAAGAAGTAAGAGATCTTATAATCAAAGCAGACATTAAAGAAGTTTGGAATTTAACTGAAGACCAAAAATCAGCCATTGCTGCCTGCTTTCACAAAGGTCCCCTCCTCAGAGGAGGGGCAGCAAACTTCAGGGGTAGGAAATTCAACTTCGGGGGCAGATTTCAGGGAAGAAGGTTCAGTTTCCTCAAAGGTAACCCTAACTTTAGATTCAAGTCTCAGCCACTTAGAAGAGGTAATAGGTGAGGTGGGTACAGGGGGGGGGGAGGTCACAAAATGGACAAGCTAATAGTTCAGGAGCCAGAGAAAAGAAAGACCCTAGAAATTGAGCCATGCTCCGCACCAGTTCAAAGAGAAATTTTTTCAGCACCAGTATTTTATGCACCAGTTGATAATGATGTTTACACTGCACCAGTTAATAATGAGCTTTGCTCAGCACCAGTTAATGAGCTTTGCTCAGCACCAGTTAATGAGCTTTGCTCAGCACCAGTTAATTACGAGCTTTGCTCAGCACCAGTGGTTAATGAGCTTTGCTCAGCACCAGATAATAACGAGCTTTTCTCCGCACCAGACCATCATGACATTGGGCCAAATGCTATAAATCAAGATAGAAGTAAAGAGACCTCGCCTTTGGCCTCAAAACCAATGAATAACTCCTCCCAGAGCCCCCCAGAGAATAGGATAGGTAAGTCATTATTGATGAATATTGATAGTTGGAGAAAGCTTCCTAATGCCTCTTTTGCTTGTAAAATTATCAATGAAGGGGTGAGAATTCCGTTTAATAATAAACTTAAAGCCCAGAGGTCATTAAAAAGAACAGGTAAAGATAGATTTTATTCAATTAACAAGCGTAAAATATTGGAAAGTGAATGTGACAGACTGCTAAAACTAGGTGTCATAGAGCAGATCCCCAGAACTTCCTTTTACTACTCCAACCACATATTTTATAAATTCAAACCAGATGGAACAGTACGACTAATCTTTGACATGAAAGTGCTCAACACCATGATTAAAAAACCTTCTTTTACCATGCTCAAGGCCAATACTATATTTCCCTATCTACATCTAAACTCTTGGGCCTGCAAACTAGATTTAAAAGATGCTTATTGGCACATTCCATTACATGCAAGTAGCCAGAAATTTCTAACCTTCAAACTAGGTAAAAGGAAGTTCAAATGGACTGTGATACCCTTTGGACTAAAGACAGCACCTTATATTTTTTCAAAAATAATGTACACAGTGATCAAGTATATTAGAACCTCATATAACATCTTAATATTCAACTATCTTGATGACATTCTCATATTAGCAAAAGATTATGTAAAATGTAAAAATCACATTCAGCTAGTCATTAAGATCTTGTCAGACTTAGGATGGAATATCTCACTTAAAAAATCTACAATTGAACCGACTCAAAGAATCGAATTTTTAGGAGTGCATTACAATATGATTAAGAAAACTATGAATCCCAGTGGGAAAAACATAGAGAAGTGTGTCGAATTGGCCAAAGCTTTCTCCAACTCTGTTAAATCCGACCTGCATTCCTATCAAATGTTAATCGGAGCTTTAAATTTTAGTGCATCCTATACAAGCTTGGGAAGATTCCATCTTAAATATCTCCACAGGTACCACAGTTATTTTAATTCAGGGTACAAAATCATTCCCCACACCTTCAAAAAATACCTAAAGCCATGGGAACAGAGACAAATGTACAGAGAGATTAACATTCCAAAACCACAGATAGATGCAGAACTTTTCACTGACGCTTCCAACCAGGGTTGGGGAGGTGCATTAGTAATAGCGGGTAATATGCTCTCAATAAATGGAACTTGGACAAATGAAGAATCCTCCCTTCACATCAATGTAAGAGAGTTATTAGCTTGCTTCTATTCTTTGGAACACTTCATCACAAGGTTATACAACAAGGTAGTCTTAATACATGTTGATTCAAAGGTTACTAATTGTTGGATAAAGAAACAGGGTAGTATCAGAAACAAGTTAGCCCATGAACTAGTCAGGAAAATACTTAGTACCATGAAGGATCACAACATACAGATAAATTCCAGATGGATCAGGGGAGTAAGTAACACCATCGCAGACTCACTTTCCAGGGACCTGGGTTCCATTCACACAGAAACTTCCCTCAGTGACAGTCTATTCTCCTTAATCTGCTCTGACTTCAATTTCACCCCAGAAATAGATCTGTTCTCAAATGGTTTCAATACTAAGTGCAAAAAGTTCTGTTCATCTCTTCCAAATCAAAAAGCCATCAGCAATAATGCACTTACGATTAGCTGGAAGGGATCAACACCCCTCTATGCCTTTCCACCAGGATTCTTACTACACAAAGTAGCTTTTAAAATCAATAAAGAATGCAATAATAATATGCTTTTCTGCACCATATCGCAGGGGACGGAACCATGGATTCCATTAGTGAAGTCAGTCGCGAAGCAGCACAAACGATACATTGTGAAGATCGAAGACTACCAGATAGTTCTCAAGGATTGTATCTCACCCTCAGCAAAGCTCCAATCAACTTTGATCGCCTTCAAAATTTAAAGGATCAGCTCCCTAACGTCTTTCCTCCTGAGGTTTGCTCCAAAATTGCTGTCAGCTTGAGGGACAGCTCCTTGCACAAGTATGAAAACCTATACAACATTTTTAAAAGTTTCATTCACAAGGAGTATGGAAGAGACAACAAATTTCCCCTGTTAGCAATTATTTTATTTTTCAATCACCTTATAGACAAGGGTCTGTCTTACAACACCCTGAAGAGCTACAGAGCAGCTTTAGGTCCTATCTTGTCAGGCTATTTCCCAGGTTACTGTCTTGCAGAGGACAAATATGTCAAAGCAATGATATCGGGAGTTAATAGAAGGAAACCTAGAAATTCTCACCAGTTCCCTGGCTGGGATCTAGACAAAGTAATTTCATTTCTCAACACCACGAAAGATAACTCTACCTTACTACTGACACAGAAAACCTTGTTCCTAGTAGCCTTAGCTTGCCCTTTAAGAGCTAATCAATTTAACAATCTCAGCATTTCCAGGAGCACCTTCACCCCAGAACACATTGTCTTACGGAACCACCCTTCCTTCATGGCCAAAAACCAAAAGAACAACTACACGCCAATAGAGATCAGCTTTAGGAAGCTTCCTAACAGACCAAAAATATGTCCAGTCAGACAATTGAACTTCTATTTGGAATACACCAACAAAGTCTGTATGGAAAGAAACATAGACAGGAAAGACCACATATGGCTAGATGAACACTTCAAGATAATGTCTCTACAAAAAATGAGACAACTTTTTAGGGAGTGCATTTTCAGAGCCGACCCAAATGCAACTAAACAGTCAACGAATTTTCACTCTATAAGGGGGCAAGCTTCATCAAGACTGCTATACAATGGAGTATCGATACAAGAAATCATGTCCAGAATGAATTGGAGAAGCGACTCTGTCTTCAGCTCTTACTATGCTCTCCTCGGCTTACAGGGAGCTTTCGATGCTGTGGTCGCTGGACTTCATCTTCAAGCCCCCTGAAGCATCTGCCTAGCTACCACTGGTGAGTCCGGAAGGTTGAGACCTCCCTCTCCAGAACTGTAAGTTTACTTGTGAACGAAGGTTCTGGAGTGGGAGGTGAGACCTTCCGGACTCAAAGTCTGGGTCACCCTCCAACCCTTCCCCCGTGAGCCGAGGAGACCATGTACAGTACTTAGGAGGGAATATTCTAACAACTTCATAATTCAACAGAGTAGGCTATATACAAGAACACACACATACAATCACTATTATTCCACAGAAAACAAACTAACTGGAATCTTTCAATATTCATATCAACCAAGAGAGCACAAGAAGATTGAATTTACTAGTAAAAAGACCTTTATGTCCAACAATTTGCACCTTCACAGTAATTCCTTCATAACTTGCACTACCAAGGTAAGCTCAACCACTTCTGTGTTATATTTTGTTTTATTACAACTTCAAAAATGTGACTTCCATTGCCGAGTCAACCCGCTCGTCTCTGGTAACTCCGCCCAAGGGGGCATGGTTTAGGGCTCGCGCCGCCGCTTGGGGGGGTTCCAGGGGGGGGTGTATAAGCTACCACTGGTGAGTCCGGAAGGTCTCACCTCCCACTCCAGAACCTTCGTTCACAAGTAAACTTACAGTTTCCTAAGGACCTCCCCCTTAGTTCCTCAGGAGCCCATGACCCCCCATGGCCTAGCACCTTATTCAATGTAATGTGCCAAACCATGAAAGGAGTCGTTCCCTGCTCCCAGTCCTTAGGTGACACACCTAGGATCCCCGTATCGCCTCCTCTCTTCCTAGGGTCCTCTCCTCCCTCCGATCCTAGGAGGAGTGCGGGAGATCCCGCACAGGCGGGTCCTTCTGGCAAGGGGAGACAATCATTCCCTCGCAAAAGACCTCTGAAAGAGATTAGGCATGAACCTCAGGGTAGCCCCCTGCAGTTCAAGACACCACAGGCCAGGCCAAAGGGGAAAAGGAAAAGGATTCGTCTTTCGCCCCCCAAGGAGGATACGGTTTCTTCCTATGGAGACTCCTTCCGTCCTTTATCGGTCGAGATAGTGTCAAAGGAGGCACGACCTGCGACTGGACGGGACTCGCCCCGTACGGCAACGTACTTACATTCCACCTCTAAGCCGACGGAGTCATCTAGGCCCTTGGGGACAGAGGACCTCCGGCCTCGTGGGAGGGAACTGAAAGATTTGTTCACCATCCACAAATCCTTGGCCAGGCTTCCTTCCTCACTGCCTCCCAGGCAGCCGAAAGCGAGTACCTCCTCTGCAGTCTCCCTATCCCCAGTCTATCCAGTTGACGACTTCGACCCACTCCGGGCTCCTATGGGTGAGAGCTAGGACGTGGAAGGGCAGAGCGATCTCGAGGACGACACTCTGCCAGCAGCCGCTAGGCCTTAGCTTACGGAGGAGGAGAGGAAGGAGTCGAAACACGACTTCTGGCAGGTCCTAGCCTGCATCCGTTCCATCAATGGACTTCCAGATCCATTGGCAGCCCCTCTAGATGGAAAAGAAACGGTCCTTGACCAGTTCTATGGCACTCAGAAACCTCATAGGACCAGTGCAGCTTTGCCCTGGTCAAAAGGGCTGAAGAGTGCCAAATAGAAGGCAGTGTCCCAGGCAACTGGGTCCACCTCTTCTCTCTGCTCCAACTCATCCTCCAAGCTCCTACCTCCTCCATTTGTGTTTCAGAGGAGGTACTACGAGATCCTAGGGGAATCTCTTCCAACGCTGCCTCTCGACCACTCTTTAGAGGCACTCTGGAAGGCCACCCCCTTCGAGAAAACTAAGGGACTTCCCGTCTCCTTTTCGGCCTCTGAAATCCTAAATCAGGAGAGGGTGGCGAAGTACGCCATGCAAGCTACTTCGTGGCTGGATTTCTGGTTAGGATCCTTAGGACAACTGATGTGGTCTAAGGACCTGTCTCAGGAGTCCTCCAGGAAGTCTTTGGAGACTTTCCTATTGTCTGGCACTCGGGCCATCGAGTTCCTCTCCCATCAGGTAGTGAACCTTTGGGCCAACACTATCCTGAAGAGGAGAGATGCCGTCATAGGCAAGTTCTATAGACATCTCCCTCAGGCAAAAGTAGCGAGACTGAGAAGTGCTCCTTTCGAGGGTAATTCTTTGTTCCATCCAGAGGATGTTGAGTGAGTAGCAGAGAGGTGGAGGAAGTCCAGGCAGGACTCCCTCATCCAAAAGGTCTTAACGGCCAGACCTTACCCCTCTCAGCCACAGCGGAAAGCATAGTAAAACCCACAGCCGAAAAGGGCTAGAGACCCAAAACAGCAGGGTAAAAAGGGTGCAAAGCAGGCCTTTCACAGCAAAAAGTCCTTTCGTGGAGGAAAGGGTAAGAAGGGATCTGGCTGAGGTTGATCCCAATAAGACAGGCAATCTTCCCATTTGCCCACCTGTGGGTGGATGCCTGCAAAGCCGCCGGCAAAGGTGGCTTCACCACGGGGCCGAACCCTGGACGGTCGAGGTGATTCGTTCAGGGTATCGTATCCCGTTCACGCTCTCTCTCCCTCCACTGACTCGAGTGCCGATTCCATCGAACTCCTGTGCAAAGGGATCCGCACAGGAGTTTGCCCTCGGTAGAAGTCCAGTCCATGTTGAGAAGGATGCTCTCCAGGAGGTCCTCGACGGGTCCCCAAGCTTCTACAGTAGACTTTTTTTTTGTGAAAAAGGCGTCTGGAGGCTGGAGACCAGTCATCGACCTCTCGGCCCTGAACAGGTTTGTCGAACAGATACCTTTCACGATGGAGACTGCCGGCACAGTCAGACAAGCGATAAGACCCCAGGACTTCATGTGCACTCTAGATCTGAAGAACGCGTACTTCCAGATCCCAATTCACCCATCTTCTAGGAAGTATCTGTGATTCATGTTCAATCAGAAGCATTACCAGTTCAGGGTACTGTGTTTCGGTCTTTCCACAGCACCCCAGGTATTCACAAGAGTATTCGCCCTAGTATCATCTTGGGCACACAGAGTCGGCATCCGTCTCCCAAGATACTTGGACGACTGGCTGATTCTGGCAGACTCGGAGGCGGCCCTTCTCCGCCACCGAGGCGAGCTTCTAAGGTTTTGCCAGGATCTGGGGATTGTGGTAAACCTCGAGAAGTCTCAACTGCTCCCGTCTCAAGAACTGGTATACCTAGGCATGCGATTAGACACCCTAAGGCACAAAGCGTTTCCATCAGATGAAAGGATCCAGAGACTGAGGGAGATAGCACAGGTCTTCGTCAGTCAGGAAGAGTTCCCGGCGCAGTATTGGCTTCGCCTTCTCGGTCACCTCTCTTCCCTGACCTGACTGGTCCCCAACAGTCACCTCAGGATGAGATCCCTCCAGTGGTGACTAAAAGCCCAATGGAACCAACACTCTGATTCCCCTGATCACCTATTCCGCATAGGGCTAGAGGAACAGTTGGACCTCAGGTGGTGGCTGGCGGAGCCGAACCTCTGTAAAGGGGTCGATCTTCTCGTCTCTCCCCCGGAATTGATGCTTTTTTCGGATGCATCAAAAGAAGGGTGGGGCCTCACGTGCTGCACCATTACATCTCCGGGCGATGGCCCGAATCAGAAAGGTACCAGCACATGAATCTCTTGGAGATGAGGGCAGCCTTTCTGGCCCTCAAAAAGTTCCGCCAGGTCCTGGCGGGGCATTCCGTGGTGTTGATAAGCGACAACACTACGGCAGTAGCTTATCTAAGCAAACGGGGCGGTACCTTTTCGCAGCAGCTGTGCCATCCTGCAGCAGAGATACTCAGATGGGCAGATATCAACTCGGTGACTCTATCAGCTCGCTTCATTCTGGGCAAGCGAAATGTGCTAGCAGACAAGCTGAGCAGAGCGACTCAGACAGTTGGCACCGAGTGGTCTTTGAATCCTCTGATAGCCAACAAAGTCCTGACTTTGTGGAGTTCCCTGATAGTGGATCTGTTTGCAACGACCCTGAATTTCAGGCTCCCGTTGTACTGCTCCCCAGTCCCGGATCCCCAAGCTCTTTGGCAAGATGCTTTCCAACAATGGTGGATAAACCTGGAGCTTACGCGTTTCGCTCGTTCTGTCTGATGAGAAAAGTCCTCAACCAGGTTCGAGCAAGCAACAACTTGCAAATGACCCTCATAGCTCTGCTATGGCATCACGCAGAATGGTTCCCGGACCTTCTGCATCTCCTCATGGAGATCCCGAGGGAGCTTCCTCCACAGCACGACCTCCTCAAACAACCACATGTCAACATCTTCCACAAAGCCGTAGCTTTGCTTTGAATTCATGCCTGGAGACTATCCAGCACCTCACACAGAGAGGCTTTTCACAACCGGTTGCGGAAAGAATGGCTGGACACCTCAGGAGATCCACAGAGGCAGTCTACCAAGCGAAGTGGTTAGTTTTCTGTGGTTGGTGTCGTGGAAGGGGTATCTCTCCCCTCAATGCCTCTGTTCCAACTATAGCTGAGTTTCTTGTATACCTTTGGGAAGGATTGCCTTCTCTAGGTCTCGGCAGTCAAAGGCTACCGCTCAGCCTTGAGTCTCGCCTCTAGACTGAAAGTAGTCAATATTTCCTCCTTGTTGGAACTTTCTTTGCTCATACGCAGTTACGAGCTTACTTGTCCCCAGGCAGAGCTAAGACCTCCCCCTTGGAACGTGGTTCGGGTCCTCAGGTATCTGAAGGGCTTCCCCTATAAACCACTACGCCAGGTCTCCGATCGCCACCTCACGTGGAAGACGGTGTTCCTGCTCTTCTCTGGCTTTGGCCTAGAGAGTCAGCGAACTTCATGGTCTATCTGTTGATGTCTCCCACTCTTGGAGATGGGGGTAAGTAATCCTCAACTACGTCCCTGAGTTTGTAGCTAAGACTCAAAATCTGGGTGTACCGGACTCCAGGTTCAGTCCATTTCGGATAGAGAGTCTTAGTTCTGTAACCGAAGATCCAGACCAACTGTTACTATGTCCAGTAAGGAGTCTGAGGTGTTACTTAAGAACAGCAAAAGCTCGCCCCCGTGTACTAGCACTTTTTGTCAGCATGGGGAAGGTCAAGAGGAGGGTCACGAGGAATACTATTTCTTCCTGGATAAGGAAAGTAATCGAATACGCTCTATATCCAGATCCTCCTCTGTCCAACCGACCCAGAGCTCATGACGTCAGAAGCATTGCAACGTCTCTGGCGTTCAAGAAGAATTTTTCTGTGGCACAGGTACTGTATTGCAAGCAGGCGTGTGGAAGCATCAGATGACCTTCACAGCCCACTACCTGAAAGACGTAACCCACAGGAGCATGGAAACCTCCATTGGTCCTGTGGTGGCTGCACAACAAGTGATCTAATGCCTCAGGCTCCTTGATGGACAAGTAGCAGAGGGTTGAGGGCTGAGGTTACCTGGGTTAGTCTGGGGTGAATGAAAAGAATGTCTGGCTCCCTTCTTTCTTTCTCCTTCTCCCCCCCCTGGGGAAACGGCTCCGCAAGACCGAAGCATAGCTGACCTCACCCCTCTGCAGGTAAGATTCATTTCCCTTGTGCATCCTAAGTATGAATAAATACTTTATGTCACCAATACCTCATGAGGGAGGGTATTGGATATATCTTAGAACTCATGCTTATCCTCGAGTTCCTACGTAAAGACAAGCCACGAGTCTCTATCACACAAGCTTCTGCAGGCCGCTATCATTGAGTTACCTTATAACTACTTTGATTTTAGCGAGGGTAGAGTTCCTACTAATTAGATCAAAGATCAATTAGAAGGAACCCTGGGTCATGACCAAGGCCAGTTGGTAGAACTTCCTCCCTCCTAAGAGTAAGTCACCCTATAAATAGCAAAGGTTTGTATCTGTGTTGGAACAAATAACAAATTTGGAAATAATTTGTATTTTTCCTAACATGCAAACCTGGAGCTATTTATGCAAATTGGCCTGCCACCCTGTCCCCCTAGAAGTCCTGCCAGAAAGCAAAAGTGGTTACTCAACTGACAGGTGTGAGTGAGTGGGGTAGCTAGTCTACCCCAACCCCCTCCCGCTAATTAGCGGATGGGGTAATTATCCCTCACTAAAATTGTCTGGGCTGGTTTTCAGCGTTGCCGAAAGTAATACCCTATAAATAGCTCTAGGTTTGTATGTAAGGAAAAATACAAATTACTGTTTGTTCCAACACGGAGTACTTACCTCGAACTACTTTCTTAGGAGTACCTGGGATCTCCTCCCATCCGACCAGATTTTTGTGTAGTTTACCCTTCCGTTTTCTGTGAGGGCTAACCTCAGGCGGATGGATACATGCCCCCGGGTCAGGAAGCGTGCTAGCTTGGGTCTCGACCCTCAGTAAGTTCTCTGGTCACGTCGCGATATCATCTCGACACTCTCCTTATCTCAGTGCGACCCTTTGTGTCCCCAACCCTTTTGTGTCCCACGTGGTCTCCACGCGGTATCCCTGTGCTTTCCCTTTGTGTCCCCGCAGTCTGGCGCTTTAACCTTGTGCTTTCCCTTTGTGTTCCCGCGGTTTCACGTGTTAATCTTGTGCATTCTTATTCTTTCCCGCTGCGTTCCTGTGTCTTGCGGTATACTGTATTGCTAGTGCGTGATGGAGCATCCCCGCCGTTGTCCTGGGCCTATGGCCGGGAAGTCGTGTGGTGCATTCCTGTCCAAGCTAGAGGTAGACCCTCACTCCTTGTGCTCGTCGTGCAGGGGCAGTATGTGTTCCCCGTCGGACACATGCCCAGAGTGTGAATCGTGGAGTGAAGTGCAGTGGGTACGATTCGGTACGAAAAAGAAGAAGTCTTCCAAGAGGTCGCCCAAGAAGGCTAGCACCCCTTCTCCCTTGACGTCACCAGGAGAGCCTCCGGGTTTCTCTACCACCTTCCCCTACTCAGAGTAGGGGACGAGGTAAGTCCGTTGCGGGGAAGAAGCCAGTGGCTCTTCCCCAGGAGTCTGTTCTTCACGATAGCGGTGTAGCAGCTTCATTCCAGGCAAGCGGGGGGGCCTGAAGGTGAATTTAGTGGGGGTTCTAGAGACGGTGCCCTGGTGCTTGAGGGGTCACGTCTCATCGATGACCCCATGTGGAGTAGAAATGTCCCTGCCTCTTCGCCCGCATCATGGGCATGTTTTTCAGGTACAGTACCTCCGCAGCTGAAAGCTCCCCCGAGAAGGAAGTCTCACCCCCGTCAGATCACCTCGAATGGGTACCTCCGAGGACGCCCTGCAGGTCCCCGTTGAGGTTGGAGGAAGGCCTTGGAACCTGGTTCCCCGACGTAGGGCACCCACGCTCTCCCCCAGCGCCGCCGTCTTCACTACCAGATGTGTTTCTCCAGCCCACGCCTTCTGCGGTCCATCAGGTCGTTCAGCCGCCGGCTCTTCATGGCCCTGCCCCACGGACGAGTTACGGAGAGTCTTCAGATTCGTCGGTAGCAGCGGCCTCCAATTCCTCGGAAGGTGAAGCCCGGAAGAAACCCCGTCAGAGGCGTGAGAGGTCCCGGAGGAGGCATTCCCGTTCTCACTCACGCTCCAGGTCTCGCCACGGAAGACGATCCAGGTCCCCCAGGAGGAAATTCAGGAGGAGTAGATCGCCGGGGGAAGAATGGGTGGTCATTCCCTGTAGTAAGCTCGTCGATTTTACTTCGGTCCCGAGCACTTCAGGTTGGCGCCCTAGAGAGGTTCACCTGCAGCCACAAGCTCGAACCTCGGAGGGACTCGGCCTCGCTGACCTCATCGGACAGGCGTAAGACCGCGAAGGTCCCGACTCAATCCGCCTAGTGGAGGGAGTCGCCCCTTTGGTCGGGCAGCCTCGTCTCGTCCTCCAAAGTAGCGCCTCAGCGACAGGAGAAGGTGAAACGGCTTCCTCCGTCGGGCAAGCCCACGGAAGCCTGGTCCTCCACGACGAAGGACAGACTTAGGACGGAGGCCCTCGCCGCCACGGCAATGCCCGTCCTGCGTCCGGAACCTTACACGGAGGCCCCTGTCGGTGGAGCTCCGTCTAGAGAGGCAGGCCACCAGACAGAGGACGTGGACGACAACTTAGATGGCGCAGCAGCGGAGGACTCGGCATATAGGAGGGTGATCGGGCTCATTAGGAGACACAGAATAGAAGAGCCCGAACCCTCCACCGAAGATGCTTGGCACTCTAGCCTCAATAGGCTAATGGAGGCCCCTGTCGAGCAAAGACCTTCGTTAGCTCTTTCGGTGGCCAGGGACGTGAGGCTCGGTAGAGCTCACGTCAACAAGATCGGGGCTAACAATACAGAGGCCCCCAACTCACAGAGTTCCTCAAAGTTGCTCCAGGGCCTGAATTCCCAGAGCAAATTTTACCTGCCAGAGGGACAGTGGCCAGGGGCCTGCAAGATGGAAGTCTCCCTCGAAGTATTAGGCCAAGGAACACCAGAAGACAGAGCCTCGACAGCCCCAGTCTGCTTCTCCTAGTCAGAGGCGACGATGATGGAGGAGATGGATAAGGACCTAGCCAATGTCGCCTCCTGGCTGGACTGGTGGGCGTCCCCCCTCGTAGAAATCTAGTCCTACGACCTTTCAGTCCCGGGGAATCAGGCTCTACTGAAGGAGCTGATTCTCTCGGGAGGTAGAGCCGTAAAGTTCTTATCCTACCAGTCCCTACCCCAATCAGCCAACTGGGTTCTTTGTAGGAGGGACACTGTCCACAATAAGATGACCAGGCGGATTCCGGACAGGGAAGCGAGGGCCCTGAGGAGCCTGCCCCTGTGGGATGATGCTCTCTTCCCCTTGAAGGCAGCAGAGGAAATTATGGAAAAGGTCCAAAAACGTAAGGACGTGGGTGAACCCAGACCCCAGTCACTGCGGAGACCCATCCACAGAAGGCCTCCGTCCGATGTTCCTACTCCTCCTCGGGCCTCGCCTAGCCAGCCCAGGAGAGACGCCCCAACAGCTTCTTGGTCGCAGCCTTCGCAGCCCTCCCGTAGGGTAGCAGCTTCAGCCCCGGCCTCCTTTAGGACTTCATACGCGGCCGCCAGGAGAGGACGTACAAGTCGATCCTCCAGAAGGAGATAGGGAGAGAGGCCCCCTACTCCTGCCCAAGCCTCAGGTGGGGAGATGCCTCAGACATTTTTGGCAAGCATGGAAGAACCACGGGGCAGACCCATGGACAGTAACAGTATTAAAGGAAGGGTACAGGTTATCATTCCTAGCAGAACCCCCGCCCTTAATTCCAGATCTTCGGGCGAAGTGGTTAGCTCCCAAGGACCCCTTGAAGAGGACAGCCTTGCAAGAAGAAGTCTCAGCGATGCTGGCGAAGGGAGCGTTGGAAATGGTACAGGAACCGAGCCTGGGCTTCTACAGTCGGCTTTTCCTAGGGGAGAAGGCAACGGGAGGCTGGAGGCCGGTCATAGACCTCTCAGCCCTCAACAAGTTTGTGTGCAAGACCGTCTTCAAGATGGACATCCCAAAGTCGGTCCTGGAGTCATTGAGGGAAGGGGTCTTCATGATATCCATAGACCTCAAGGATGCATATTTCCAAATTCCAGTTCACCCCTCCAGCAGAAAGTACCTTCGGCTGAAATGGGGTGCCCAGACATTGCAGTTCAAGTCTCTCTGCTTCGGACTGTCCACAGCACCTCAGGTCTTCACGAGGGTCTTCGCAACAGTCTCAGTTTGGGCGCACAAACTGGGCATCCGCCTGATTCGTTATCTAGACGACTGGTTGCTGCTTTCATCCTCAGAGGTAGTACTGAGGGAACAAGGCGTGGAGCTACTGCAATTCTGCGAGGTTCTGGGCATCACCATCAACCTGGAGAAGTCTCATCTGTCGCCCTCCACCAGGATGACCTACCTCGGGATGGTCCTAGATTCCCGTTTGGTGAGAGCCTTTCGCTCGGGGGAGAGGCTGGACAACTTGGACCAGATCCTCCGCCCCTTCATATCGGGACAGCCCAGGAGGGCGAAGGTCTGGCAGAGGTTAATAGGCCACCTCGTATCATTGGAGAAACTGGTTCCCCAAGGAAGGCTCAAACTCAGAAACGTCCAATGGAATCTAAAGGAACTCTGGAACCAGAAGGGTTCCCCCGCACAAGGTGGTTCCCGTTCTCCCGGAAACGAAGGAAGTCCTTGAATGGTGGCAAGACCGAACGAACACCCTCAAGGGGATGCCCTTCGCAGCCGAGCCCCCCAAAATGCTCCTGTTCACAGACGCGTCCAAGGAGGGGTGGGGTGCCCATCTCCTCGGAAGGTCAGCAAGAGGCAGTTGGACGGAGGTAGAAAAGTCCCAACATTCAAACGTCCTAGAGATGAGGGCAGTTCGAAGGGCGTGCCTGCAGTTCGTCAATCTGCTCCGGGGAAACACTGTGGCACTGATGTGCGACAACGCTACGGTGGTGGCATACATAAAGAAGCAGGGAGGACTGAAATCGAGGGAGTTGTGCGATCTCATGTTGAAACTTCTGGATTCGGCCGAGTCAGAGCAGATCACAATCACAGCGAGGTTCATTCCAGGAAAAAGGAACGTCCTGGCTGACGGCCTCAGCAGGATGGGACAATTGGTAGGAACCGAGTGGTCCCTGCACCCAGAGGTAGCCAAGCTCATCATCCAGAAATGGGGCTCGCCAGTGATGGATATCTTCGCAACAAGACTGAATGCTCAACTCCCTGTATTCTGTTCTCCTGTCCCAGACCCAAAAGCGGCATTAGAGGATGCCTTCCAACATCCCTGGGACAATCTAGAGGATGCCTTCCAACATCCCTGGGACAATCTAGAGGATGCCTTCCAACATCCCTGGGACAATCTAGACGTATATGCCTTCTCCCCTTTCGCGATGCTCAGACAAGTGCTCAACAGGGTAAGGAGGGCCCACAACCTGAGGATGACTTTGGTAGCGCCCTGGTGGCCGGAGAGAGAGTGGTTCGCAGACCTAAAAGAACTAGCGTGCCTTCTGCCATGGCCTCTCCCAGAGAGACCGGACCTTCTCCGGCAGCCCCACTTCCAAAGGTTCCACGTGAACCCTCGGTCCCTCCGCCTTCACGTGTGGAGGTTATCAAGCGTCTCCTGAGGAAGGAAGGCTATTCAGCAGGAACGGCAGAAAGGATGTCTGGATATCTGAGGCGTTCATTGGCAGCGGTATACCAAGCTAAGTGGGCCACTTTCATGAAGTGGTGCTCCTCCAGGAACATCAAGCCTCTGAGGGCCTCCATTCCAGAGATTGCAGACTTCCTGGTATACCTCAGGGACGTGGTCGGTATGTCTATTCCAGCCATCAAGGGAGTCCGTGCAGCCTTAGGCCAAGTCTTTCTTCTGAAAGGCATCGACCTGGGGTACTCGAGGCATATCTCGATGCTCATCAAGAGTTTTGAGCAAGCGTGCCCCCCTCAAGCCGTCAGAGTGCCGCAGTGGGATGTGGTGAGGGTCCTGAAGATGTTAAGTGAACCCCCGTTCAAACCCCTGAAAGACATCGTGGACAGGGATCTCACCCTCAAGACTGTTTTTCTGCTGGCGTTGGCTTCAGCAAAAAGGGTGGGCGAGATTCATGGACTGTCTTACGAGGTCTCACACTTGAAGGGCTGGCGTGAGGTTTCCTTCAAGTTTGTCCCGACTTTTGTAGCTAAGACCCAGAATCCAGCAGTTTGGGATCCCAGGTTCGAGGGCTTCTCTTTACCAGCAATTCCTCGTTCAGACAACCCGAAGGACTTAAAGTTGTGCCCTGTCAGAGCCGTAAGGAAATACCTGGAGAGGACTGCTAGACTCCGCCCTGGTATCAAGAGCCTTTTCGTCTCCACAGGTCCAGTGAAAAAGCCGCTCTCGAAGAACGCTATACTGTATCCTTCTGGCTGAGACAGGTGATTATCAGGGCTTATAGTAGTGTGGGCGTTCCCCTGCCGGGTAAACCCAGGCCCCACGACATTAGGGGTCTAATTACCTCCTTAGCTTTCAAAAAGAACATGGCATTGGGTCAGATCCTAAAATCTGGCACCTGGGCTAACCAGTCTACCTTCACGGCTCACTATCTGAAGGAATGCTCGAGGAAGTCCCTAGACGGGTTCTCAATAGGAACAGTCATCTCCGCGCTCCAAGCGATTTAACGGCATAGCCCCAGGTACAATCGCGGGTAGTAAGACCAAGAACCAAGAAAGACAGGTTCGTTTCCCTAAACCCCTTTGCTCTTCCTTCCCCCTCTTCCACTCGAAGATAGACTCGGGTAGCCCCTGAGCCAGCTCTCAAGACACGTGATCATCGAAAGGACAGGTATCCGAAGAATTCTTGCACAGGTGAGTTACTTAGACACTAACATGAGCTCTTTGTGTAGTTTCTCGTATGTTTCGTTTTCTGATCAGCTCTGAACCTAGCCCCCTATCTAGGTTCCACTCATCCTGCTTAGCTAGGTCTATGGGTCGAGAAGGACACTCTCACCTCCTAAAGTGTAAGTCTCCTAAGAAAGTAGTTCGAGGTAACTAGTGTAACTATGTTGAAACAAATCACAAATTTTAAGTAATTTGTATTTTTCCTAACAGTACCTACCTCGAACTACTTTTGGGTAATGGCCCGCCCTTTCTTCCCCGAGTGCCTTACTGACCCTTTAGGTAACTAAGCAACCAAGAACTTACTGAGGGTCGAGACCCAAGCTAGCACGCTTCCTGACCCGGGCTTAGCCTCAGGGCGAGGATCCATCCGCCTGAGGTTAGCCCTCACAGAAAACGGAAGTAGGGTAAATTACACAAAACTCTGGTCGGATGGGAGGAGATCCCAAGTACTCCTAAGAAAGTAGTTCGAGGTAAGTACTGTTAGGAAAAATACAAATTACTTGAAATTTGTGATATTTCCAAATTTGTTATTTTACATTCCAGGGGAAGCTATCCCTTGTCCTCTCCCAATTGACCCAGCGATCCCAACCCTGACTCTAGGTACATCAGTTGAAAGGCTTGGAGTACAGTCAGTGATCTTTATTTTGACTACAAGTCAACGATTCACCTGGGAGCCACAGTAATTTTTATCCTTTAGGCAGCCTCCTGGTTGGACCACTGGTCTAGGTGGTGGCTTACTTCGCTTCCTCTCAGGATCTTTTGAATTCTCAGACCAAGAAGAAATACACTGACCTGGTGTTGTTTGCAGTGAAGGCATTCATTTTCTTTCTTCACCAGTCTGCAAATAAATAGACCAACTGGGTGTTGAAAAGAAGGGATGCTGTAGCTACAAAAGTTGCCCAACAAATAGGATAGAGGGAATCATTAGTATTGAGAAATACACCAATCACCAAAGGCAGGTACTCTTTCCTCCGGAGGAAGTTGAAGCCACGGCAGGAAAGTGGAGGATGAACTAACAAATCTCCTTTTTCCACCTTTCAGAAGTCTTGCACACCAAGGTTGACACTCATAACTAAAATGTCGACCACAATGAAATTGGCTGTGCAGAAGGCTCCAATGACCACTAGACCTAGGTCTTCTACCCCAGCATCATCCTCTGCCAGGAGACCAAGGGATCCTAGCTCTTTTTGTCCCCATTTTATCAAACCTAGAAGGAGAAGGGTCAGGAGTGGAGGTAGAGGACATTGGGAAAGGCAGTCCCCTCCTTCCACTGCCACGAGGTGGGGATACCTGTTGAGTTAATGGGCGAGGTGGCATATCATGGGGCAAAAGCCTGGATGGTAAGTGTCCTTTGATATGGTTACTGTCTCCTATCATTGACTCTCATCATCCCCTCACTCGGGCACCTATGACATCATTTATCTACTATTAATGCTTAGAGACCCACCTCCTCTTGATATTAGAGGTGGAAAAGGGCTTGCTACTTTTCCAGGACCTGGTCCTCATTTAGAAGTCGATGGTCGGTTGGAGACTAGTCATCAACTTCTCAGCTTTGAATGAGTACCTATGCTATGAATTAAATTCTAATTGGAGATAGTTACATGCTTTCAGTAGATCTAAGAGATGCAGGTCTGTCAGAATAAAGTCCTCTGCTTTGGATTGTCGAATGCCCCTCGGGCCTTCACTTGACTGTTCACCTTAGTATTGGCTTGGGCTCACTTCAGAGGTATTTGTCTTCTTTGATACCTGGAAGACTGGCTGATCCTATCATCCTCACAGAAACAGCTCCTCCAATAACGAGATGAACTTCTCTCATTTTATCATGATCTGGGGATTGAGATAAATTTAGAGAAGTCCATCTTATAGCCTAAACAGAGGGTAGTTTACCTAGGCACTTGGATAGACACAGTAATAGGGAAAGTGTTCCTTCAGAAAGTGGTCACAAGACTTAGGAGAGTAGTGCGACCCTTCCTGCACAAGTCACAACAATTAGGTTACCTATCATCCCTGGAAAACTGCACTTGTGATTGTGAGACAACTCTCTCAAAGAGGACACCCCTAGAATGCCCACCACTGAAGATGCTTCTATTTCCGGGCACACAAAGGAGCTCTGGGGTGCATATTTGGGAAGACAAAACAAGCAAGCCTTTGGTCGTAGGAGGAGAAGGCCCTGCAAATCAATCTGCTAGAATTGAAGACAGCACTTCTAATGCTGCCATTCTTTTAACAACTGCTGTTAAGCCAATTGGTAGCATTAATGAGCGACAACACTACTGTAGTGGCATACATCAACAATTAAGGAGGGACGACTTCTCACCACCTCTGCAAGTTAATAAAGCCTGCCCACTTATGGGCAGCCGACAATGCACTAGACCTTTTGGGAAGGTTCTTCACGCTTGGAAGAACGACATTGCCAACAGACTCAGTTTCCAAGGTCTCTTCATCCATAAGTTTCCCGACATTGTTGGGTTCCCAGTGATAGACCTGTTTGAAATGAGCTCCAGCAGGAAGCTTCCAATATACTGCTCACCAACATCAGGTCAGGTGGCGGCGCTTGACTCCTTTCAACCTCCTTGGGATGGCCTTGACACTTAGGCTTTTCTGCCGTTCTTGATGGTCAGAAGAATCGTCAGTAGGGTTATGAATACACCGAATTTCAGGATGATCTGAGTGGTTTCCAAATGGCCACATGCAGAGTAGTACCCAGACCCCCTGATGTTATTTTCCGAGGTACCAAGGGAACTCCCCAGATGGCCCAATCTGCTCTGTCAGCCCCACTTGCAGAACTATCACAACTCAGTGACGTCCCTGTCACTGCAATCAAAAGTGACGTACCTCACAGCTGAGAGAGTATATATGGAGGTGGCTAGGTACCCCCGGCCACCCCCAGCCTACCCGCTCAAGTGGTTGGGCAGGGTTGTCACCTCGTACGTCAAGTCAAATGGCTACCTTCCAGCTTTGTCGAAAGATAATCCAAATAAATAACTCCAGGTTTTTATTAGTTAGGGAAAGATATAAATTATCTTGATGATAAACATATTCTTATTAAATTGTTCCTGTGAATTTAATCTAGGATTAATTAAGATTGCACCAAGTTATATTTCATGAGATAATTCTTAATGTTTTTCTTCACAGGTGTCAAGTATTATTGTTATATGCAAATGAGTAGTGATATTGAATAAAAACTACTATTGGATATAACACAACTCTGTTACAATGAAAAATTCGTCATCTAGTGTCCTGTCTTCTGTCTAGTATCTTGGGAACAAAAAGCATGGCAATGGAGGGTGGTATTGTCAATCACGTAAATCAGTCTTCTGAAGATGACATTGGTGATAAAGATCAAATAGATACTCTTGGCCATGTGGCTAAAAAAAACATGATAGAGACTCAAAGTGACAACATTATAGATGGCCTTGTAAATGATAACTGTGCCCAGAAAAAAACTGATGAATCAAAAGTACTTCCCGAGGTGCTGAATGAAAAGGGGTCACCAGAAAAACTGGACTCAAAAGGCCTTGCAGATGGTGGTGATCAGTTCTCTGAACCAGAGATTTTGGATCCTGGTGCACTTGATAAAGAAGATGAGCAATGTGGGAGCAGTGGCGATGAAGATAGGAAAATGGAGCTGGCTGGTAAACAGCTAGTAGATGATTTAGTGGATTCATCTACTGAGGAAGAGATATCTGGTGAAAATGAGGTAAGGGGCAATCTGTTAGCTTGTAGTTTGGATGTACTGTACAGATAAATTTTTTGATAGATGACTAATCATACTGTACAGATTTTTGTTGTTTGTTTTGTTTACCTCTAAGCATGTACATATTGTTGAATTAGTGCATTTAGCTAAATTATAAAGATAAATAAGATACTATTTGTGATTTTTTTGTGGAAATGCACTTTGGTTCCTACATACTGTACTGTATATACAACCTTGATAGGAGTATGTTTTCAGTGTAGCTGGAACTCTGCTGTTATAATTTTAATGAATTGTCAATACAGACTGCACACTGAGTAATCCCTTTCTTTTTATATGTAATACAATCCTTCAACCTTTAATAGATGCTAGAAACTGGACAGGTAGCGCTTACCTTCACACTGACTTTGGCCACCGAAGAGTAGACATACTTTCCAGTGCTTGTTTTAGAAATTTCTAATTGGTCTGCTTTTTCTTAAACATTGTGCGATTGCAAGGCTGTTATTTACGTTGGCTCCTTTCTCAGTCATGCGGCTGTCTCGCTAGCCCGGCAAGGGCTTTGGTCGGTACATGGGCAAGCCAGAAGTTGACTACCGTGACCTTTGTAGCTGCTGCAGGGGCCATTCCTGTTTGCAGGAATCCCCCTTTTCTGAGTGAAGGGAGTGGCCTACGGTGCGGTGTGCTGAGTTCGCCATGAACTATGGACCTGTTTGCAATGCCCCTGAGCTTCAGGCTTCCGCTGTACTGTTCCTCAGTCCCGGATCCCCAGGCTCTTTGGCAAGATGCATTCCAACAACATTAGGTAAACATAGACATGTTCATGTTTCCCCCATTCTGTCTGATGAAAAAGTCTTCAACCAGGTTAGAATAAGCAGGCACTTATCGATGACCCTAATAGCTCTGCTATGTCATCAAGCAGAATGGTTTCCGGACCTTCTTCAACTCCTCATGAAGATTCCGAGAGAGCTCCCTCCACGTCACGACCTGCTGAAATAGCCACATGCCAACATCTTCCACAAAGATGTAGCTTCGCTTTGACTACACTTCTGGAGATTGTCCATCATCTCCTCACACAGAGAGGCTTTTCGCAACGAGTTGCGGTAAGAATTGCTGGACATCTCAGACGCTCTTCAGCGTCGGTCTACCAGGCCAAGTGGTCTGTTTTCTGTGACTGGTGTCGTGGAAAGGGTATCACTCCTTTTGATACTTCTATTCCAATAATAGTGGAGTTCCTTGTAGTAGGTTGACCAGAGCACCAGCCACCCATTGAGATACTACCGCTGAAGAGATATTGGGTCATTTAACTGACCAAACAGTACTGCATTGGATCCTTCTCTCTGGGTACGGTTCATTTTCCCTTTGCCTGCACATACACTGAATATAATCTGGCCTATTCTTTACATATTCTCCTCTGCCCTCATACACCTAACAACACTCTGAGTTGTTCCGTAACTGGAATACAAACCACGCTATTTAATAGGGGTACAGTATTACTTTCGGCGTAGCTGAAATGATGAGCCATTAATTTTCAATGAGGGTTTACTACCCACACCGCTAGTTAGAGGGGGTTAGGGTAGGGTAGCTTGCTAAACCACACCCCCTCTCCCCTTCACACCTGTGCTTGAGCTCACTTTGCTCTCGGCTCGGATGGTAGACGGATGTGTCCGCTCTCATCCTCGCTGTCATTTGGCAGCCATTTAATGCTTTTGTCTTTTTCTTTTTCTAGTTCTGTTTGTGAAGTTGGCCTCTGCGATCATGCGCACCTGGCCTGGGTTTCCCGACCGGCCTTGTGGAACTTTCATATCGGCTGTCAAGACTGATCGCCACGCCCTTTGCCCTTCTTGTAGGGGCCAACTGTGTGATAGCAACAACAGGTGTAGTGAGTGTAGGGAGTGGTCTACCTTCCAGTGGGAGAGGTTTTTGTGATGACGGAAGAAGAAGTCCAAATGGGATATTTCTCCTTCGAAGGTTTCCTTTTAAAGGAGAAAAACCCAAGGCCTCTTCTTCCGTTGCCCAAAACTCCTCCGAAGCTCCCACTCGGTCGGTCTCTTTCGAGAGACCGTCGAGTGGTAGCGCAGACCAGTGTACTGTTTACCAACCTCGGGGCTTGAGAGATAACGCTGCTTCCCCTAGCGAAGCAGCTCCACCTCGCCCCCCTAGGGAGGATATGTCACTAACCCCCCTTTTTCAGCTTTGGTCCTCCTTGGGGCTTACGGGTTCGCTCTCCAAGGAGGTTTTGCTTGACTACATCCGATTAGGTGCCACTGTCAAGCATTCGCCGTCACCGTCAGAGGTTGATCCTCTGTCTCTTGTCGACGTTGTGGTGTCAGAGGTATCCAATGCGGTATCGCCCATCACCTCTGCCTCTTCAAACCCTACAGTAGCTGACGGCTTAGTTTCTCCCGTCTCTGTTCAACGTACGAGGGAGAAACTAAGTCCATCATCAGTCTCTCCTGCTGGTGTTTCTTCCCCTCGGGGGAGTTCACTTATGGAGACTCCTCTTCGGAGGACTGCAGAAGGTCAGCTTGCTGATCCATCGGCCCCCAGAGGGCGCATTCGTCGGATGGCTCGCCTTCCTCTTCGCCAAAGAGGCCTTCCTTCACCTGCGGTGAGGAGGCGCCCCTTTGGTTCATCACCTTTGATGCAGTCTACTGCAGAGGAGCCTCGAGACCAATCACCTACCACTGTTCCTGCACTGGTCCTGGACCTTTCTGCAGATCGTTCGCGATCTCCTTCAGTGGAAGGTCGTCCTTTTAAAGGACACGTTGACCTTCCACCCGACAGACCTGCCGACCTGCCGTCACCTTTTTTTACATAGGCCTAACAAGGCTTCACCTGAGCACGCTAAGGATCGCCAATTAGATATGTGCTATGCGCCAACAAAACCTGACGAGCGCTCTTTAGTAGCCCATCACTAAACCCTAAAACAGGGCATCAAGGGTGTTTGGCGCATTCCCCTAGGCACCCGCGCCCAGCTGCGCGCCATCAACCTCCTGCGCTCCAGGGCTCTCCTACGCGCCAGCGCTCTCCTGCGCACCAGCGCTCTCCTGCGCACCAGCGCTCTCCTGCTTGCCAGCGATCTCCTGCGATCCAGTACTCTCCCGCGCGCCATCAGTCTCCTGTCTGTGCGCAAACGCGCCCACCAGCTAACTCTCCTGCGCACCAACGATCTACTGATCTGGGCGCTGCTGGGAAGTCAACAAAGCTGGCTTCTCCCACGTGCCAACTAGTACCATCGCGCCACCGCTCGCCTTCGCGCCAGCCTTCTCCAGCTTGCATCCACAAGGATACCCGCGCGCTCGCCTATCCTCTTCAAAGGATTCGCACCCACACGCCTCACATAATTCAACTGCACGGCCGCGCGCTAGGGATCTTTTTCCTGCGCGCGCGTCCTACGGCTGGTACAGGTACGCGCGTACGCGCCAACAGTCTGTCGCATCAACAGTCTCCCGCACATGCTCTTGTGCGCCAACAGTCTCCCGCACACGCTCCTGTGCGCCAACAGTCTCCCGCACGTGCTCCTGTGCGCCAACAGTCTCCCGCGCGCGCAAGCCCCGGTATTCTCCCTCGCGCGCAAGCCCCATTATTCTCTCTCGCGAGAACGTCAATATCCTCCCGCGCGCGAGACTGCTGAGCTACGCACGGCAAGGTCGCCATCGCCTCATTCCCCTCCGCACAAGCGCATACCACCACCCATTGTGGGAGAAGGGAAACATCTAGAGGGGTCCAGGATCCCAAAGCCATCACATGCGAACCCACTAATGATGAGGACTCCTCCCAGAGATCCTTCAATTCCTGTCCCTTCAAAGTGTATGTCTGACAGCGCATCTGTCAGCCAACAGCCCTGGTTCGGTGCACTGATCAGAGCCGTAACGCAGGCTTTAAGGCCTGTCTTCTCTGAATTAGGGAACAGATCCATGGCTTCTACCCCTTTAAAGAGAAAAAGAGGAGTTCCAGACGAAGTAACTTCCTCAAGGGCGAAACTGATTCCACGCAGACCTTCGAGGCAGGTTCTTTCTTTTCCCCAGACTGCCTCTCCTTCCCTTTCAGACGAAGATTTCCCGTCCCCAAGGGAATCACGCGAGGAGAGAGTTTCCCCCATCGCACCAATGGGAGAAACCTCTCTTCGCGCCGAGGTGTCTACTCAGTCAGGGATTGAAAGGAACATGCCACCCTCGTCAATGTTGGAGTCCTACATCCTTCCTGGGAAGGAATCTAAGGACTCCAAAACATTGCCGAAGTCCTCTACTACGACTAGGATGGAGCCAGCTAGCCACTCGAGGAACGTCCATGACTCTCTCCAAGAAGAGCCTATGGGGACAGAAGGAAGTCCTACAACAGGAGAAGACCAGCAAGAGTCAGAACATGCATTTTGGCAGGTTCTGACTCTTAAGAGGGCTCTCAACGGGTTTTCTGACCCAGAGATCCCTCCTCGAGAGGACAAGGACACGGTCTTGGACCGTGTCTTTGGTACTCAAAAACCCTCCAAGACCAGTGCAGCACTGCCCTGGTCTCAAGGGGTTAAGAGTACCAGGGACAAGATCTCTCTACAGCTCTCCAAGATGTCCTCCTCCAACCGTTCCAGTGCCACCAACAAGCTCCTTCCACCTCTTCGCAGAGGAGGTACTTCAAGATCCTTAAGACGCCTTGTTTAGCTCTTCCTCTTCACCATTCACAGGAAGAGCTTACCAGGGGAGTCCCTCTTGAGAGACTCTCCAACCGGCAGGTCTCGTTCTCGACAGCCAAGATCCTCAACCAGGAGAAAGTTGCGAAGTGTGTTATGCAAGCCACTTCGTGGCTCGATATCTGGTTGGGGACCTTAGGTATGTATCCTGATACGTTCTGAGGATTTTTCCAAAGAACGTACCAGGAAAGCTATGGAAACCTTCCTTCTCTCAGGTACGCGCACGATCGAGTTTCTGGCCCACCAAGTCTCGAACTTGTGGGGAAATATCATTCTGAAACGTCGGGATGCAGTAGCTGAGAGATTCCATCAGAAGGTCCCTAGCACCGAGATCAATAGGCTCAGACATTCCTCTCTAGAGGGATCCATCTTGTTCGAGCCGTAAGGATGTGGAACATGCCGCTGAGAGGTGGAGGAAGTCTCATTAAGAGACTTAGGGCTTTAACATCCAAGCCCTATAAGCCTCCAGCACCACAGCAGTCCCGTCCAGTCAAGACCACTAAGACAACAACAGCAGCGAAGACCTTGGTGTCCAAGCCCTTTCCTGTCAAAGAAAGGAAAGGCAAAAAGTCCTCCAGGGGAGGCAAGAATCCTAGAGGGAGCAGCCGAGGCTGCTAACGCTAGGATAGGCAGTCCCCCTGCATGTCCACCAATGGGGGGATGCCTACAAAGTTGCTTAAACAGGTGGAAGCAACTCGGGGCCGATTTCTGGACGATTTCCGTAATCAGTCTGGGATATCGCGTCCGTCCCGTTCATAACATCTCTACCTCCCCTGACGACGAATCCAGTGTCATTGAACTCCCTTGCCATGGGATTGGGGAGGGGGCAAGCCCTTCTGGCAGAAGTCCAGACCCTGTTAAAGAAGGGCGCTCTCCAAGAGGTCCTCGACGGATCTCCAGGCTTCTTCAGTCAACTCTTTCTTGTAAAGAAGACGTCTGGAGGCTGGAGACCAGTCATCGACCTCTCAGCTCTGAACAAGTTTGTCAAACAAACTCCGTTCAGCATGGAGTCGGTGGACACGGTCAGACTAGCAGTAAGACCGCAAGACTTCATGTGCACACTGGACCTAAAGGACGCATACTTCCAGATCCCAGTCCATCCGTCTTCAAGGAAGTACTTAAGATTCAGCCTAGACAAGAGAAAGTACCAGTTCAAGGTGCTGTGCTTCGATCTCTCCAGCACATCAAGTCTTCACCAGAGTGTTCACCCTAGTTTCATCTTGGGCACACAGGATTGGCATCCGTCTCCTCCATTATCTGGAAGACTGGTTAATCCTAGCAGACACGGTGTCAACCCTTCTTCAACACCGAGACAAACTTTTGAGACTTTGCCAAGATCTGGGGATCATGGTAAATCTCGAGAAGTCTTCACTGCTTCCCAATCAAAGACTGGTATGCCTAGGCATGGTTATAGACACCAATCTCCCCAAAGCCTTTCCATCAGATGACAGGATAGCAAGGCTGAGGAGGGTCGCAAGACCTTTTCTCAGGCGAGAAGAACTTCCAGCCCAATCGTGGTTACGTCTCCTCGGTCACCTTTCATCGCTGGCCCGTCTAGTTCCCAATGTTCACCTTAGGATGAGATCCCTCCAGTGGCGACTCAAGTCCTGGTGGAATCAAGCGTACGAATCCCCAGACATCCAGATCCCCATGGGACCTGCGAAACTGACAGATCTCAAGTGGTGGGTGGCAGATGAGAACCTACGAAAAGGAAGGGACCTTCTTGTCCTCCCCCGGATTTGATGCTGTTTTCGGACGCTTCAAAAAAATGGTGGGGGCCCCACGTGCTGCACCACACAACCTCAGGCCTGTGGTCAGAGTCAGAAAAGTACCTCCACATAAATCTCCTAGAGATGAAGGCCATCTGTCTGGCCCTTCAACAGTCCCAACAGTACCTGGCAAGTCACTCTGTGGTGGTGATGAGCAACAACACCACAGTAGTGGCCTACATCAACAAAGGAGGAGGTACTTTTTCGCAGCAACTATCCCATCTAGCAGTAGAGATACTGACATGGGCTGAAATCCACTCAATACCACTATCGGCACGCTTCAATCCAGGCAAAAGGAATGTGCTCGCCGACAACCTGAGCAGAGCATCTCAGATAGTGAGTACCGGTGGTTTTTGGATCATCTAGTAGCCAACAAAGTCCTGACTTTGTGGGGTTCTCCGACTGTGGACCTCTTCACAACGGCCCTGAACTTCAGGCTCCAGCTGTACTTTTCCCCAATCCCAGACCCTAAGGCTCTCTGGCAAGATGCTTTCCAACAACGGTGGGACAACATCGACGTTTACGCCTTTCCCCCGTTCTGTCTGATGAGGAGGGTACTCAACAAGACCAGAACATTGGTCAATCTTTCAATGACCCTCATAGCTCGGCTATGGCATCACGCGGAATGGTTCCCGGACCTTCTGCAACTCCTAATGGAGCTACCAAGAGAACTCCCTTCCCGACACAATCTACTCAAACAACGTCATGCCAACATCTTCCACAAAGCCGTAGGTTCACTATGGCTTCACGCCTGGAGACTATCCAGCATCTCCTCTCTGAGAGAGGATTTTTGCAAAAAGTTGTGAACAGGATGCCTGGACACCTGCGAAAGTCTTAGGCAGCAGTCTACCAGGCAAAGCGGAAAGTCTTCTGTGGTTGGTGTCGTGGAAGGGGTATCACTCCACTCGATGCCACTATTCCAACAATAGCGGAGTTCCTCGTGTATTTGCGTGAAGAAATGTGCCTTTCTGTCTCGGCATTGAAAGGCTATCGCTCTGGCCTTAAGTCTAGCCTTCAGGCTGAAAGGAATGGACATTTCCTCATCTCTAGAACTTTCTCTACTCATACATAGTTATGAACTTACCTGCCCTCAGTCGGAAGTGAGACCTCCCCCATGGAACGTTGTTCGAGTTCTCAGGTCTCTTAAGAGACCTCCCTATGAACCATTATGCGAGGCAACAGATCGCCACCTAACCTGGAAGACGGTATTCCTACTAGCTTTGGCCTCGGCCAAGCGAGTCAGTGAACTTCATGGTCTCTCGTACGACATCGCCCTTTCAAGGGGATGGGGGAAGGTAATGTTCAGCTTCGTCCCTGAGTTTATTGCTGACTCAGAATCCAGGAGTAGCGGATCCTCGATTCGACTCCTTTCGGATTTCTGTCTCCGTACTGTAACAGATGACCCAGACCATCTCTTACTATGCCCAGTAAGGAGCTTGAGGCTCTACCTCAGAAGAACAGCTGCAGCCCACCCTCGTGTGCCAGCACTATTCGTCAGCACAGGAAGGACTAAGAGGAGGGTCACCAAGAACACCATCTCTGCAAGGATTTCCAGGGTCATTGACCTGGCTCTGAATCCAGACCCTCCTCCATCACGTCGCCCCAGAGCACATGATGCCAGGGGCATAGCTACGTCCCTGGCCTTCAAAAGAAATTTTTCAGTGACGCAGGTTCTTCAAGCTGGGGTGTGGAAACGTCAAACAACATTCACATCCCACTACCTGCAAGACGTGACCCACAGGAGACTCGATATATTCGCTATCGGTCCTGTGGTGGCTGCACAACAGCTGGTGTAAAACCTCAAACTCCTTATTGGACAAGTAGCAGAAGGTTGAGGGCATTGTTACCCGGTTTTAGTCTGCATGAATGAAAAGGTTTGACTGGCCCTTATTCTTTCCTTCATCATCCCCTCTCTTTGGGAAAGCAGCATCCTGGGTTCTCTGCATAGCTGACCTCAAACCACTGCAGGTAAACCATGCTCCCTTGTGCTCCTAGCATTAAGATTAATACTGTTACATCCCCAAACCCTGACGAGGTGGTATTGGGAAAGTCCTAGTCTACAAGTTTCCATCTAAAGAACTTCAGAACAACTTTTTAGGACGAGTCACACTTCTTCATACCTTCACACACAGCTTGCGTAGGCTGCAGACCTTGCGTAGCAAGGTTTTAGCGAGGTGCAGGGACTCCTTATTTCCTGGGTGCTGACACACTCAAATAAGGAGCCCCCGGGCAAACCCAAAAGTCAGATTGGCTGGGACGTCCACCCTTCCTAATGGGTGAGTCACCCAATAGCGTGGTTTGTATTCCAGTTACAGAACAAATGACAAATTCGTAGATAATTTGTATTTTTCCTAACTATACAAACCTTAGCTATTTAACCAAACTTGCCCGCCAGCCCTATCCCCCTTGAAGTCCTACCGTCAAGCAAAGTGAGCTCAAGCACAGGTGTGTGAGAGGGGGGAGGGTAGCAAGCTACCCTCCCCTACCCCCGCTAACATGGTGTGGGTAGTAAACCCTCGTTAAAAATTAATAGCTCACCATTTCAGCTACGCCGAAAGTAATACCCCTATTAAATAGCTAAGGTTTGTATAGTTAGGAAAAATACAATTTATCTACGAATTTGTCATATTACTAAACAATGCTTTTTTACCCAAGGGGTTAACTAATGCACTGAAATTATTCAGTGGCTACTTTCCTCTTGGTAAGGGTAGAATAGACTCTTTAGCCATGGTAAGCAGATCTTTTAAGAGGACACTCCAAAATCAAACTATTGTTCTCCATGTCTTGGGTAGTGCCATAGCCTCTGTAGCATGGTCTTCCGCTGTCTTGGGTTAGAGTTCTTTTGCTTGAGGGTACATTCAGGCACACTATTCTATCTTATTTCTCTTCCTCTTGTTTTGTTAAAGTTTGTATAGTTTATATGGGAAATATTATTTATTTTGATGTTACTGTTCTTAAAATATTTTAGTTTTCCTTGTTTCGTTTGCGCACTGTGCTATTTTCCTTGTTGGAGCGCCTGCTTTTCCAACTAGGGTTGTAGCTTAGCAAGTAATAAGAATAATAATACACCTTCCGGGAGAAATGCTTCTCTAGGTTTCGGCAGTCTTGCCTTTAAACTTGACGGCGTATATATTTCCTCCTCGTTGAAACTTTCCTTATTCATTCGGAGTTTTGAGATTACTTGTCCCCAGTCGGAACTTGGACCTACTCCTTGGAAGGTGGTTCGGGTACTTCAGTCTCTGAAGGGCCCCTCATACGAACCATTACGAGAGGCAACAGACTGCCACCTTACTTGCAAGATGGTATTCCTAGTCGCTTTGGTTTCGGCCAAAAGAGTCAGTCAGCTTCATGGTCTATCTTCTGATATCTCCTACTCAAGGAGGTGGGGGGAAGTAATATTTAGCTTTGTCCCCGAGTTTATTGCTAAGACTGAAAATCTTGGTTTTCTGGATCTTAGATTCGGTCAATTCCGATAGAGTCTATGTTCTGTAACCAAAAATCCAGACCAAGTGGTACTTTGCCCAGTGAAGAGTCTGAGGTGTTACTTAAAAAGAACAGCAGCAGCTCAGCCTGGTGTGCCAGCGCTGTTTGTCAACACGGAGAAGGTCAATAGGAGGGTCACGAGGAACACTATTTCCTCCTGGATCCGTTAAGTCATTGAGTTCGGTCTCATTCCAGACCACCGTCCTCAAAAACGACCCAGAGCTCATGACATCAGGGGCATTGCAACGTCCCTGGCGTTCAAGAGAAAGTACTCTGGCACAGGTATTGTAAGTGGGCATGTAGAAACGTCAAACAAATTTCACGGCCCACTACCTGCAAGACATAACCCACATGAACATGGATATGTTCTCGAGAGGTCCTGTGGTGGCTGCACAACAAGTGGTCTGAAGCACCTCAAGCTCCTAGATAGACAAGTACAGTAGGGTCCCGAATTACACGTGTTCTAATTACGCGATTCCTCAATTACGCGATCGATAGTTTTTAAAAATTAATTTTCCTGTATTTGCGAGGAGCATTCTAAATCCGCGAGTCAAGCACCGCGAAGCGTAGGAAATCTATTGTTTTCTTAATTGTATTGGGGGGGGGGTGATGGTTCCCCGATGTCTGAGAAGGGGGGGGGGGAGAATGTGAGAGAAAGATTTCTGTTCAAACATTTTAAGACTAGTTTTGGATGAAAAATGTTAAGGTTTGCCCATCTGTTGTGTGAACTTGTCGCTAGGCCTAGCCTAACTGTCCAACACCTATATGTATAATATTCCATATTTGTACTAATTAATTTTTATACTTACGTTGTGATTATGGTGAAAAATCCTTATTCATTAAACTAAATTAAAAACCATCAAAATAAAGACTATTTTATATCATGCTACTGCCAAACATGTCACCACAACCAAACCCATTACTTAGTTTAGTACGTTCCATCGCTGATCATAACGAACTCGCTAACCAATTTTAACATCTGTCTATAGGTTAACTTTTGCGGCAAAAGATATCTTACCAGGTACTATGTAATAATAATGTTATAATTAATGTTTTATTTATCCTTAGAAAATCAAAATATATGAAATATGAGCAATTTTGTTTCGTGTTGTTTTTTTTTCCCTAAAAAAACGCCTTCTTAAAAGGAAAACGTTTTTTTTTTTTTTTTTTTTACGTTTCATCGTCGATCATAAACGCATTTACTCCTGAAAGTGATATTGAAGAGCTTTTACTAAAGATGTTATTATAAATAAAGATTATAAATAGGTGGTAAAATATCTATAATTAAAGTGTAGCAGCATCAAGAAATGTTGGGGTTCGCCCTTTACATAAGAATGTACTGTACATTGGATTAGACAGAACGTAGAAAAAATCAATTAGGGAAAAATCGGTATTCGATATCCTCTTCATCAGCATCGTCATTCGTCAATCGGGCTTTTTATTTTTTTTATTCTCAGTCGCTAACTAGTTATCGCACTGCCAAGATCTGCACACATTCCGATAATTCACATTTGAAGGTTTTCTGGGAGAGGATGGATAGAGAAAATACCGAACTATATAAAATGTTTTTTTAACCTGTTAAGCGTCATCCACGTTATAAACCGTTCACCACGATCTACTCGGTACCGCCTTCAACTGTATATTCCGTTCATGACTTTAATTGCCTTTTACAAGCCGTCAGTCTCGTGATGTTACTTTACTCGTATAGTAAGTATAGGATCACCACTTGGCAACACTCAGCATGTGGGGACTGTGAATAGAAACTTATATGATGTCTGGCAACTATTTTTCTGAAGGTAGCTTGATGTTACAAAACTCTGGTTTGAACTGGTTTCCTATCAGTGCGCTCGGGCGTTCATGCATAAGTGGTTATTTGTTGTTCCTTTTGTAATGAAAGGTCTAAAGAGGAAGGTTATTTCTTTAGATGAAATAAATGATATTCTTGTTGAGGAATTTGATAATGATAACCTGTTTGATAATGAGAGCACTAGTTCTGAATCCTCCAGTGATGAGTATATTGAAGAAACAAAGTTTTCTTTCGATGTCGAAAGCGAAAATGACTTCTCATTACCGAATGACTGGACAACGAAATTTCACAAAACTATAAAGGGAAAGGAAATGCCGAGAGAGAGAGAGAGAGAGAGAGAGAGAGAGAGAGAGAGAGAGAGAGAGAGAGAGAGAGAGAGAATATAGTGGATAAATAATGTACAAATGTATGACGAACATATTTGAAAACTATACAGGAAACGATATGAAGAGAGAGAGAGAGAGAGAGAGAGAGAGAGAGAGAGAGAGAGAGAGAGAGAGAGAGAGAGAGAGAGAGAGAGAGAGAGAGAGAGAGAGAGAGAGACCTATCCCTTTCCTTTTGTTGCTTATCCAGGCGTAAGATTTACGATTGAAGATAAAAAGAACCCATTAGAATGTTCAGTATTATGTAGCCATTTGAAATTAAATAATAGTAGTATTAATTGTTTTTTTTACTCAACCATTTAATTAATATCCCTACTTTTAACTATAATTACGAATTATAAGCATAAAGAAATTATATTAACTTTGAAAAATTATCATTAGTGAAATGACCGCTCAGGGCAAAAAAAGCGTGATTATCGTACAGCAGCCTATTGCACACTTGCGCCTACTGGCCGTGTTTACGTGTGGGAGTGTCATCATGGATATACAGTACTATACTGTAATTTTTAACTATTGCTAGATACGTACTGTATCAAACCTTGAAAACCCTTTTTTGTTTTTTGTATCTATAGGAAATAATTCTACATCATTCGGAAAATACTGAAAACAGTAAGCTATGCATAGTACAGTAGTAAATACTAGTCATAGAAAATTATCAAAACTTTAACAACTTTTTATTGTTTTATTTATCCATAAAAGAAATTTTGTACAGTATTTTATAAAAAAAAATCTATAAGAAGGATTTCTTACAGTATTGTTAAGATAAAAGCTACAGTATATATATATATATATATATATATATTATATATATATATATATATATATATATATATATATATATATATATATATATATATATATATATATATATATATATATATATATGTTTTATATATATATATAATACATACACACATACATACACACACACAGTGTATATACAGTATATATATAGCTAGAAAGCTAGAAATGGAGTGAAAAAAAAATTGACGGGTAGGTTGCTGTTTGCCGCCATGGTGTGTTTCGAAATATACGAATTTCCAATTACACGAGGCCTTTCATCGACCAAATTCTCGCATAATTCGGGACCCTACTGTAGCAGGGTTGAGGGCTGAGGTTAACCCCCCCCCTCCTCACTAACTAGCGGTTGGGGTGGCTGTCGCTAAAATTATCAAGACTCGTCTTTCAGCTTCTCCGAAAGGATATCGCTTTAAATAGCTCTTGGTTTGTATGTTAGGAAAAATACAAATTATTTATAAATTTATAATTTTGCTAGTGTATTCATTTTGTAATACTCTAGTGTTGTTATTTTATTAACTACTGTACATTGCTGTATACAAAATACCATATTTTACAATATTAATGTAGATAAAGGCTACTTATACAGTGAGTTTGAACGGGGTGTGTCAACCTACCGAAAACAGAGAACACTTACAAGTATTACCTTAGGTAATCAAGCTGTACTGTAGTGATATTACTGCCCGTATATTACAGTAATATACACTACAGTATCAGTGAGTGTTATATTAGATAAGAACAACAGTGTTTTGTAGTACAGTACTTACTTAGAAGTATGGCAATAACTAGTGTTATGTGTACCGCAGTTTTTCGTGTACTGTACTGTATACTTACTGAAATGTGTTCCTACTATAATAAGATACTTATACTGTGATAGAAACCAGGTAAAACAATATTAGGGAATACAGTGAGTTACTTAGTGTGTTAGTCGACTGCTCGAAGGCAACGAGCAGTGAGTTGTTAGGTTAGGAGCTAACCCACCCAAAGGTAGCAAGTATTTGCAGATTTTTGCTTTTCGCAACTGTCTCTGTTACCTTATCCTTGCGAATAAGGAGGGCTTACTGTGTAGGCTTTCCTTAACTGTCGACAAATTCCTGGGAGTGACTTACCCTTACACTTAACCCATCTTTGTGCAGGTCATGGGGAGATTGATAGGAGTTGTCACCTTAGCTCCTGTATTGAACATTTTCTGGAATAGTAAACAGAACAGTTTGGTTATAGGACTTCCTCCCTCTTAAGGATAAGTCACCTATTAAAGGATGAGGTCTTATATTTGTGTATGAACAAATCACAACTTTTTAAAGCAAGTGGCTCCGTCACTCACTGTCCAAAGGAAAAGCCAACCCTTTTGGCTGATGTTTTTGACAGTAAACAGAGTAATGAAAAACTTGAACTTCCTCAAATCACAACTTTTTAAAGCAAGTGGCTCCGTCACTCACTGTCCAAAGGAAAAGGCAACCCTTTTGGCTGATGTTTTTGACAGTAAACAGAGTAATGAAAAACTTGAACTTCCTCATTCCTGTTCTCCTGAGGCTAAACTAACTAGTTTAGCTTTTCGATCTCGTGAGATTAAAGCTCTGTTGATGGACCTTGATGCTTATGGAGGTGTAGACCCAAATGGTATTTTTCCTTTGTTTTTTATAAAGACAGCAGATTTCTTAGCTCCAAAGTTATCTGTTATTTTGCGCAAGTTAGCAAGAAGAGGAGCTTTTAGCACTAGTTGGAGAATTGGTAATGTTACTCCTCTATGTAAATGTGTTTGTGGTAGCTCAAGTCCCACTGATTACCGCCCAATTTCCATAACTCCCATATTATCTAAAGTTTTTGAACGTCTTCTGGCAAAACGTCTTAATAGGTTTGCTGAAGGTAATCATCTACTCCCTAGTTTGCAATTTGGTTTTCGTAAAGGCCTTGGGGCATGTGATGCCCTTCTTACAATCTCCAATGTTGTACAGCAATCCCTTGATTGTGGTCGGGAAGTTCGTATGATTGGCCTTGATTTTAGTGCTGCCTTTGACCGTGTTAATCATGAGGCCCTTGTTTTCAAACTGGAACAGTTGGGAGTGGGTGGGTCGTTTCTTAGCATTATTATTGATTTTTTAAGTAATAGATCTCAAAGAGTTGTTGTTGATGGGCACCATAGTGATTATAGGAATGTGATATCCGGTGTTCCACAGGGTAGTGTTGTTGGCCCATTACTTTTTATACTATATACACATGACATGTGGTTTGGCCTAGAAAACAAGCTTGTTGCATATGCAGATGATGCTACTCTCTTTGCATCAATTCCATCCCCTGAATGTAGATCAAGGGTTGGTGAATCTCTTAATAGAGATTTAGCTAGAATTAGTGCATGGTGCAAATTATGGGGTATGAAGTTGAATCCTAATAAAACTCAAAGTATGATTGTAAGTAGGTCAAGGACGGTGGTTCCTCAACATCCGGATCTCAGTATTGATAATGTTCCTTTAAATATGTATGACTCTTTCAAAATTTTAGGTGTGATTCTCGACAGTAAATTTACTTTTGAGAAACATATAAGGTCTGTGTCTTCTTCAATTTCACAAAAAATAGGCTTATTGAGAAAGTCTTTCAAGATTTTCGGTGATCAATCTATTCTGAAGAAGTGTTTTAATTCTTTCATTCTACCTTGTTTTGAGTATTGTTCTCCTGTCTGGTCTACAGCTGCTGATTCTCATCTTAATTTGTTGGACAGAAACTTACGGTCTATTAAATTTCTTATTCCTGATCTAGATATTAATCTCTGGCACCGTCGTTCAATTAGTTCATTATGCATGTTGCATAAGATTTTTCACAACTCTGACCATCCTTTACATTCAGATCTCCCTGGACAATTCTATCCTGTTCGTAATACTAGGCAGGCAGTTAATTCTAATAGCCAGGCCTTCTCCATCACGAGGCTCAATACTACGCAGTACTCTAGAAGTTTTATTCCAGCTGTGACCAAGTTGTGGAATGATCTTCCTAATTGGGTGGTTGAATCAGTAGAACTTCAAAAGTTCAAAGTTGGAGCAAATGCTTTTTTGTTGACCAGGCAGACATAGTCTTTTTATAGTTTATTTATGACATATTTGTTTTTGATGTTGTTGATAGTTTATTATATGACATGTCTGTTTTGACGTTGTTTCTTATTTTAGAATGATTTATTGTTAATTTGTTCTCTTCATTTATTTATTTCCTTATTTCCTTTCCTCACTGAGCTATTTTTCCCTGTTGGAGCCCCTGGGCTTATAGCATCTTGCTTTTCCAACTAGGGTTGTAGCTTGGATAGTAATAATAATAATAATAGTAATTTTCCAACCTATGCTAACCTAAGTCTGTTAAGTAATACTTCTTGCCTTGTCCACCCCTACAAGTCCTATGCTGAAGGTCAAAGTGAAAACTTTGCCTGTCAGGTGTGCGAGGGTTCCCCACCCCCCAGCAGTAACTACCACACCTCGTTAAAATTTTAACATCCTTACTGTATTCAGCTTTGCTGAAAGCATACTTCTATCAAAGGTCTCAAATTTGTATACAGTACTTAGGTAAAATAGAAATTTATTTAAAAATTTGTTATTTGATATATCATCCTAGCAGTTTTTGTCTGCTTCGATGCTTTTAGACATTTATAGAATGTCGAAAGAGATAAATATGAGGATGTGAGGTGAAGAGTCAACTCTTAAATGGCATTCCAACTCTTAAGAAATAATACTAATCAGTGTCCTTCCCTGATGTTCTGCTTTTAATACATCTCTTATTTAGTTTTCTAATATGGCATTAACTCATTAAATCACAACAGAAGAAGATAAGGAGACGAAAGAAGAGGCCAAAAACTGTTGATCAGGACTCTATAGATCGTCAAAAGAAGATGCAAGATATTCAAGATGTTTTGTCTTCCAGCCCTTTAGATATTGAAAAGCTTCGTGAGTTGGCTGTTGGTGACGGAGGTCTAGTTAAAGGTGAGATTTAATGAGGAGTTATTTTATGCTTGGTGTTTTATTATTTTATCATATAAAGGTAGTGTAACTGGAATTTTATGGGGCCAGGTGTTCTTCATGTACCTCTTGAAGTTTTTCATGTTCCAGCACAGTATAATGGTTTTCGTAAAAGTTAGTTAGTTTAGTGATAATTTATTAAAACTGCATGACTTTCATAGCTTTGATAGTCAGTTATGAATTTGTTCCTACACAGAATACAAACCTACAACCTTTAATGATATATGACTTCATTGAAACTGGCAACGTCCGTTAAACTTTTCAGTGATGTAAGCATAATTACCTTCCGGGTGGTAGCCAACAGGTTGAGTTATCTTCACTTTGACTTTGGCTTCAATCATGTACTGACGTACTCACTGCGTATCTTGCTCTGGCATACTAATGCTTTTTCCTTTATCTTTTTAGATTGTCTGTGTGGTTGATTTCCTGTTGATGATGCCAGCTCCGTGAGCAAACATGCGGCTTTTCCCTTGCACGAGCATGATCACCTGGATGAGGACGACCAGTCAAATGACCATGACCTACGATACGACGATCGCTTTGACCTCCACGAGCATGATCGTCTACTCGAACTTGATTGCCTCAGTGCACATCTCCACACCCACGATTGCGTCCACGTGTATGATAGTTCCCACGAGCACAGTTTCCTCAACGAGCACAATCACCTCCATGATCATCTCCACGTATACTATTATCTCTATGAGTACGATTACCTCAATGCTCATCTCCACGAGTATGATCACTGTCTCGTGAATGATTGCTTCCTTGAACACAATCACCTTCATGCGTATAATCATCTAAACGGGCATGATCACCTCAATGCACATAATCCCCTGCACAAAAACAATTTCCTGGGTTAGGGTCTCTGAAAGCTAAGGCACCTCACACTCACTCTCCATGGTCTTGTTCTTCTCGTGCCAGACCTCCACATTCCTGGACAGAACTCATCCGATCTACTTACGATCCATCTATGAGTGATCAGTATCAGTGGGGCAGATCAATAAATTCTAGGCCTTCAGTTAACTTCTCGTTATTCTGAATCTTCCAAAGCACAGTCACTTGCTCCCCCCCATCAGCGGAAAATGTCACATTATAAGCCCTACCACCAAGAATTTTCAATGTGTCGAGACCAGTCAGAATAATAGGACTTCTCCTCTAGGCCTGCTTCCTGTTTGTAACCACTGGTCAACTACCTACACCTCGTTATAAAATTCTAACTACCATACTGTATTCAAGCTTGATTCTCTTAGGTAAAGGACTCACCTTTGTATATTTAGGAAAAATAATAATTATCTCGAGATTTGTCATATTTTAATGCTCCATGCTGGATTTGGGACTTGATATCTGCACCGTGTTCAATCATGCTTACAAATTGCAACAGTGTTGATGGTACAGCCCATTGTCGGTCTATTATCATGAAAGGTGCTACTGAAATTTGCAGCTTGGGAATATGAAAAAGCAACTGATTCTTGAATCGGGTAGAATGAACATCAGGTGATTCAACACCTAGTTGTTCCAGCATCTGCTTGTAAAGCATGGAAAAGTCATTAAGCTTGAAAATGACCGGATCTCTACCGTTACTCTTTTATCATCTTGCTGAAGTAGGTGACTAGTTCGGAGAAAACATTTGGATATACTTCCTTGCAGTACTCTGCTCATGCACCTTTAGTTCGGCTTGTTCTTGATTATACAATGCAGCCATGTAGGCTGGGTGATATCTCTGTTCTTTTGCTATGACATCTGTTGCACTTAGTTTGGCAAGGAGCTCCATATTGCTGAGTGCTTCTGCCCATGAATTTATTCTCCTATTCACTTTCATTGTCATTGCTTCTCTAAGCTCCCCTCCCACTTTAGTTTTACAAAAGAAATATTCTTGTGTTTTAGCATCTTGAACCTTTCGTGATACAGTGCTTTCTTTTGTCTCAAGGTTTCTTCTATCCCACTAACTTTGTCAAGTCTTGCAGGGTCCAACTAAATTGACAGCACATTGAGTGAAACAGAAGAATATTTTTTGCAAAATTTATATATCCGTCAGTCCGTCTTCTGGCAAGATTGGCTTGGGTGGGTGGCCGGTGGATTTTAGACCATTTCGAAGCTCCTGACTGACAACACTTGTTTCAGTCAGTGTTGCATGATTTAACAGTAAAACTAGCATCTGTGGTCAGTATGACATTCAGACCCGAGGGTTTATCTGTTCACCACCCTGTACATGTAGAATAAGCATTTTCCTAAATGGGATACCAGTAGGTTCTTGCACTGTGCCCTACACCTAATTCAATTATTTATCCAATGTTATAGATCCCATGCAATCTGTACACCATCCAGATAACTAAAGCCCTGTTACCTTTGGCCCAGCTCTCCCACACTAGCACGGAGTACATTCAGATCCAGTTGCTTAAGTGATTTGGGGTTAGTTAGGCTGCATTTGGAATGCCAGTAAGGTGTTGCAATATAATGTCAACATACATTTCCAACTTAGCTGTATCAGTTTACTTATAAACAGTAAATACTTGGGGAAAATGTGTCAGTGTGCTTGAAAACTTAGGAATTGATATCTAGATCATGCAACTTGGACAACTGCAAGCACTTCTAAGCAAAACATCGAGTTCAGGCAGCTAATATGGTTCCCCACATGGATTTTCAATTGGCCAATCTTTCAGATTTGATTAATATGACTTGGCAAACAATTATGCCAAATTTGATCCTTGTATTATCTTTTACATGATTTCCTTGTCATCTCTTCCTGATCAGAAGGGTTGTCTACAGGGTTTTGAGCAAGCCAAACCCAAGAATTACCTTAGTGACTATAAGCAGAGGAGTACCTGGCCCTCAAGATGATTTTGCCGCGATACCCAGATAGCTAACCAACTAACTCAGTCTGCTATGCCAACCACACTTGCAGAGAAAATCCAGCTTGGTGACATCCCTGTCTCTTCATGGATTGTGGTTTTGCAGCATCTCCTGCCAAAGATAGGCTTTTTGCAAGGCATTTCAATAGAGATTTTCAGATACATCTATAAGTCCTTGGTATCAATTTTCCCCTTCAAAGGATCAGTCTAGGTTCAGGAGTAGCTTCAAATGGTTTTCCCACTCCAGGAACTTGAGTCTCTTAAGGATGTCGCTCGAGTCCTCAGGTCTCTCAAGCATACCCTCCTGTACCCTTGACCGTGCATCAGATAAGATTTGACTCCTAGACTACTCATGAGCATAAACATTGGCATTACAGTGAGCATACCGTGTGACATGTATGTCATGAGTCATTCTCAACGAAGGAAAGTCTTCCTTTACTTTGTCCGGAGTTTGTGTCTAGAGTCAACTTCTAATGTCATGCGAGTGAGGTGTAGAAATGACACTCTCCTATGACATATGAGGGCATGGTGACACTTCTTAGAAATTTAAGCTCCCTTTGCAGAGCACCAAAAACTTTCCTGCATTGCAGGGATATAGATGAAAATGTCCAAGAACAGTGCTTTTCTGATTCATGCACCTTCGCCCATGCTGATCCAATGGGATTCCAGAATTATCATCCCTGTTAGATCAGGGACATTAGATTAATCCCAACATTCAGGAAGAACCCGTCAGTGACACTAGTCCTGGAAGGAGAAGTCAGGTACAACAAACAACCTTTGCTACTCACTACTCATGGAAGTTAACCCACAGGTTTATGGATAACCTTATCCATGGTCCTGCGGTAACTACTGAACAAGTCGTGTTGTGGAAGTAGCTCCCTCATAGGGAAAGTAGCCTCTCGTCTAAAATTCTTTTGTACACAAATCTAGATGTAGAATGTCTGGTCGTTCTCTTCTTTCTTTTTCCAAGTTGGAGTTAAGCTGTCGCTCCATTATATGCTGGATCGGACGCTAAATGCATGAAAAACTCACGACCAAGTAGCTTTTCTTTACAGATAAGTTCTTTAATGAATAATCTCCACAATCCTCTCAGACGAGGGAGAGAATGGAAGGAATGTGTAGTGCATTTTTCAAAATGACCATACATTCGGACACATTACTCTTACAAATATAGGGTCTACCATGACCACCTGCCAGTGCTTTGGTAGGGACCTAAACAAATACATGCAACATCTCAGTGCTCAGGTGGTTGGAAGGTTGACAGGAGTCACCACTTCTCTCTTACACAGGCCAAAGTGCTTTAACATTCCTGGGAAAGTACCAAATTTGACGGCTTATAAGACACAGGCATATAAGAGGTTTTTAGTGTATTTACACAAGACATCTCAATAGCAGGAAATAATAATGATAATAGTAATAATAATAATGGTAATAATAATAATAATAATAATGATAATGATAACAATTATATTAAAATTAATAATAATGATAATTAATAATAATAATAATAATAGTAGTAGTAGTAGTAGTAGTAGTAGTAGTAGTAGTAGTAGAAGTAGTAATGATCATGATCAGCTCCTCCTACGCCTATTGACGCATAGGGCCTCGGTTAGATTACGCCAGTCGTCTCTATCTTGAGCTTTTATTTCAATACTTCTCCATTCATCATCTTCTACTTCGCACTTCATAGTCCGTAGCCATGTAGGCCTGGGTCTTCCAACTCTTCTAGTGCCTTGTGGAGCCGAGCTGAACGTTTGGTGAACCAATCTCTCTTGGTAGGTTGAAGAGCAAGCCCAAACCATCTTCATCTACCCCTCATCATGATCTCATCCATTTATGGCACTCGAATAATGTCTTATAGTTTCATCTCTAATTCTGTCCTGCCATTTAACTCCCGATATCCCTCTGAGGGCTTTGTTCTCAAATCTACTAAATCTATTGGAGATTATTTCATTGTCATACCATGACTTGTGTCCATTATTACTATCATTTTTAGTGGATAATAATAATAATAATAATAATAATAATAATAGTAATACCAATGATAATAATGATAATAATAATGATAATAATAAAAGCAATTTGGCAGTACAGACAAGCAATAAAATAAGCATAGACAGGGCATCTCAGTAGCAGGAAATAAGCAATCTGTTAGTATAGGCATGCAAAGCAATCATAATAATAACAAAACATTGGACACAAAAATAAAGCCAGCAATGCATAAAGCAAGAATTAAAGTAAAGTAGAATCCTTTTCATAAAATTATCTGCCACTACAAGTAAACGTACGAGTACACGTAGGCACTGGCAACGATCATGGTTGTCAGATACCATACTCTGTAATCAATTGTTGTACAATAAGGCTTCAAAATATTGTACAATCATTAGAAAATCAACAATTCATTAAAAATGTTGTACATATAGACTCAAAAGTTGTACAGATTTGCTAATTAAATCAAAATGTCTTAGGTTGTACACCACTGGGTCATACATCTGGCAGCAGCCCTGGCAATGGTCATACCGTAGTTTTATTCCTCGCTAACAGATGGCATTACTGGAAAGTGAGAGTGCAGATCAGCTGATGTTTGTAAACAAACGCAAGTCACAGCATTTCAGATAAGATTGCTTTCATTTTTAAGAATTAATTTTTAAAGCACCTCTAATAACACAATAATACCAGCAATAGAAATAAAATAAGGATGCATGGAGTTTAGGGCAGGTTGAAGTATTGAGCGTAAGCTGGGTTAGTGAGCGTGAGAGAGAAGATTAGCCTAGGCTTACGGTAGGTTTCATATTTTGGAAAAACGTGCGTCTTATAGGCTGTCAAATACGGTAAACTAGCCAGATGGTTATACAGGTTTTTATCCCTCCTGAAGATAAGTCTCATATTAAAGAAAGATAATTTGTATCCATGTTGGAGTAAACATTAAATTTCAAAATAAATTTGAATTTTTCATTTGTCTACAATTTTGAGTCCTTTAACTTTATGCTTCAACCATCCTGCAAGCTCTAGGTGAAGGTCAAAGTTTACTCACTTTGCTTCGGGGGCTGCTGCTTATTCGCCACCCACCAGTAAGTAACGACGCCTTGTTATAAGTCTTAACAGCCGAGTTCCAGCTACGCCCAAAACATTAAAGGACTCATGTTTTTATAGTGGAAAAATAAAAATGATTAGAAATTTGGGATTTTTCCTAACTATACAAACCTGAGACCTTGAGTAACACTGCTTGCTTCAGCCAGAGGTCAAAGTGAAGGTCTGATGGGCAGAGCCACCTACCTGCCACTCAAGTATGTTTTCCTCGTTCAAAAGCTTAATGGCCAGTTTCGCCTTCGCTGAAGTCACAATCCTATTAACCCTGAATAGGTACGGTCCTCGGACACCCCTTTAAGGGTATACTCGGACGCGAACGACCCCGACGCCAAAAAAAATTCTTGAAAAATCAGTTTTTGCAGTAACCTCCTTTTTTCTTTTGCCAAAAAAAACTTCAATGAATGCTTAAAACAACTGTATAGATAAATACTACTCATCTGCAGAAAAACTATTTATTATAAATATTTTAAAAAATTAAGTAGAAAAAAAAAGACCTGACATAAAAATTCATAAAAAAAAAGTTTATACATATATACACAAATCCTTTTAGGAATTGATTCTTGAATGTTTAGGACACATCTTGATGTATTTTGGATGAAGTCAGACCCATGGAGGTGAAGATCTGAAATGAGAAAAAAAGGGTAACTTTTTTTGGCCAAAAAAATTTGTCCAAATTTCATGAATTTTTTTGGGTACCCAAATGAAATAGGAAGTGGCTAATTTTTTTAGGGAATAAACATATGTTATTCTAAAATAGAAATATGTAAAAAAATCTTCATTATTTTGTAAATTACATTTATATCAGGGGCCATATCTAAAGGTAATTTTTTGAGTACTTAGAAATTCCGTAAAAAAATACATATATTTAATATATAATATGATATTTATGCAGGTAAAAATATACCAGAATATCACAAATTCTATAGGGAACAAGAATATATATAGATAGGGCAGCTTACGCTTCGGATATGTCCACAAAATGGCCGCCAACCACACTGACTCAGACTCCCTAATCTGCCACTTGAAATGTAGGAAGGGTATGTCAATTTCAAGGTGTTATTTACTAATCTAATTATTATTGGATATGCATAAAAATTGTATGGTGGGTTGCTGGATAATTGTCGATTATTTGACGACTATAAAATTAAAATTCTGACCCAAAAAAATTTTTTTGAAGGGAAATAAAATCGAAAAAAAAAATGTAAAACAATATTTTAGCTAAAAAAATTTGATGATATTCAATCAAAAAAAAAGTAAACAAAATTTTCCGACAAATAAACATCTAGAGGAATCATTACTCTGTGATAGTTCCTTAGTACGTAGTAATTTTGAAAGAATTGGGAAAAAACGAAAAAATGGCAATCACCGGAAAATCGAACACATACCTATATATACGCCATATCTGGCTAAAAAAAAGATAGGCATGGGTAGCCAGATCATCTAGAAACACTTTCCAACACTATAAAAATATAAGTTTTGCGACACTACTTGCCAATTCCTTACGGTAACATGACTAAGCAAAAAAATGCAAAACAAATAATAAGGGGCACTCGAGGAAAAATGGCTAACATTCTAATATACGGCATTTCAGAAAAAAAAAATTCAGCCACGTGCTAGGCAAACCATCAAGGCACATTTTCCGACAAATAAACATCTAAATGAATAATTACTCTGTGATAGTTCCTTAGTACGTAGTAATTTTGAAAGAAATGGGAAAAAACGAAAAAATGGCAATCACAGGAAAATCGAACACATACCTATATATACGCCATATCTGGCTAAAAAAAGAAGATAGGCATGGGTAGCCAGATCATCTAGAAACACTTTCCAACACTATAAAATTATAAGTTTTGCGACACTACTTGCCAATTCCTTACGGTAACATGACTAAGCAAAAAAATGCAAAACAAATAAAAAGGGGCACTCGTGGAAAAATGGCCATTCTAATATACGGCATTTCAGAAAAAAAAAATTTCAGCCACGTGCTAGGCAAACCATCAAGGCATATTTTCCGACAAATAAACATATAAATGAAATATTACTCTGTGATAGTTCCTTAGTACGTAGTAATTTTGAAAGAAATGGGAAAAAACGAAAAAATGGCAATCACAGGAAAATCGAACACATACTTATATATACGCCATATCTGGCTAAAAAAAAAATAGGCATGGGTAGCCAGATCATCTAGAAACACTTTCCAACACTATAAAAATATAAGTTTTGCGACACTACTTGCCAATTCCTTACGGTAACATGACTAAGCAAAAAAATGCAAAACAAATAATAAGGGGCACTCGCGGAAAAATATCCAACATTCTAATATACGGCATCTCAGATAAAAAAAAAGACATGCACGTGTTAGCACAACCATCAAGGCACACTTTCTAACACATAAACATGAAAAAAAAATCAATAATATACGGCAATTCCTTACTATGTAGTAAATTTTTACAAATATTGAAAAAAAAACAGAAATTGGCAACCGCAGTTAAATACCCAATATACCAATAACTACGTCGTATCTGACAAAAACAAAATCACGCATGGGTAGCCAGATCATCTAGACACACTTTCCAACACTAAAAAAGCAAAAGTTTTACGACACTATTTCGCAATATCTTACGGAAAAATGACTTGGCAAAAAAATGAAAAAAAATGAAAAAGGGACACTCGCGGTAAAATGCCCGACATTCTAATATACGACATCTCAGATAAAAAAAAAGACATGCACGTGTTAGCCCAACCATCAAGGCACACTTTCTAACACATAAACATGAAAAAAAAAATGAATAATATACGGCAATTCCTTACTACGTAGTAATTTTTACAAATATTGAAAAAAAACAGAAATTGGTAACCGCAGTTAAATACCCAATATACCAATAACTACGTCGTATCTAACAAAAACAAAGTCATGCATGGGTAGCCAGATCATCTAGACACACTTTCCAACACTAAACAAGCAAAAGTTTTACGACACTATTTGGCAATATCTTACGGAAAAATGACTTGGCAAAAAAATGAAAAAAAATGAAAAAGGGGCACTAGCGGTAAAATGGTCCTCGTGGTGATGAACGACATTTTAACTAAAAAAAAAAACATGCACATGGTAGCCAAACAATCCACCAAGACTTTCCACAACTGATAACCTATACAAGTTGCACCATTCTACGACAATTTCATAATACGTAATAACTTTGATAATTATGCAAACTACCCTAGAAGGGTAAACTCGGACGCGAACGACCCCGACGCGTCTCAGAAATCGGGGAAGGAGTACAGCTACAGCAATGCACATCTGGACACTACTAGAGCGTGTAGGGGAGACACCTCCTGCAGGTCGATCACCCACAAATTCAGTCACGGGGGTGAGTCACGTGAGAAAAACCTGTTTTTTTTTGACGCTCGGGGTCGCAAACGACCCACCGTACCTATCCAGGGTTAAGTCTCGGGTTTGAATATAGTAGTTAGGAAAAATTGATTGAAAAGTTTGTGATTCTTTTGTTTTGTTTTGGTAGATGAGCTCCGTCGTAAAGCTTGGCCACGCCTTATGATGATTGAGCACATGGAGGTAACCCCAAAGCCTACATTAGATGTCGTCAAAGCCCACAAAGACTACAACCAGGTAGTCCTTGATGTCAATAGATCTCTTAAGCGGTTTCCCCCCGGCATAGACGATGACTACAGACTGGTCCTGATGGATCAACTGACGACGCTAATCATAAGAGTTTTAATGAAGCATCCTGATCTTCACTATTATCAAGTAAGTTGAATTTTCTGTTTTTTGGAATTGGGATTTTTTTCCTGACTTGGCATTTTGTAGATAAAAGCTCTTAAAGTTTATGCAGATAACTAAGATATTTTCATTAAGTTAAAAACTTTTTATCAGGTAGTTTGCTTTGCCATAAGGCTTTCATAAAATGGTAGTAAATGTGATACAGGTTGCATCTCTCAAACTCAGCACTCTAAAACTCAGCAACACCTAAAACCTAAATCTCTCTCTTAGTTGCCATGTAATACATACGTATAGCAGGAGAAACCAAAATATTTGTTCCCTTAAAAAGTGTCTGTGAAATACAACACATAAAACTTTACTCTCCCTAAATTCCTTTTCGATTGTAGCTTAAAACACAGTATTTGATTTTCGTTAGGTGACCACTAATTTTAACAAAGAACATTATCATATAAAAAAAAATCCTGATGTTTTAAATAGTTAGTTGTGCATAATTAAAGCATTTTTTTACTTTTGTTTTCAATTTGGGTGCATTTCAACATTCAAGTACTTCAAACGTTTTTTTTTTATACTTTGTTTTGATCAGTTGGTCTCAAGTTGCTGATCTTGATAATGTGCTCACATATGAATAATGAAGAGTATTGTTTATATAATTTCTCAACTTATTCAAAACATCTTTATGATTAATATTACATCAACTCCAATATGTTACTGTATAAGCTTTCATAGTTTTCATACAGTTCATTTACAGTATAGCTGTTATTATTAGTTATTGGATATGCAGTATGAATATGTTTGTTTGTTGGAGTTTTTCATCTGTAAAAAGTGTAATTTTCATAACTGATGTAAGTGTTATGCCTCTGTAATTATTACAATCAGTCAGGTCTACCTTTTTTTTACCGTTTTCACTAACACTTCTAACTCCCATTCATCAGGTTTTGTCTCTTCATGCCACATTTAACAAAATAATCTTGTAAGTATTTTGGGAGTCAGTTCAATTTTGGCCAGTATTATGTTGGCTGTTATTTCATCGTATCCAATGGGTTTCCATCTCTTGAGTTTTTTAGAAGACCCAGGTCTACATGGCTGAGGACTATGAAGTGCAAAGTATGAGATGGTGAATTGAGACATATTGAATTAAAAGCTCAAGATAAAGACGACTGGCGAAATTTAACTGAGCTCTTTGCATCAATAGGCTTAGAAGGAGATGATGATGATGATAAAGTGTAATGGTATTTTGTTATTTCAGGGGTTTCATGATGTTGCTATCACATTCCTCTTGGTAATGGGAGAAGACGTAGGCTTTGAGTTGGTGGAAAAATTGGCTGTTACTCATCTTTGTGACTTCATGAGACCGACAATGGAAAAAACTACTTACTACCTCACATATCTGTATCCAATTTTGAAGCGATCTGATCCAAAATTACACCAGTTTCTGATTGAGTGAGTTTATTTCACATGCTTTACAAGTCACACAATAAATGAATCATAAATCTTTGACAACTTTAGCAAGCCAGTGTCTATGTCTTTGTAAGATTAATCACTTTTACATTTTTTCTGTGAATCAGCATTTTGAAAATACATACTATATTTACCTCATAGACATAAAAGGATATTTTGTTCCTACACGTAAAAAAAACCTTTGACCTTTAATAGTGGTATGTGTGTGACTTCAGCAAAGCTGGAACAGCTGTTTAAACTTTTAATGAGGCAGTAGTAGTAGCTGGTAGGTGACAAGTAGGTCCCGCCCACCCACCAGGTATTAGAACCTTCATTTTGACTGGCCGACAAAGACCACAGACGTATCTCTTGGCATTCTCATCCTGCTGTTTTAATCTTTTTCTTTTCGCTGATACTGTTGTCAGAAAAGTTCCTCCGCGTTGAGTGTAAAAAGGAGGGGCACTGCCCTTCTACCATTAAGTGTATGGCGATCCAGGAATATGTTAAGGATGTATCACCTAGCTATTGTGTTCTCTAGCATGCGAGATTATCGTCATTGGCTTACAGGAATCTCGAGGAGATGAACATCAATTTCTCCCATCTCCCTTTGTTTTCGCTACAACTTCTGAGAAGAACGAGTAGAAGATGTCTTAGCAGAATACCAAGAAGTCCAATCCATAGGAGTTACGCACATGTAACTTCCGTACATAACTCCTGCTGTCTATTTCCCAGGGGGTGAAGTATAGCTATCCAGGAACCTTTATTGAGTGAAATTTGAGAGATGTTCCATTTAGGGAAGGAACAAAGGTGTGAATAACTCTAGGGAGGTGTCTGGATACTTAGTGGGGATGATTTCACACCTTTTACCTGTAGTCAGTCTCTTATCTGGAGTAAGGGTCGAGAGTTCTTCCATGGCAAGAGGAAATATTGTTTCTCACAACTCTTTTAATAACTGAGCATATACACTGTTGGTTGGGAGGAAGGGCACCCCCCTTCCTCCCCATCCCTTTCTTTCTTTTGTGAGAGTTTCAGAAGTACAGCCTAATCTTCGGAACGCTGTCCTAGGAAGAAGTTACCGAGTACTGGATGCCTAATAAGTCTGAATCTCCGGAGAATGCCTGCTTTCTGTGCATAGTTTTTTGGGAGGAGCAGAGCTGTACCAAAACCTAACTCCCAGAAAGGCATTAAGGTATGAGGTTAAAGGATTCAAGCCCCTGTTACCAGTGCCAAGTCTCGTAAGAGATGGGACACGAGCGCTGTTGTTAACAAAGATGAGCCTTGCTCTCGTCCCTCACCTGTCAGAGATGTTTCAAGGATGCTTTGGTGACTTCTCCATGCTCACCATTTCAAAGGCTGCCGTGAGAGATCCGTGAGAGATCTGTGAGAGGTGTTGTCCTCTGAAAACGATCTCCTTCGTACAGTACACATGATCATTTCCAGCGCAATATTATTTGCCTAGGATGATGTACACCCACATACATGATTGTCTCTATATAGGCAACTATGACCATAATCATTCTTGCGCATGAAACTCCACACTCACCAAATTCACAGGCATGGTGATTTAAGCATCTGACTGTTGTTCACTCTTACGATAGTCTACGCCTATGATCATCCGCAGGCACGATCACTACACAGACAATATCCAGACTCTAAGGGTTTGTGTGAAATGTTCCAATTTACCTGTGATGTCCAAATATTCTGTCACAGCTTGAGCATTCTTGGTGTGACCAGTCATATCATTATTGGTCTTCTCCTCCTGCCCAGCCAAGCAACGAAAACCCCACTGACCAATCTCTCCATACGTATGCCTAATGCGAGTGACACTGTATAACAGGATGTATCTACAGTATTTCCTCGGCTATTGCAGGTGTTCCATTTCATGACTCCCTGCGATATCAGAAAACCTCAAAGTAGGTACAGAAATCTACATTATACTTTTCATTATTTTTATATTTTTCATTTTTTTTTTCTTCATAAATTTAAGCTTTTATAAACTCTCCTAACTTTCTTGTAAACCCATTATACACTTAAAACAATTTTTGAGCCAAAACTTACTTTTACAGTGCTCATAAACATAAGTACTGCTCGACAAGGCTGCGCCATTTACTAAACTATGCAGTACTGTGCTCACGTCCATTTACTGTGGCCAAAAAGTACACCTGTATTTAAAATGAATACAATTTTAATAACTCTGAATCCATTGATTATTACTGTAATATTCACATATTACTATTGTATTATGGAATAAAAACAGTGTATTACAGTATATGACTTTTCCATTGTTTACGCTTGCAGCTGTCAGTAAGGTTCCTCCCCAAGCAAGTACAAGCATTTGATCCCCCCGTTCCAGTCGCATAGTCTTAGGGAGGAAGGATTTTTTGATGAAACATCGAGATGATATCATTGAAGAAGTCCAGGAAGACTGATTAATAGGAGTCTCATAACTGTGACTCTTACCTTTTCTCTTCCTATAGGGGAAATTGTGCAGTACAGGAAATCTTCCCCTTGGGGAAGGGATACTAGTATGCTCTCGCCTCATTTACGAGATGAGAGGATACATGCCGGGAACAAACCCTCCTTAAATAGACTAATCAGCATGTGATACAGAAGTTCATGCGCCTACTACCTCTCACAATAAAGAGCACACGCAAAAGCCCCCACTACCTGTGCTTAGGTCTTACTAGACTGAGCACACACACATTTTTCCCTGCTACCTGTGCTATGGGAACAAACATATTCATTACCAATAAGAACTAAGCGTGCCCCTCTTCTTCTTCCTGGATATTCTCGACTTATCTCTCAGTCTTCAGGGGAGTGAGAGGCGGTGTGTTCCAATACCCTTCTAATAAGGGAAAGTCCTAACCAAACAGAAGTAAGAACTTACTGAAGCACATGACGACCGATGGTGTCAGGTTTCGCAAAACATCGACCAAACCCTCTGCATGGTTTCTTGCTTGAGGGTACACTCGGCACGCTGTTCTATCTTATTTCTCTTACTCTTTTTAAGTTTTTATAGTTTATATATGTAAGATTTAATTTAATGGTGTCACTGTTCTTAAAATATTTTATTTTGATTGTTAGTTACTTCCCTCTTAGTTTATTTCATTATTTCCTTTCCTTACAGAGCTATTTCTTCCCTGGTGGAGCCCTTGTGCTTATAGCATCTTGCTTTTCCAACTCGGGTTATAGCTTAGCTTGTAATAATAATGATGATGATGATGATGATGCCTCTTACACTCCTGCTAATAACTCTAGGTCTTGTACAGACTGAGCATCAGCATTATGGATCAGGACATCAGGACATTCCCAAGACGCTTCGGGGACTTCGTCACTGGTGTCCATCATTTCATGATGGCATTGCTGACAATAGGGATCCAATGTAGGACTCGGGTACCACGAGGGAACTTCATTTACAGGCCTGAAATCCCGTGCCATAGAAGCTGCTTCCAGAATTAGTTGAGTAGCTGCTTGCTAGTCCTTTGGTTGGGTGAAGTCATATATTTCACCAAAGCCAGGAACTCAACATTTCCAAACTGGTAGAAAGCAAAGACCTTTCTGACATTGCAGCCATTTTACCAATGGGCTTTTTTATCCTGAAGAAACAGAATTGAAAGGAATGCACTCTCAAGTCTTCCAAGCGGTTCTGGGAGAAACAGTCGACCGAGTCCTGGTAACCGTTCTAACTTTACTGTACGGTCTGCCATCAGAGGAATGGCAAAGACAGGTTGAGAATCCTTTATCTTGAATTCCAAATCTGAAAACCTCCAAAATCCTAGAGTTTTTAAAATGAAGACACACACACACACAAAAAAAAAAGTTTCCTCAGTACAATGACTCACCCTTCAACTGCATAGTATCATTTTGCTGTTAGCAGTTGCCATAGTATCTTTTTTGCAGAGAGAGAGAGAGAGTCCCGATTGAAACCTGCTAATTATTTGCAGTCATTTATTAATTTCAAATAAAAGCTAAACTAAGTGAACTTTTGAGTTCATTCTCAACTCTGCATAAAGAATGTTAATGCATATGTAATGTCTTGTGGCTGATGCAATAATGTGTTGGCTGATAACAAGATGAAAATGACACTACCCACCTCAACCACATTAGAAGTTTCAGGTTAAATGTCAAACTAAAGGAGTGCTTTCAGTCGATTGTACTAGTTAAAAGTCCTGACAGCTGTTCCAGCTTTGCTGAGGTCATACAGTACTCTTGTTGAAGGTCTCAGGTTTATATTGTTGGGAAAAATTTGTGATTTTACAAAAAATGATAAACATAAAAATTATATAAAAGTGATTAAGTAAAATTATACTGTAGATTCTTGTATCTCCTTTATGGTATTTCAGCTATCGCGGTGGGGCCTAGAATGTAACATGTGCGATAGCTGAGGTATGACTGTGCTAAAGTACTAAGATTTTAGCCCTCTGAGGATCCTATGGCACACTGGCTTAATCCACTCATGTTAATATAAAGTGCTATGTAGAAAATTTATTTAGCTTTATAATGCAATTTTTAGTTCCTTTCTAACTTTATTCCTTTGTTAGTTGGGCTGCTAAACTTCAGCACAAGTAGATTGACACATGAAGTCATTGCTCCCCAGCTAAATGTCATGGGCCTGACTGATGTTGTTATGGCCCGGATCGCCAGAGGGTTGAGGTTTTACTATGTCGACATTCATAAACTATGCTATTTATTTCAGCTCTGGCGTTGGAACAGTATTCTGTTTACCGTGGCTAATAACTTGGTTTGCACATACCCTTTCGGATTACCGCAATGTTGTTAGATTGTACGACTTCTTTTTGGCCACCCCCTACCTAATGCCAATGTATATTGCAGCAGCAATCGTGCTGAAAAAGAAGGCGGACATTTTGTCTGGAGAGTGTGATATGGCTATGCAGCATTTCATATTATCCCAGGTAAGAATCCATTTGGTAAAATTCCATGCTTTATGTATATGTAAATAAACTGAGATATCTTATGTAATTGTCTCTGAGTTTATAGTGTCATTTACTTTCATTCATACTTCAAGTTAGGAAAGTAAGTAGATGTGCCTTAGAATTTTTAATTTATTTTACCTTTTGAAAGCAATGTTGAATTTTTATTTATAGGTTCCAGATACATTACCATTTGAAGTAATCTTAATTGAGGCAAATGAATTGCACAATTTATACCCACCAAACACATTGCAAGAGGAGGTGGATGAATTTATCAAGAAAAAGTAAGTATAGATTAGTCATATTTTTTGTCTGCTGAAATATAGTAGATTACCCTTTCCCAGGCTAACAATCCTCCAGAAAGTTCTGGACTTGGAAAATTCCAACTGTCATGGCTTTACTTTTGTAAGACTTTTCTGGTGTTTTTTCCAGCTGTGACCCCTGCATGGTATAGTGCTAAAAGTTATTTGCAGCTTCTGTTCAACTCCTTAGCTTCATTGCTTTTTGCCTATTACTTTTCATTCATACCCTTTCCACAAAAGCTGTCCAACTCCTTCATACTAACTTTGCCTGCTTTTTTAGTTCTTAGTGAACAACAATGTCTTTGTTCCTATATGTAAGACAAACTTTTTACCTGTTGGGTTGCAGTTAGATGGTGCCCTGCTCACCCTACCTTCACCTTTGACTCAAGCTGCAGGATAGTACTGACATATTTCTCATCATGATCTGGCAGTTTTAAACTTTAGATTTTTGTTTGAGTTTAAATATTTGGTCTTAAAATTGTTTGAGAGATTTTATGGATGACGCAAATCTGTGATGAGATTCTTGATGTCCTTGATGACTGTATATATATTGCAGTTTGCTTTGTTACCTGCTATCGTTACTTATTAGGGTCAAACAAGCAACAACATATAATGACTTCAGTCATTCACAAATTACTAATTACCAGATTCGTTAAGAGAACTCAAGACCCTTTCTCTACATTAGGAATTCATTGCGTTGTGTTACAAAGATAAATGGTCATACTATATTCTATTGAGCTTTGCCCCAATTATTACTTACTTGGTTTCATATGAAGTTCTTACCGAGTTCGGATTACAAATAGGCACGGGTGAACCACGATACCACATATAAATATTTGATTTTACCCAGTCACGGAATCCCACGCACAGATATGCATATCCCTAGCGAATTATCCCATCCAAGGTAACTAAATATTATATGATACTCATCCAAACTTCGGTTGATTAATTCATCCACTTCATTAAATGCTGGGAAGGAACGGCTTCGTTAATCAAATGAAATTCTCTTCATCCTGATTAAGTCCACTGAAGATTACACTACAAGCGTTGAGAAGTGACAGGCAGCAACTGTGTCGATTTACCTCTGCTGCCTTTGTCGTAAACATAATGCGTTCGCTCTCTCTCCCAAAGTCATGACTTTCGCTTCGTTCGCCCACGACAAAAGAAAACAACAAACGAACGAAACCAACTATTCAATGCAAACCGAACGAAACTATTCAAACAACTTACATCGCATTGTTAACCACTTATACAACTATTCACAAGACAATATTCCTTGGTAACAATGCTTATTACAATTAAATATAAACAAAACCTCCATTTGTACAGAAACCTGCACATTTCCACTTAACGCAATGTAATATAAAAGAACATTTTCCATATACAATATGAACATAGATATTCAATAACAATTGATTTCCCATGTCGTTATTATAAGTAACGACACCTGCCATTATTCAATATGCTGTACTTGTTCTTATTGGACAGCATGTCTGTTACTGTTTGTCATTGGTTTTCAAATCACCCGCGTTTCTTTGCACCCGTCCTTGGCGAAGTTTCTCTTATTGCACAATGTAGTCATGAAAAACAAACAAACAAACATACATGATAACTTTATAGCTAACACAAGTAAACTATTCAGTGATGAACCCTTTTGATAAAAATTCTAACAATAAAAGTTATCAAAAGAGGTTCATATATACATGATGTTTAAGTAATATTTGAATTGTAATATAAATTGCTGATAGAAATAACAATTGTCATTGTTGCTATAAAAAACTTTCTCTCTCTCTCTCTCTCTCTCTCTCTCTCTGCTACAAAAAAAGGTAAAGATTTCAAAATTGGATTATTGTTATTTAATTATCATATGCTTGAATACAGAAATTTCCTATTAGAAATTTTTTTTATTTCAATTAAGAAAAATAAGAAAATTAGAATCAACGATATTCGGTAACTTCCTTATTTTTGTGTGAAAAACTGCACTTTTTTAAAGGAAACTATTAAGAATTACCATCAGATGAAGATATGAAATGTTTTCAGTTATCATCATCATCTCCTACGCCTATTGATGCAAAGTGCCTCGGTTAGATTTTGCCAGTCTTCTCTACCTTGAGCTTTTAATTCAATACTTCTCCATTCATCATCTCCTACTTCACGCTTCATAGTCCTTAGCCATGCAGGCCGGGTCTTCCAATTATAATAAACTCAAATTTTGATTAGTTTTTTTGAAGCACCATGATCAAACAGGAAATGAAATTTCCCTTCTCTGGCAATCAGTTCAGTTAGCTTGCAAGTCAAAGCTGTGAATTTTTTTTTATTGTGATGACCACTAAAATTTTTTCACAAATTGAAAAGGGAGGAGGGAAAGTAGAGCATAACATATTTCGTGTTCTTAGCTTTATGCTATGTTTAAAGAGATTTCTTTTGGGAAAAAGCTCAAATTTTTCCGTTGAGAAATGAAAGATGGTTGAAAAACATTTTACAGAATAAACAAATTGAAGGAAGCTTTTAGGGTTGGTGTCAACGAAGTCTGCAACTGTATTAGATGTAATTGTTGCACAAAATATTGTGTGGGTAATACTGAGAAAAGGAAATGAATATAGTAACCAATAAGAAAGGTGTAATGAATTGTAAAAATGTTTGAATAACAGAAATAGAAAAAAACAGGAAAGAAGGAAGAACATAAGATAAAATATCTAAACTCTTGTTTTCTTCATTCTAGTTATTTAAACTAAAATCATTGTAATTTATCATGCAGGAAGGTATGAAATATTATTAAAGGAAAATAAGCTGTAAAGAAAGAAATATTGTGTGTGTATCTTTGTTTATGTTTACGTTTGTATATGTGCTCGTTTATGTCTAGAGCTTGTCTTGATTCCAGACAGGGACCTTTACATTACAGTTTTTATGTACACCACTGTACGTGTAGTGTACACTTTACATTCAATAAACGCAATTCTTGAGGCATAGTAACTTAAGGACTGCATCATCCGTCACATATTTTACTTCATAGAATTTCATAAATGTTGGTGATGTCTTAGTCATTTTTTATCTTTTTTTTTTTTTTTCACTTGAGGTAGGGTAAATGTTCATACGGTGCATTCATTGAAAAAGAACTACTAATAATTTATTTATAGTACATAGTGTACTTTATAAAAAATACAACAGGCTAAGACTTCAAACACGGCATTCGAATTCATCAGCCGACCGGCTAGTTTAAGCACACAACATTATTGCTTTCTAAATAATCAGGATTTTCAAAAACATAAGTGTGCTTCATTAAAGTATTTTTGTACTTTTGTTTTAGATTTTGGGTGCATTTCAACCATCAACTTTTTTACTCTACAGTATCAGTAGAAACCACATGAAAACAATGTAGTGCACTAGAGTTGATTATGTAGTGTGTTAGACATCCACGCCTAGGAAGTAGTCTGTATTTCTGTGGGATATGAGTTGACCCACCCTAGGGTGCCAAGTATTTGGGATTTTTGCTTTTACTGTTTTTTATTAATGGTATGATAATAGTAGCCAATGCTCTCATTCTGTATCTGATGTGGTATACAACTTTTAATATAAAGACATGAAAGGTTCCTATGCAGGAGTAGAGGAGCATAGTAAGTTTATGAGTAATTTCCTCTGGAAGTCAAACCCCCGTAATCATCTAAGTATACAGTACTTTACTTTATTTCTGAAATCTATAATTATTGTGGAAGTTCATTGATAAACATTTCACTCCTTTGTTAAGGATCAATAGGAGAGTGGGTTCAGTACATTAGTTTGTACATGTTGAGAATGCATATGGTTCTTTATAGGTTTATTATTTATGAATTCTTTTAATGTTTTGTCATACAATTTCAGGAATGAAGAGGAAGCTGTTGAGCGACAGCGCATTGTTGACAGACGTAAGAAGTTTGAAGCCTCGCGAAGAGTTCAGTATTACAGAAATATATTCCATACTGTCACAAGATATGTCCCAATACCTCCTGCTCAAACTAAGATGATAGTTAAAGTTGCCTTTTTTGCTATTACTGCTTACTTTGCCTCTAGCCTATATAGCTATTATTCAGAGTCACCATCTTTACTTGCTTTCTCTCCAAGGCAATGATATTTGGGAAATGACCGAATATTTCTAATCTGATTGATACCTAGTCATTTCCATCACCTAGTCTTTCACTGTAGGCCGTAATTTCTAGACTTATCATACTCTGTTTGGGTTCTAGGGATGACATATTCCTTTTGTATATATATGTTAATAGTTTTCAAGCTTAAATTCTATCAGTATGTAAGAATATATAATTGTAAATATGATTTATGTTTGTATTGTACAGTTTGCAAAGGAAGGTTGAACTTTTTTTAGAGTTTTACGATACAGCAATGTGTAATCCAAATACTGTACTAGATTCCTTGAATGGATGTCCAGTTGTTATATGAAAGGTTCATTCCATAGATTTTTGTATAATTTAATAATAAAGAGATTGGTTGCATGGACTTTGTATAACCTGAATTGATGCTTATACGCTATGTGACTGGTGTACCTACTGTGCTTTACAAAAGTGTGTGACATCATCTGTTTATTTCATTGTTATTTGGTATACTTTGTAAAACTGTATGATGTTCTCTTCAGTTTATTTCATTTTTATTTTGTATACTTTAGAAAACTGTATGATATCCTCTTCACTTTATTTTATTGTTATTTTTCAGCTCTTGAAGTACAGCACTGTCGTATCACAAAGTGACCCTGCTGTGAACAGATTGCTGTCTTTGGCATGATCAGGACTTTGAAGGTTACTGAAACCTGTAGGTGCCTTGTGTGGCTTATTTTAATGGTCCAAAAGGTTCTATGCATTGTTCCTTCAGCCCCAGCTTCATTTTCTACCTTTTATTTTACATCTGTTCTGTATTCTCTCCTTTATTAGATTTCCAACTAATTTAACTATACCTTTATAAGAACTTCACTTTGGGTAAGCACTATAAAAATTTTACTTAAAGTAAGAGCTGAATGGATTTATTATTACTTTAATAGGAGGAGCTGAAGTTAGCACAGTACTTTGTATGGTTAACTAGGTTGTCAGGAATTTTATTCAGAAATTGAAATAGTACACTATTTGACAGGATGATGTGGACTCTCGCTCATCTTTTTCTACTGTCATAATATCACACTAAAGAGCACGGTAAATTATTTTTCCTTATACACTGCTGTTCAGATATTGAATGTGTAATAGACATGAAATGTTTAAATTTCTGGCTCTTGTTTTTTCAGTACAGTGTTAGACCAAACGTATGTTGTACAATTTTGTCAACAGGACATGGTTATCATAACTGATATCATTGTTTTCTTTGATAATGTATTTTCTTCTTTTATGGAAGACAGAATTTGTTTGTAAAAGGTCACCAATTGCAAGTTTGGAAATTTATCTGGCTCTGGTAAATACATCAAGATAGTAATTAGAGTTGCTGTTTTTTAAACTGCTTGCTGACAAGGACCAGAATAGGTAAGTGCATACATTCCTTTGATAATCTTGAGATCAATATTGCAAAATATATATATATATGGAACCTAGTCAATAGAAATAGTTTTTACTGTGAGATCACAGAGTTTATTTTCTAATCTGTACAGTATCTTAATTCCTTTGGAATTGCCCCTAGCAAAGCAGTTTTTTCTTATGATATTAGTGTAGGATTTGCCTATTTTTCTCAGTTCAATAAAACCTGGTCGAATTCCATAGGTAATAAAGAAAATTGTTTTCTATTGATAACTCCTGTGTTTTTGCATGAGTCAGTTTGAAATTTTGGGCATGGGTTAGTTTACATATAGCGAAAAGGTTGATATTCATATTTACTTGGTATCCCCCCCTAAAATTCTTTAATAAAAAACTTCCGTAACTATTGCAACCTAAGAGTTGAAATTTATGTGATAGACAGATATTAGATAAGATAATAAAGTAAGAGAGCAATTTTTCTTTTTTTATCATTTTGTTTTTAAATATTTTTCAATTTTTGATAAATCTTGGATCATTTTCGTAGAAAAAATAATCCCAGAATTTTTTGAGGGGACAAAATGAAAAAAAATCTCTCATTATTTTCGTAGACGATTTATTGAGCCTTCATTTGCTTTTTGTTTCACTGAGGTCGATTTATTTGTCACATCTGAGTTTCCATTTGAAGGTTAATAAGTATACTTTCGTAAAATTGTCGTTCAATGTTTCGGGATGATATTTTTAGCTTGTATGTCCACTTATTTGCTTGTCATACATTTTGAGGGTTTTATGATAAATTCTATATGCTTTATCATATTTTTGCTATTTGTGATTATTACTTCATTTATAATGCATTCAATTTAATTTACTTGGGCTCCTAGTCCCCCTCTTTCCTCTTTTGGAAAGTCTATTATCCCTAATTTTGTGGAGTTTCAGAGATGCCTACACTTTCTCTCATGGAACGTAGAAGTTGCATCCATTTTTTTGGTCTTGGCATTGTTTCTTAACCCTTTTACCCCCAGGCTCTTTGGAAATTTCCAACCCTTAACCCCCAGGGGGTTATTTTTTTCCCAGCACATTTTGCAGTATATTTTTTTTTAATTGCTCTTACAGCCTTAATTTTTGTCATAGAGAGGTCAGGTTGGTCTCATTCTCTTGGAAAATCCTGAATTTTTTCAAAAAATTATCAAAACTATGAAAAAAAATTTTTTATAGCATTTTTTTGCAAGGACGTACCGGTACGCCCATGGGGGTAAAGGGATGGGTTTTGTGAAACGTACCAGTACATCCTTTTGGGGGTAAAAGGGTTAACAAGGATGTATTTAAAGCCAACAGAAATAACTCTGCAAAAGGAAGGGTCAAAACACAGGAATGGTTAAAATGATGGTTTTCTCAATGATAGTAGGTTCATTTTTTTTGTCTCATATCTCCAAAAGTATTACAAATTGTTCAATAAAATTTAATGAGAATATAAACAAAAGGTGAATGAATCCATATGTGAAATATCTCAAGAAATTTGATTTTATTTTTTCGTCAAACGCTCCCCTCAATAGGAAAGACTGATAATATCGGTGAACTTTGGGGACTACTTTTGCTATATATTTGTGGAATTTTTATCCATGTTAAATGAAATGTATAGTTTTTGTATAGATGAATTTGCACGTGAACTAAAACCACTTATTTATTCATGAGCTCTCACAAAATAGTGACAGATTCTCAGGTATACCTTTCATGGTGAACCTATAGGACCCTATTCTAATAGCAACTGAATGTACTCTTATCATCAAAAAGTTCTCTAATGCTACTGGTTCATCATCATTGTCTCCTACACCTATTGACGTAAAGGGCCTCGGTTAGATTTCGCCAGTCGTCTTTATGTACATACATATACCAAGGCACTTCCCCCAATTTTGGGGGGGTAGCCGACATCAAACAATGAAACAAAAATGGAGGAACCTCTCCTCTCTACATTCCTCCCAGCCTGACAAGGGACTTAACCCAGTTTGGCTGGTACTGCTAGGGTCCCACAGCCCACCCTCCCCCGTTATCCACCACAGATGAAGCTTCATAACGCTGAATCCTCTACTGCTACCTCTGCGGTCATCTAAGGCACCGGAGGAAGCAGTAGGACCTACCGGAACTGCATCACAATCACTCGCCATTCATTCTCATTTCTAGCACGCTCTCTTGCCCTTCTCACATCTATCCTCCTATCACCCAGAGCTTTCTTTACTCCATCCATCCACCCAAACCTTGGCCTTCCTCTTGTACTTCTCCCTTCAACTCTTGCATTCATCACCTTCTTTAGCAGACAGCCATTTTCCATTCTCTCAACATGGCCAAACCACCTCAACACATTGATATCCACTCGAGCTGCTAACTCATTTCTTACACCCATTCTCACCCTCACCACTTCGTTCCTAACCCTATCTACTTGAGATACACCAGTCATACTCCCTAGACACTTCATCACAAACGCATTCAATTTTTGTCTCCGTCACTATCATTCCCCACAACTCCAATCCATACATCACAGTTGGTACAATCACTTTCTCATACAGAACTCTCTTTACGTTCATGCCCAACCCTCTATTTTTTACTACTCCCTTAACTGCCCCCCACACTTTTCACCCTTCATTCACTCTCTGACGTACATCTGCTTCCACTCTCCACTATTTGCTGCAACAACAGACCCCAAGTACTTAAACTGATCCACCTCCTCAAGTAACTCTCCATTCAACATGACATTCAACCTTGCACCACCTTCCCTTCTCGTACATCTCATAACCTTACTCTTACCCACATTAACTCTCAACTTCCTTCACTCACACACCCTTCCAAATTCTGTCACTAATCGACCAAGCTTCTCTTCCGCGTCTGCAACCAGTACAGTATCATCCGCAAACAACAACTGATTTACCTCCCATTCATGGTCATTCTCGTCTACCAGTTTTAATCCTCGTCCAAGCACTCGAGCATTCACCACGGCGACATCACATATCCCTGTCTCAGCCCCACTCTCACCGGAAACCAATCGCTCACTTCATTTCCTATCCTAACACATGCTTTACTACCTTTGTAGAAACTTTTCACTGCTTGCAACATCCTTCCACCAACTCCATATAACCTCATCACATTCCACATTGCTTCCCTATCAACTCTATCATAGCTCTCTCCAGATCCATGAAAGCAACATACACCACCTTACCTTTTGCTAAATATTTCTCGCATATCTGCCTAACTGTAAAAATCTGATTCATACAACCATTACCTCTTCTAAAACCACCCTGTACTTCTAAGATTGCGTTTTCTGTTTTATCCTGAATCCTAGTAATCAGTACTCTACTATACACTTTTCCAACTACACTCAACAAACTAATACCTCTTGAATTACAACACTCATGCACATCTCCCTTACCCTTATATAGTGGTGCAATACATGCACAAACCCAATCTACTGGTACCATTGACAACACAAAACTCATATTAAACAATCTCACCAACCATTCAAGTACAGTCACACCCCCTTCCTTTAACATCTTGGTTCTCACACCATCCATACCAGATGCTTTTCCTACTCTCATTTCATCTAGTGCTCTCCTCACTTCCTGTATTGTAATCTCTCTCTCATTCTCATCTCCCATCACTGGCACTTCAACACCTGCAACAGTAATTATATCTGCCTCCCTATTATCCTCAACATTCAGTAAACTTTCGAAATATTCTGCCCACCTTTTCCTTGCCTCCTCTCCTTTTAAGAACCTTCCATTTTCATCTTTCACTGTCTCTATGTAGAGCTTTAGATTCAATACTTCTCCATTCTTCATCTCCTACTTCGTGCTTCAATGTCCTCAGCCATGTAGGCCTGGGTCTTCCAACTCTTCTAGTGCCTTGTGGAGCCCAGCTGAACATTTGCTGAATTACACAGTCATTGTCTTACGTTATCTGTTATCCCCGAAACCCTTGTCAGCAGTGTGCTGGGCTTTAAAGCCTTAATTTGTAAATCCAATCTTATCATTAGTGCTTGTTCACCATTATAGGCTAATATTCTGTGGAGTTCAAAATGTAAAGTATCTACTTAATAGAATATTTTACCTGTGATTTTTTTTTCATAAGCTGCTTAACACTTGACTTTAAAAGTTCAAATGCGCAGAAATTGTTGTGTTGAACAGGCTGATATAGTCTTTTTGGATAGTTTATACATGAAAGATCTATTTTAATGTTACTGTTCTTAAAACATTTTATTTTAATTGCTTTTTTCTTATTTTCATTTGTCCATTACTTCTCTTGTAGTTTATTTATTTCCTTTCCTCACTGAGCTATTGTGCCTTGTGGAGCCCAGCTGAATGTTTGCAGAATTACACAGTCATTGCCTTATCTTATCTGTTATCCCCAAAACCCTTGTTAGCCGTGTGCTGGGCTGTAAAGCCTAAATTTGTAAATCCAATCTTATCATTAGTGCTTGTTCACCATTATAGGCTAATATTCTGTGGAGTTCAAAATGTAAAGTATCTACTTAATAGAATATTTTACCTGTGATTTTTTTTCTTAAGCTGGTTAACAATTAACTTTAAAAGTTAAAATGTGGTGAAAATTTTGTGTTGAACAGGCTGTCATAGTCTTTTTTTTATAGTTTATACATGAAAGATCTATTTTACTGTTACTGTTCTTAAAACATTTTATTTTAATTGTTTTTTTTTTTAATTTGTCCATTACTTCTCTCATAGTTTATTTATTTCCTTTCCTCACTGAGCTATTTTTTTGCTGTTTGAGCCCTTGGGCTTATAGCATCCTGCATTTCCAACTAGGGTTGTAACTTAGCTACTAATGATAATAATAACAGTTGTTTTCTAAGGAGGGTTGGAACATAATTGGATGAAAAAATTACAGATTTCTGACTAACTGCACCCCATGAAAGTTACTCCGTGTTAATGTATGTTTGTGGATTTGTTCATATAGTATTATTTATTTGTTTTGGTGTCAGTTCTTATTATGGGTAAGACTTACTGTAATTTGTCTCTTTATAAATAAAAACCCTCATCCTTTAATGGGAGTATACTTTTAGTGAAGCTGGATTTAGTTGTTAAAACTTTTAATGAGGCTGTGGTAATTACTGTATTGCCGGTTGGCAGGGAAACCTCTACCCATCAGTCCACTTTGCTCCCACTTTGATTTAAGCTGCCAGCTGGATGCCACCAGCTAGCTGTTTTAATATTCTTATTTTCCTTTAGATAACTGTTAACAGTTTGTTGTGTTTTAAGGATATTTCAAATGGTTTCTGTTGCTGCTTTTCTCTTGCAAAGAGGGAGGAGTGTCTGCTGCCTTCGAGTTGAAGGGAAGGGGCTCTGCCCTTCTTCCTCTTGTCACCGTCCTGTGTCCGGAAAGGCACCAGAGACAGATTTCCTGGTGGTGATGTCTCTTCATGGAGTTTCTGGGATCAGTTTCCTTGGAGTGTCCTTGTGGATGAGAAGACTAGTTTTGTATGGCCACCTACCAGCGACCGCTCTGATAATTCCTGAAGCTTTATTGTTTGACAACAAGTGTTCCCCTTACCTTTGGGTTAGATGGTAACAGGAATATAGGATGATCTAGCCTGGTAGCTGCATGACAAATTTTGTAATGAGCTCTCCTCTCCTAGAAGAATCTAATGTCTGACACACGTGTGGAGGGATGAGGCGCTGCGTACCGCATTGCATTAACATTTCCTGGGAAAGGTAAACCCTCTACTGTAGTTAGTTATTGTGTAGAGACTTTCTCATTCTTAAGAATAATTCTACAATTAAAGGACGAGAGTTTGTAGTGTTGCAAGTAAACTCTAATTTTCCTAACTACTGTATACCAATCTGAGTCTTTTTCAAGTTATACTTCCCATCTCAATCACCCTGTAAGTCCTAGGCTGAGGGCCAAAGTGACAGCTCAGTGGTCTGGTGGGTTGGCAGGGCTTGCTCTCCTCTTGGCAGTAGCTACTGCTACTTATTTAAAGATTTTAACAGCCGAATCCAGCTTTGCTGAAAGCTTACTCCTACAGTATCAAAGGACTCAGGTTTGTATATTTAAGAAAAATACAAATTACTTTAAAACTTTGTGATATCTTAATTTTTGGATATTTATGTCATTAGAAATAGCAGGTGTGAAAGCATTTTGTTCTTTGGTGATTACTTATAGATATTAACCCACTTGTCCCATGAACAAGCATTTCTATTCTTTTTATTTATAGTAAGTGGCTCTTATCTAAGTTATCACCATGCCTTTGAGTGTACTTAGATAATGGATTCTTCATGGTTTTTCCCCACATGTGATAATGCTGAGATTTGGCAGGTGAAATTTATATATTTTGATTAACTTTTTTAGTGAATACATTTACGTTAGGTAGGATATTTCCTTTCCCTTGTCACTTTATTCAAGCTCATGCTGGTTTGTGATTCTTTATGCTAAAGTTGTTCTTTTTGTTTCGAAAAACATTTCTTGAATAGGCAAGCAAATCCTAATAGAATGTGCTTCTTCCAAGAAAGCATATTTTTATACTATGTAATTTTGACCTTTATCAGAAATGAAACCTTATCCGTATATTTTTTCTATAATATATCTTATATTACATTTTTTCTGGTTCATTTATATTAGATAAATAAGAATTATATTTTGGAACGAGCCTATTTTACTCCTTGATTGTTCTCTTTCTAAAAATATGTATTGTTGCACTTCAACTTCCCCTGTCCTATATCTCCATATACTGATAAGTACATAGTTATAGAATCCTTTGTGCTGAATGCATGATGTTTTTCCCTCTGAAAGTCCTGTACTTACGAATGAGCCAAAATGCTATAGCACTGATTTTAGTGCCCTATTTCATATCAATCGTACAGTATACAGTACACTACTGTATTCAGTAACAAAACAGATAAGATACAGTATAGCTAATTCATTCATATCAGATAAGAATGCAGTAATAAGTGAAAAAAAGACACTATCTTATTCCAAACAATTTTTTGACATAATGCTTTTACAGTGGTACCTTGATCACCAAATATGCTCGTAAACCAAAACATTTTTTCCCTTAAAAAATAAAGGAAATTTACTTGATGTTTTACACGCATCCATAAATACACACTCATTTTTAAAGGCGCGTGTAATGGAAATTATTGAATAATCTATAACCCCTAATATCAGAAAGGAATACAAATGAATAATTTGCTACAGGAAATAGAAATATGGACAATTAACTTGCATTTTACCTTAGAGAAGCATCATTGCTGGCATGAGGGAGATAAGAGAGGAGGATGGGGTTACTGCTTGGAGGGAAAATCTCCCTCCAGGAGAGCCTTTGGTAAAATATAGTGTGTTTTGTTTTGAATAACATTTGCTATCACTAAGTGTATCACTTAATTTATGCTCTCTGGATACTTGTTCATCTTTTGCACTTGTATGTTCAACTTTCACTAGGACCCTATCTAGAAACAGCTGTTACCTCTTCTTTAAAATGGAATGAAAAGGCAACATCGCATTGTCAGTAAATAGGTTTGCTGCATGCCCTGCCGAAGCCTTATCTGGGTGATTTGTTTCTATGTTTTGCAGGGTTTCTCACACTTAAAAAACATGTCCGTAATTTCACTTGAAGTGAGAGGTCAGTCACTCCTCCTCAGATGAAAACTCCTCCACAGCCTGTTTTTGCTACTTATTATGTAACTTTATCAGGTCTCCGTTCATCAGCTGCTCACTATACAGTATTCTTCAAGAAGATTGTTGATGATGTCCTTGTCTACCTACAACTACATTGTCTTTACCCAAGAACACTATTTCATTGTCAATGTGGTCCTGGATGAGTTTGAATCCCTCAAAATTATGTTTAGCAATGCGTTCAGACTACAGTTTTCTTCACACAGAATAGGGGGTTCTCTTGGTGAGCCCATCCCAAGCTTTATCAAGCATTTTGAAGCAGCTGATGAAGTGGAAATGTTCTTTCCAAAAATTTTCGCAAGGGAAGGTTGGTCCCTTAGGTGACCTCAGAGCATTGCTGGAACATTGCTTTTGTGCACATCTTAAAGTTTGAGATCACCTGGATTTGAGTATTAAAGTTGTGTTTGGCAGGAAATTGATCCTAAGGAATTTTAACTCCTCTATATGGTTGTCTTCAATGGCTGGAGGATGAGGCAAGAGCATTGTCCATAAGTAACAAGACTTGGAGTGGGAAGTTCTTCATAAGGTACTTTCTGACATTATGACCAAAAACCTATTTGACAAATTCTATGAACAAAATGGTATTTTTTTACCTGCACGATAACGTTCAGTTGCTTCTTCACCTTGTGCTTCTTGAAGGCTCATGGATTCTCTGTGTGATACACTAGGAGTGGTTTGATTTTACAATCACCGCTGACATTACTATAGATTAGCAGGGTTAGACTACCTTTCATGGGCTTGTGACAGCTAATGGCATTCTTTTTCTGCAGTAAAGAAGGTTCTACAGGGCATCTTCCAAAAATTACCAGTCAGGTTGCAATTGAATACCTGTTGAGACATATGAGATTCTGAATCCTAAAACACTTTTTATTCTTAAACAAATGCCTCTGCTGTCTTGATATCAAAGCTCATAGCCTCACCATTTTGCGCTACTCTATGGATACCAGCTCTTGAAATTTTCAAATGAGCTCCCTGCTTACCTTGAATGTTTCTTTTTTTTCTGCTGATGTACCTGGCTCCTTTTTTAACAGGTCAGCATACAATACATTTGCTTTTCCACAAGTAATATCTTTGGTAATCATATCCCGTGCTAACCGCTTTTCATTGATCCTGATAAGCAAAAACTTCTCAACATTATCAAGAACCCACGGTCATTATTTTATCAATGTCAGCATTGCAATTGATTTAATCTCTTCTATTTTCTTCAGAATTGTACAAATTGTGGATGTTGTATGACTATATTTTTCCTGGTCTGCCACGCATGTTCCTTTTTCATGCTCCTAGATAGTTAATTTTTTCTTTTTTACAGTTATCATCTCCGTCTTCTTACCTTCTTGCTTAAGCATGTTGGAGGTCACTATCAAAATACTGTACAATTAGCTTGATGATGAACAATAGCCATCAAAACTCTACAAGGACAGTTACAAAGACACTCTCACGATACTGTGTATGATCATGCTATAAGTCTTCGTTGGAGAGTGAAAGAGTTAAGGTCTGTATAAGGGGAGATGCATGGTAATACAAAACAAAATGGTGTAAAAATCGTGTGAACATGGTGTAAAAAAAGCTTGGGTATCATCTAGCCACTGCTTGATTGCTTTCTGCTCATTGCATGCTAGTCTTGTTGGTAGTTGTCCAAAAATTGCCCATATAGAGCAAATTTTTTCCTTGGAGACCGATGTAACGCTGGATTTATATATAGTACTCGTATTTAGAGTATTGCGCTTGTAAACTTGGGTACCACTGTACTTTGAATTCACGTGATCTTTTGAAATAAGCTTTAAAATTAGAAAACAGAGGTTTGCAGTTTGCAAGACAAATCCTCCATAAACACTGCCACTGGCCCTTATTACAAGTACCATACCTATGATAGCTCCTATTACAGTGAACCTTCGCTACTTCGCGGTTCGACCATCGCGGATTCACCACTTCGCGGATTTTTTCCATAACCCATGTATATACAGTAATATATATATATATATAAGTATGCATGTATTTATGTATATATGTAGGTATGTATATGTGTATACATATAAATATATATATATATATATATATATATATATATATATATATATATATATATATATATATATATATATATATATATATATATATATATATATATATATATATATATTTTTGGGCTCAAGCCATGGCGTCCTGATGGAAGGTTCCTGTTTGGTAGCTTCCTTGGGTATAAGACTACTAAGATATTCCCAGAGAATTTAACCACAGGTTATCACAGAATTCTAACTTCTGGAGCGAGTATCTCAAAGGTTTCCCTTTAAGACATCGTAATACAACAGGGGACACGCATGTCTGGTCGTGCCACATAGCTATCTCCACCCCGAACAGAGTTAACGCTTCGGTGTGTAAGGGCTGAGAATAGCTGGGAGCCGTTCCACAGCTAATCTCACTCGTGGCTACTACTGATACTCGAGACGTAAACAAACGGACGCCATTGCTCTAATGACGTCACGCGCGTCTTCATCCTTTGTTTAGTAGCTGCCCTACTGAGACGGATTTTCCCTTGTGTGAACTTTATCGCTTTGCATCTTCGCTATGTCGTTACCTTCAGCCTCGCCTTCTTCTGGAAAGTTGAGTACAAGGTTCCAGTATTGTTTAATTAAGCTCTGGCCGTAAAGTAAATATTATTTCGCGAAATAATTGATGTTTTGTGGCAGAGCTGTGCCTCTACCGGACCCGCCATTTTATGGCGTCGTTGTTGTTTTGCATGTCCTATTTAGTTAGCAACAACAACGCTTCCGGCTTTATATACTAATCGAATACATTAGTTTATTTAGTCTTCATAGCTAGGAACTTTTATATCGTGTTTAGACACTTTTTATCGGTCATCGATTGACCTCATACCAGTCGGCTACTATAGCCCCCAGGCCAGGAGCCTATATACAAGTGTTCATGCATGATTTATCAGTGATCCTAGACTAAGTTATGAAGATAGTGGCATTATTATTTTACAATACTTTTGACTAGTGATGCAAATGTTTTCGCCTTCAGGGACCATATAGGGGATAGGCTAGTCAGTGATTCTTACTAGCCTAACCTAACCTTAGGACCCCTATATGCTTCCTTCATCCCCTGCCTTGGCACTCCCTCTAATTAGCCTTGATCCCTTTTCTGAGTAAAGGGATTTATTGTCTAATAGAGTATTATATCGCCTCTCAGTCCTCCCTAAAGGAATGAACCCCCTTTAGGATTGCGTCTGAGAGTGAGGTTAGGCTAGCCTACCTCTATGGCTAGGATAGTCTACGACTTTCCTGCGATAGCGATACGTCTTCTTCCTTGCCTAGTTCAGGACTTTTAGCCCTGATCTAGGCCGGGTTAGGAAGGTTTCTCTGTTCCATGCTGAAACTGTACTCTTGCACCGTTTTAGCCGATCAGCCTAATCTTAGGTTAGGGAGTGTCCTCCCTTCCCTTTGTGGCCGCTCTGGTACAGAAACCCTTCCTGGGAAGACCCCTCTCTTCTCCCTCCCCACCTATCTCTTGTATAGCCTAGCCTATGCTTAGGTTAGTTTATACTCATCTGTCCCCTGTCCTACAAATCCTCCTTAGGGTGGATGAGTAGGGCTACCCGAGCTTCCCTGTGCTGTCCGCTCTGGTACATATACCTTCATAGTGTCCTATAAGGTTAGTTACTAGTGTAGCTCTGCATAGGGGAGTCTCCCCCCCCCCCTCTTGGGTGTTCCCTAGTCCTCCCTTGGACTACCTGCTCCCGGTCCCTAGTGACCCCTGCTTATGGATGATAGAGCCTGTCTCTATCATGGGTACACCCCCTCAGGGAGGGGGAGGGATGTCTGGAACCCTGAAGGTACTTCCTGCATCCTTCCCCCTCTCCCCCTGTCTCTCTATCTATCCGGGTGCCGGTCTCTTGCCGCCTCTTCTGCCGGCAATACCTGCCTCTTGGTGACTTCCCTACCCTTGCCGCCAGCCCCCCGTGTACCGAGGGACTGCCGGCTGCCGCCGGCTACTACCGGCAGCTCTCCTACTCCTATCTAATCGTCCGCTTGCCGGTCGATCTCCGGAGTGCCGGCATATACTGCCGGCAACCCGATACTACCTGTACCATCCTTACCCCAGTCACCAATCCGGCATCCTCCGGCTGCCGGAGCCGCCGCTCCCTGCCGGCGTGCCGCCGTTGTGCCGGCGGCCGCCATCCTGGTATCTAACTGACTTTGAAAATTGTCTGTTCTAGTGCCAGAATCTATGCTGGAGCGAGCTCCGGCGTGCCGGCGGCTTGCCGGATACCCCGGAGGCGTCAAGAATACTTGCACCCCCTCTCTGTAGCTATCATAAGACTAAGATAGCCCTACCTTGCAAATAGATAAGCTGCTTTGCTTCTAAGATCAGTACCTAGTACTGCTCTATTAGTGATCATGCTGTCTCTTTGCATTCTTCTATTTCCAGCATGCTATGTGCATCTTAGCGCGGCTGGTTGCCAGAAATTTTCCCTTAATGAGACCTTCTGGCTCTTATCTGGGAACCGAATGAATTCGATCCCAACCTTGTCCTTGGCCTTCCATGGAGTTCCAATATAATGGGAATCCTAGGAAACTATATCCAATGATCTCGGTCATTTGGATTATCCCAGGACCAAGCCTATGGTAACCAGCCGGGCGAGATGCATGGAGCGTGTTCTCCTTTACTGTTTCATTCTCTATGCATCACACCTTCTTTAAGTTAAAATTAATGATTAATATTAACTTAATTTAAGAGCCATTCCTATGACTCCCCCATACTCATTTTCTCTTTCTTCCACAGGAGGAGCAGATGAAGTGCGATTTCGCATACTGTGCTGTGAAACGCTCGCAGTTTTACGGACATACGGCGTGCAGGACTCACGCCCCTTGCTCAGACAAGAAAGGGGATTGGAAGTTCTGGAATCCACTGGAATGTACGGTCTGCCAGGCCTACCTAGTTGAGGCCTTCCATAACCCTCCCTCAGCGGAGGTTAGAGACATTGCTCGTGAAAAGCTGCGCAAGTGGGTGCGTGGTTTTCAGAGAAATGCTACTGGACCGTACCTGGCCACCGAAGAACTGAGGTCCCTGTTGTTCCCTAAGGCCTCCCCTGATTCAGTGGTTCCAAAGGAAGCAATCCCCACTGTCCAAATTACGGTGGAACCTGATGTGGTCATGGCTCAGTCCATGCACGAGTGTCGTTTAGATTCCGAGGATGATGAACAGATCTCTGACGTCTCGGAAGACACGGAGAAGACGCTCATGGCTCAAGGAGCCGAAGAGGACGAAGACAAGGTGGAATACACCGAGTCGGAGATTGGAGCTACTCCCTCGTCCATCCCTCCGCCTACTCCTACACCGACGGATGTGTCCATCCCGTCTACCTCCTCGACCCCGGATCCTTCCTCTTCTACCCAGGAACTGATCCGACTGATTAGAGCTGTCATGGACGACAGACTGAAGGAGAACCAGGAGTCCATCAGGTCTATGATTGGATCCAGAGAACCGAAGAAGATCTCGGTCAAGGATCTCCCAGCTTGCTCTCATGCCAATCCGTGGAGGTATGCAGAGCATATGGTTATTGCGACCGGCAGGATCTTTGTTAGTGACAAAATCGGCACGGTCCCGTTGGAAGATGTGGAATTCTTCCCTAGCTTCGAGGCCTACCCGGACTGTTACGTCCGGCTTCGTTCCGAACCTGCCTCGAAGGAGGAGACCGAACCTAAAGAAGAGATAGTGTTCGATCTCGCAAAGGCCCAGGCTATGCTAGCCTCCGCATTTAAGAGCAGGGGCTTTACCTGCTCTAAGCTTCCTGCCTTGAGCAAGAAGCATCCTACATATGTCGCACCTGACACTGCGATTCTTCCATTTTTGGAAAAGGCCTTGGCTGCATGCCTTAAAGCGGCGGAAGAAGGAAAACCCTGCCCTGCACTGGAGGAGTGCAGACCCTTCTCCATCGTGACACCCCCTGACACTAGACAATGGAAAGATGTCCAACATACTTTCGTCGTGGGTAGGCTCGATCCTGACGTCGCCGGACGTCAGTTTAATGAAGATCTCCCTAAGCTCAATGATCACCTCCTTCGCCGGGAACAAGACACGAAGGAGAGGCTTGCGGCATCTCTTTCTCATCAAGTCCAACTTGAAGTTATGGCCTGTGACACAGCAGTACCCGATCACTACATGGTACTGGCCAAATCCCACTTACTCACGGTAATGAAGGACTTGTACCATTTCATAAAGGCTCGAAGAGCCTGTCGTGAATTCGTGTTTGTCGGTGCCACCGTGAAACACGAACCCCGGAGGCTGATTTCCTCCAACATCTGGGGAAAGCACCTGTTTCCTTCTGACCTTGTCAAGGAAATAACGGACAGAGCCGCCACGGAGAATAGGAACCTTCTCCACAAGTGGGGCATGTCCAGAAAAAGGAAAACCTCTCAGGACGATGGACCTCAGCCTAAGAGGAAACCTCAAAAGCCGAAACCCCAGCAACGTCAACAAAGACGTCAGTTTCCGGGACCCGCTACCTCCCAAGTGGTTGCCCAACCACAACAGACCTTTCAATTGGTCCCCCAACCGGTGTTGTCACAGTCACCGGCCTTCACCCCTGCCTTTGAGCAGCCATCCACTACCTTTCATGCCAGAGGTAGAGGCTCGTCCAGGGGTGCAAGCAGAGACGCCTCTCGTCGTCCCTCCAGAGGTAGAGGAGGAAAGGGAGCTAGCGGCCGAGGCAACAAGTCCTCGGGACACCAGAAGCAATGAAGTGCTTCCGGTGGGAGGAAGACTCCGCCAATTCCAGGATCGTTGGACCTTCGATCCTTGGGCACACAGCATCATCAAGAACGGTCTAGGCTGGAGTTGGGTGCAACCACCCCCAATCTTCCAGCGGTTCTTCCAACAATCGACCCCCATTCTGGAAGAATATGTTCTAGACCTCTTGAACAAGAAGGTGATAAGGAAGGTAAAGTCCACCAGGTTCCAAGGGAGACTGTTTTGCGTTCCCAAGAAGGACTCAGACAAGCTCAGAGTCATTCTGGACTTATCCCCCCTCAACAAGTTCATAGAGAACAACAAATTCAAGATGCTGACGCTTCAACAAATAAGGACCCTTCTGCCTCAAGGTTCCTACACGGTCTCTATAGACCTGGCGGATGCCTATTGGCACATTCCAATGAACCATCACGCTTCCTCCTACCTAGGATTTCGACTCCAAAAGAAAAGCTACGCCTTCCGGGCCATGCCGTTCGGCCTCAATGTGGCCCCTCGGATCTTCACAAAGCTGGCGGATGCCATAGTACAACAGCTCCGCCTAAGAAACGTCCAGGTGATGGCCTACCTCGACGACTGGCTAGTCTGGGCTCCATCGCCCGAAGAGTGTACAAAGTCTTGCGACAAAGTTACCCAGTACCTAGAACACCTGGGATTCAAGATCAACGAGAAGAAATCTCGCCTCTCTCCAGCTCAGAAGTTTCAGTGGCTGGGAATCCACTGGAATCTTCAGTCACACCGCCTTTCCATCCCCCAGAAGAAAAGGAAGGAAATAGCAGGGTCTGTCAAGCGACTTCTGAAATCCAAACGCATTTCAAGACGACAGCAGGAACGAGTTCTAGGCTCTCTACAATTCGCCTCAGTGACAAACCCAGTGCTTCGTGCACAGCTAAAGGATGCCGCGGGAGTCTGGAGACGATCGGCATCCATCGCTCGAAGAGACCTCAAGAGACGGCTTCCAAACAGACTTCGACGCCTCCTAAAGCCGTGGTCGGAAGCAATGGCCCTGAAAAGGTCCATTCCTCTCCAACACCCTCCTCCATCACTCAACATCCACACGGATGCCTCACTGGAGGGCTGGGGAGGTCACTCCCACCTGAAACAAGCTCAAGGGACCTGGTCTCCACTATTCAAGACGTTCCACATAAACATCTTGGAGGCCATGGCGGTCCTTCTTACTCTGAAGAAGCTATCCCCGCCGCCCTCGATCCACATCCGTCTAACCCTAGACAACTCGGTGGTAGTTCGTTGTCTCAATCGCCAGGGCTCAAGATCGCCCCAGATAAATCAGGTGCTTCTCCCAATCTTCCGTCTGGCGGAGAAGAAGAAGTGGCACCTGTCTGCAGTTCACCTACAAGGATTCCGCAACGTGACAGCGGATGCTCTATCTCGGACAAACCCGATAGAGTCGGAATGGTCTCTAGACGCAAGATCATTCTCCTTCATCTCTCATCAAGTCCCAGAACTTCAGATAGATCTCTTTGCAACGAGCGACAACAATCAACTTCCTCTGTACGTAGCCCCGTACGAGGACCCCAAAGCAGAAGCGGTGGACGCCATGTCACTGGACTGGAACAGATGGTCGAAGATATACCTGTTCCCTCCCACCAACCTTCTGTTGAAAGTCCTCTCCAAACTGAGAACCTTCAAAGGGACAGCGGCCCTAGTGGCTCCCAAGTGGCCCCGGAGCAACTGGTACCCCCCTGGTCCTGGAGCTGCAGCCCAAGCTGATCCCTCTCCCGGGCCCAGTTCTCTCTCAACAAGTACAGAAGTCGACTGTCTTCGCTTCATCATCGAAAATCAAGGACCTTCATCTCATGATTTTCTCTCCCTTGCCGCAAAGAAGAGGTTTGGGATCTCGAAGAAAAGTCTAGACTTCCTAGAGGAATACAAGACCGAATCCACGAGACGGCAATATGAATCATCCTGGAGGAAATGGGTCTCCTTTGTTAAAGCAAAAAATCCTAAAGAAATCACCATTGATTTCTGTATGTCCTTCTTCATTCACCTTCATGGACAAGGATTAGCAGCCAATACGATTTCAACCTGCAAATCGGCTTTGACTAGACCAATTCTATATGCTTTCCAAATTGATCTGTCCAACGACATCTTTAACAAACTGCCGAAAGCATGTGCTCGCCTACGCCCAGCACCCCCTCCGAAACCGATCTCCTGGTCACTAGACAAGGTGCTCCATTTCGCCTCCAACTTGGACAATGATTCATGCCCCCTCAAGGATCTGACTCAGAAAGTTATATTTTTATTTGCTCTCGCCTCGGGAGCTCGAGTCAGCGAAATAGTGGCATTATCAAGAGAAGAGGGACACATCCTGTTTGCTGATTCAGGAGAAGTGACCCTCTCCCCTGATCCGACGTTTCTCGCCAAAAATGAATTACCCACCAAAAGATGGGGCCCCTGGAGAATATGCCCCCTGAAGGAGGATGTCTCTCTATGTCCAGTAGAGAGCCTCAAGGTCTATCTTCGCAGAACTTCAAACTTTGGTGGAGGCCAACTCTTCAAAGGAGAAACATCGGGCAGCGACCTGTCACTGAAACAATTAAGAGCGAAAATCACCTACTTCATTCGCAGAGCGGATCCGAACAGTACACCCGCTGGTCATGATCCTAGAAAAGTGGCATCTTCTCTGAACTTCTTTCAGAGCATGGACTTTGAGAGCCTTAAAAACTTTACGGGCTGGAAGTCCTCGCGAGTTTTCTTTAAACATTATGCGAAACAAGTGCACGAAATCAAACATTTTGTGGTAGCCGCAGGTAGTGTTATGAAACCTGCACCTAACTCTGCGTAGAACAGTGAGTTACTTGGGACTCTAACTCTTCGGGTGCCTATGTTGACCCTCGAGTGATTCATAGTGATGTCTAAAAACACTTAGTGCTTTTATAACTGTTCTTATCCCAGGTGAAATGTCATAGTGTCACACAAGTGCCGCATGCCTTGAGCATGATGTGTTATTTAAAGACTTGCGTTCCTCGAGAACGAGTACCTACTAATCCTGAAATTCCCTTTCAGATTCAAAAGCAAGCCTTTATTTCTATGTACATTATTATTACTGTAAATGAACTTTACTTTTGCTGTAAATTATTTAATTTCTGCATTGTGAAATAAAATTTCTATTTTATTACTTATGCGTCTCTTTCAGCTCCTACTTACTATGAAATACATACTGTCATAGTTTTATTTATTCCTCCTTTCTTATGGTCATGAAGAATTTAAGATGTCTATTCTTAAATTATATTCACCTTGCCTCAGTAAGGTTCCTACATGAATACTTACTTCTGATAATCAGGAGATGAACTCTACACACAGTGCCCAACCACCACTGTCCTACTTCAGAATGTTCCTATACAAATATCAAACATTCTGCTTCATCTCTCAGCTCTTAAAAGTTCTTCTGTCAAGATGAATAGCCCTTCAATACCACTTTGACGTCGGCATAGCCCATGGGAACTTCCTACCAATGGGGGGCAGGATATTTCGTTCCTATGGTTCTTACCTAAGATTACTTTGCTGTTTTGTCAATGCCTAGGCACTTAACTCTGGGGGAAAATCTACCACGATACATTGATTCTCTGGTACTCTTCCATCAGGACGCCATGGCTTGAGCCCAAAAAACGGATTTTGAGCGAAGCGAAAAATCTATTTTTGGGTGAGATAGCCATGGCGTCCTGATGGACCCTCCCTACTACTTCGTTCAGTTTGCTCCCTCCCTACACAATTGTATCATGGTGATGGGCAGCAACTGGCGCCAGGATAAAGACGCGCGTGACGTCATTAGAGCAATGGCGTCCGTTTGTTTACGTCTCGAGTATCAGTAGTAGCCACGAGTGAGATTAGCTGTGGAACGGCTCCCAGCTATTCTCAGCCCTTACACACCGAAGCGTTAACTCTGTTCGGGGTGGAGATAGCTATGTGGCACGACCAGACATGCGTGTCCCCTGTTGTATTACGATGTCTTAAAGGGAAACCTTTGAGATACTCGCTCCAGAAGTTAGAATTCTGTGATAACCTGTGGTTAAATTCTCTGGGAATATCTTAGTAGTCTTATACCCAAGGAAGCTACCAAACAGGAACCTTCCATCAGGACGCCATGGCTATCTCACCCAAAAATAGATTTTTCGCTTCGCTCAAAATCCGTTATATACACACACATACACACACACACACACACATATATATATATATATATATATATATATATATATATATATATATATATATATATATATATATATATATATATATATATATATATATATATATATATATATATCTAAAGTAGGAAGATGTGATGTAGTTCTAAGGGAAAAGTATGGGAAATATGTCTGGGTAATAAGCAAAGCTCTACCTCCAGTTTGTTTCTTCATTATGATCAGAGATAAATGTAAACAAAACATTGGTTGCCATTTTTTATCGTGCTTTTTAGCATGTTTAGGAAATGCATGATATAAAATCACCTTTAATATTTGTGCCTGTTTTAGTTTAGGGTACTGTAGTACATGCATTAAGTGTTCTGTACATTAAAGGGTAGTTTGTTAACAGTACTACGTACAAGGGAAGGTTTTAAAAGTCTGAATATACATGTTGAATAAATAGGTAAATATGGTGTCACTACTTCGCGGATTTTCACCTATCGCGGCCGCGACTGGAACCTATCTACCGCGATAAACGAGGGTTCACTGTACACCAAAGGTAAAGGTGGAAAGTGGTAGGGTAAGAGAAATGTTTAGGATTATTATGAAGATACAGCAGATAGAAAATAAATGAAAGAAAAAGAAAGAGCCAATTTGTTAATAGAATGTTCAGACTTACTATCACATGGTGAACTATAGGCATTACTAAAGAATTTTTCTGCATACTTTCAGCAAATAGCTGCACCTATTTTGTAGCTTACTTTATCTTCATCCCTGCTTCCTATCGTTTATACACGATATCTTCGCATAGTCGTTCTGGGGGTTGGAACCCCGTGATACCTGACGGTAATTCTCTTATAATATAACTCGCAGAAATATTATACAGTAGAAAGCACCCGAAGGAAACTTTCATCAGGACGACATGGCTATCTCACCCAAAAATAGATTTTTCCTACGTCAAAATCCCTTTTATCTTCATCCCTGCTACCAATTGTTTATCCTGCCGTCCAACCCCTAACTTTTCTTTGCAATAAAACAGCTGGGTTTTTACCCAACTCTCATTCCAGCTCTAATGGTACTGGCCAAAGTGCTGGCTCATTTGGTCCAAATTTTATAAAGGGATCAAATCTGAGTATATTCATAAGGACCTTAATCAAATTTTTTAATCAATTTATGTCTTGTTTGATACTTCTTTGTAGCTTTTCTATTTTTCTTGTCATTGTTTGCTTATGATATATTTTGATATCCATGTCTTTTAATTATTTATTTCTTATATATTGTGATTGTTGTGATAATTATGATTAGGGTTTTATTGTTCTTGCTTTCAGAAGTTCTTTCACTGCTTAATTTCCTTTGCTCTCTCTCTCTCTCTCTCTCTCTCTCTCTCTCTCTCTCTCTCTCTCTCTCTCTCTCTCTCTCTCTCTCTCCTACTCAAGAGACTAATCATGTCAAGTCTTCAGGAAAGTCCCTTATGTATTCTGTACCCATTATTTTAGTGTAGCCATCTGGGAAGAAAATGGTGGCCAATTTTTTATATCTCAGCCTGGAGATTTTCTGACTGGGGTTTGAGCCCTGCTCAAGCTCGATAGTTTCTTGTAGCGTCTGCAACCTCAACGTCCTTATGAGCAAAGGATGGGGAGTTTTGGGGAGCATGTAGGTCTATCTGCTGGGTTATCAGTGGCCATTGCCTGACCTTCCTTGGTCCTACTTGGGATGGAGAGGGGTCAGTCTTTAGGGCAATGTCACTTGACTCTGCTATTTACGAGTGGACTTTAAACCTTCAAAGGTGCATAAAGAAATTTTTTTATGCTAGGTATATGGAATGTAGATTTCAGTATATAATGGACCATCCCCTTATCCAAAGGTAGGTTCCTGCGTGATGTTCTCATTGCCTGTGTCAAATCAATTCTTATCAATCAATGATTTTGCTTTTATCTCAGAGCTTGATCATAGTTATTTCGGTCACAATGAGACAAGCCGTTTTTACTAATACTTCATTCAACTTAGGGTAGCCCTCAAGGCATTGTAGCATAGTTGTTTTTTTTTCTTTTTTTGCAGTATATAAATTTTTAGTTCTACTAGGAAGTTATTCTTTTTGGCTGTCATATTGCAGTATCTATAAATTTGCAGTTCTACTTGGAAGTTTTTTTTTTCTTTTAGAAACCACAAAATATACTACAAATCATTTCCCCCTTTCCTCCAAGCAATGGACCCTAATCCCCATTTCTTTCATCTGCATCCCTGACAATCTCAGTGGATGTACCTTGATTATCTTCACTCGTATGAATTTTTTTTAAAGATAAAATGCAGTTAAATTTGAAATTAAACTATTATCAGTGCTGCACATATATGTATGATTAATGAAGATCTTATCCATAGTTTTCTGTTTCTTTTTTATTTTTTTTTTACATTAATTTTGACTGTTGAATTATCTGTGATTGACAAGGAAATATATACATTACCCTGTGAGGAAAGGAAACGAGGAAATAAACTACTAGAGAAGTAATGAAATATCAAAATAAAGTATTTTAAGAACACTACCATTATTAGAATATATCTTTCTTATATAAACTATAAAAAAAGACTTAAACGTCAACCTGTTCAACAAATAACATTTGCTTAAAAGTTTGAACTTTTGAAGTTTTATACTGAAAAACTTATGCTCTCTATATTTTTGTCCGTATATCTGAAAAATCATATATCCTATAGTTCGTGTTAAAGTTTACGTAATATTTAAAAGGAAATTAAGGAAATGTGACATTTATTTTTTTCATAATAGCAACTTTAGCTTCATAGCACACAGCAGTTACTACACTTTTTGAGAGCAGTGTTGCCAGCTATGGAGATTTATCCCTAGATTTGGAGATTTATACCTAGATTTGAGGATTTCGGGTGTCTGATGGAGATATTCTGTACAAGTTTCTGTGAAGAAGAAACAAATAAGACTAAACCTTATTTTGTTGCAATTATTTTGCTTGCGCTTATATGAATTATGGTCAGTATTTATTATATTAGTAAAGCCTACATGACCAGAAGAGAATATATTTGTGGAAATGGGGATTTTTGGGTTGTTTTGGGAATTTTTACACTAACCCATCTGGTAACACTGCGCAGCTCGAGAGAGATGTAAACAAACATGTCGGGAGCCAAGGCAGACGACACTGATGGAGATGGAGGAACTAATTCGGGAAATTCTACCGGGAACATGGAGTCCTACAAGGTGGTTATCATCGGAGCTGGCATGGCCGGATTAGCAGCTGCTAACCATTTACTGAAGAATAATGTCAAGGACTTTGTGATATTAGAAGGAAGGAATCGTGTTGGGGGCCGAATCATCGCCATTAAAATCGGTAAAGTTTTCCAAGCTTGTTTTAATGTTTACAAAGTCATGATTAACTTGTATGACGTTGTAATTAGACGAAATTTACGTTTTTCTCAGTGTCACTGCATTTAGAGTAGGTAAGGTTTGGGGGTTTAACCATTCTGTCAAAGGGAGTAGTTTGCTCCCTCCTAGTCAAGTAGTTAAGGATATGGTTTGTAGATTAGGTTAGGTAGGAAGGGTTTTATTTTACAAGAACATTATTTTCTCCACAGGATTTTAAACCGCATATATCAATTAATCATTACTAGTTCATTAGGTGGGGTTCTATCATGAATGAAATATTATTTGAAACGTTTGAATATATCTATGTAAAACTGACAAGAAACAGTAAGGTATTGAATATAATATCATTGTATAGATCACCAGGGAGTAATATGAGGAAATTCATTGAAGAATTTAGTATTCTTGTGGGTGTGGTGGACGATATTAAAAATACATTAATTGGTGGAGACTTTAATTGTTGGGTAGATGATGAAAACGATTATAAGGCTAAAGAACTCAAGGAAGTATTTGAGATGATTAATTTAATAAACAGTGTTTTGGTATCAACATCAGTAGGTGGTCATACACTCGACTTGGTCATATGTGGGAAAGATTCTGACCTAATAAGAAACCTTGAAGTGGAACCAGACTTTGAGATCTCAAAAACACATAAAATCATCACTTTTGATGTTAATATAAATTGCATCAGAGTATTGAAAAAATGGATCACATACAGTATAGAGAACGGGAAAATCTTGATGCTGAGAATTTTATTGAAGCTAGTGTAGCGCAAATGTCTTCTGAGAACATACAATGTGAACATATGGTAGATAGAGAATGTGTTGGGTGTTATACCAAGAAATATAATGACAATTTTGGAAAAATGTATGATATCATGTGTCCCATAAAGAGCAAACAAATATTTGTACGCAAAAATGTTAGATGGTATAATAGTGAGCTATTAAAAGCAAAAAGACATAGATGTAAGATGGAAGGTAGATGAAAAAGAGCCAAATCCTCACAAGGCAGAAATCTATATAATAAGGCCAGAAATGATTATAACATCCTGTTAGAAAAAATTAAAAGAAAATTCTACGATGGCAAAAGTATAAAAACTAATAACATGAGGGACTCACAAAAACCTAGATGATTTGATGGGATTAAAGGAAAAATATGTCTTGCCTGATAATGTTTGTGCAGAGAAATTTGCTATATTCTTCAATGAAAAAATTGATAAAGTTTATAGAGGTTTCCCCCAAAATCACTTGGAAGGACAGTCAGTTATGTCAGTGAAGGAAGGTAAGAAGTTAATAAAATTTTAGGAAATAGATATGTGCGACTTGTTAAAGGTTATGAGAGATATGAAGAATACATATTGTGGAAACGACCCTTTCCCGAACAGTTCAATAAGTGAAGCTCCAAACAAGCAAGTTGTATATAATATTTACCTGAGCATAATTAACCTAAGTATATCACAATCCTGTTTTCCTAGCTGTGAAAAAACTGCGTTGATCAAACCAATATACAAAGGAAAAGGTGATGTAAACGAGCTAAATTCATATAGGCCCATTTCAAATTTATCCTACATGTCGAAGCTTATTGAAAAAACATAAGTGAGCAATTATTGGCGCATATTGATGAGTTATAGGTACAGTATTCCCGGAAAATCAATCGGCCTACAGAGCTAATCACTTTACAGAAACTACCTTATGCTCAATAATGAATGATATGATAGGTCTTCTTGATGAGGGAAAGTGTGGAATTTTTATTATGTTAGATCTTAGTGCTGGTTTTGATACTGTTGTGCACGAGTACTTACTTGACAACTTAAAGTCCATTGGAGTGACTGAGGAAGCTCTGGAATTTTTGTGAAGTTACTTAATGAATAGGAAGACTATTGTAGAAGTTTCTGGAAACCGATCCAGTGAGAGAATTCTTATGAAAGGTGTGCCACAGGGTAGTGTTCTGGGCCCTATCTTGTTTAACATATATACTATCGATCTATCACACATCTTGAAAAAACAGAAAGGGGGCTTTAAACTATATGCAGATGACACGCGGTTCTACCTTTCAATTTCAACAACACAAGATACAAAGAAGAAAATTGATGAGATAATGACTGAAATAAGAACATGGATGCAGAGGAAAAAGCTTAGATTGAATGATGATAAAACAGAATGTATGTTTTTTGGCACAGAGGTGGCTTTGAAGAATTACCAGTTATTTCAAAGTATAAAAATTGGTGGCGCTGATGTTAGGATTGTGCCTGTTGTGAAAAATTTGGGTGTACTGATAGATTGTAATTTGTCAATGAAGGACCAAATAGTGAACACAGTGAAAGTGTGTAACTATCACCTGAGAAACATAGCATTTATTAGAAAATATTTAACAGAAGGCAGTACAAAAATTTTTGTGATGAGTCACGTAATATCAAGGCTTGATTATTGCAATTCTCTGTACTATAAATTGACCAATACACTACTAAGAAAGCTTTAAAATGTGCAAAACCGGGCGGCTAAACTGATAAAAGGAATTAAACTACGGGAGAGACTAACTCCTGCATTGATCGATCTACATTGGTTACCTGTTAAGGCTAGAATTGAATTTAACATTTGCTTGTTGACTCACAAAGCACTTACAAGTGATAAGCCTAAATGTCTTCGTGATTGCTTGGTCTCCTACCCTCAAGCTACCAGCACTGCTGTAAGAGTTAGACATGCTGATGACCCACATAGACTATTCGAAATTAGTGTGAATCATGCAATAGGAGGAAGAACATTTAGTTATGCTGCACCGAGACTTTTCAACGACCTTCCACTTGATGTCAAGAATAGCAAAAATGTGGCAGCTTTCAAGAAAAACCTGAAGACTTATCTTTTTAGAAAGTGTTATAATATTGACCTGAAAACTATTAAGCCTGAATACAAATGCTAGCGAAATAACTGATAAGATACAGAGCAAAATATTAACTGGAAAGAAATTATTTTCACACACCAAGGCCCGCCTGAATAGACTTTTAGTGTCTGATGGAGGGCGAGAAATAAACCCGTAAAAGTAGAATGTAGTTTTCAATATTAAACTTACCCGATAATCATGTAGCTGTCAACTCCGTTGCCCGACAGAATTCTATGGAGGGATACGCCAGCTATCACAATACTAGAAGGGGGTGTATTTACCAGCGCCACCTGTGGCCAGGTACTCAAGTACTTCTTGTTGACACCTCCTCAATTATTCCTCTGTCGTGCTTCCGGCAAGACGTTCTGGGATACGCTTATGTTCTTGGAGTATTTTCACGACTTTGGTGAAGTATTTCTCTTTGATTTCGGCTGTCGCTTTACTGGAAAACTTCTATATTAGCTTAGTTAGCTTTTGGAATTAATTTATAATTTTGGTGACGAGAGAGTATGAACTCTCGTTCACCTTTCATGGCCGACCCTTCCCTTAGACGGAAGTGTTGGTGTCTAAGAGAGTATAGACTCTCTTTCTTAATTTTGCTTAACAAAGTTATAGATTTATTTTATATCTCTCCGCCTCTTATAGGCCTCTTCGATTAACTTCCTTTTATTACAAACTCATTAAAATTAATTTTTATATTTGTTTATATTCGACCTTCCTAATAGTAGGCGGTCTTTTACCGAAGTTAATAAACTTTGAGCCCGTCATTTCGGTTTTACCTGTTAACATATTATGCTATTTCCGCCACAGAGTTTGAAAGATTTTCTTTGACAGTCTCGTACTGTTTTCAAAGCTGAACTAACGTTTTGTTTTTGTCTCTGCAGTTGTTGATGTTCAGAACGTTCAACTTGCACTCTATCGTTACGATAGAGAAAGAATGTTCACGGTTTCACGTTGCAGTTAGAGTAACCGTGTCTAGCGTTTTGTTCATTCTTTCTTAACTTAATGGTTTTGATCCTAATAAAGGAACTTTTCAGTTTTTTCCTTTAACAATAATATGTTTTAACGATATATATGATTGGGCTCTTCTCTCAGGTTCTAAGTGAAGAGAGAGAGAGAGAGAGATAGAGACGGAGGGAGAAAGAGGATAAACGTTTCATTCAAGCCTGCCAGGCGTACGAGTAACGTCATTATCGATTTTTGCTCTTCTCCCTAGTCTCTTTAGGGGAAGAAACTAAACGTTTCTAGAGTGATCTAGTGTTTAGTCTCTTTCCAACCACTGATTTATCTTTCATTAGATTTTTCTGTTACATTGTAATTCTGTTTTCGCAATTACTAACTTTGAGAAAGGATAGAATTGCGTATTTCAGGTACAAACCACTTAAGTTTCGATTTTCAATATTAAACTTACCCGATAATCATGTAGCTGTCAACTCTGTTGCCCGACAGAATTCTATGGAGGGATACGCCAGCTATCACAATACTAGAAGGGGGTGTTCTTACCAGCGCCACCTGTGGCCAGGTACTCAAGTACTTCTTGTTGACACCTCCTCAATTATTCCTCTGTCGTGCTTCTGACAAGACGTTCTGGGATACGCTTATGTTCTTGGAGTATTTTCACGACTTTGGTGAAGTATTTCTCTTTGATTTCGGCTGTCGCTTTACTGGAAACTTCTATTTTAGCTTAGTTAGCTTTTGGAATTAATTTGATTAATTTTGGTGACGAAGAGAGTATGAACTCTCGTTCACCTTTCAATGGCCGACCCTTCCCTTAGACGGAAGTGTTGGTGTCTAAGAGAGTATAGACTCTTTCTTAATTTTGCTTAACAAAAGTTATAGATTTATTTTATATCTCTCCGCCTCTTATAGGCCTCTTCGATTAACTTCCTTTTATTATAAACTTATTAAAATTAATTTTTATATTTGTTTATATTCGACCTTCCTAATAGTAGGCGGTCTTTTCTTGGTACCGAAGTTAATTATCGTGAGCCCGTCATTTCGGTTTTACCTGTTAACATATTATGCTATTTTAAGGTCTTTGAAAGAATTTCTTTGATAGTCTCGTACTTTTTCAAAGTTGAACTAACGTTTTGTTTGTCTCGGCAGTTGTTGACGTTCAGAACGTTTCAACTTGCACTCTATCGTTACGATAGAGAAAGAATGTTCACGGTTTCACATTGCAGTAAGAGTAACCGTGTCTAGCGTTTTGTTCATTCTTTCTTAACTTAATGGTTTTGATCCTAATAAAGGAACTTTTCTTTTTGGGAAATATTTTAGTTTTTTCCTTTAACAATAATATGTTTTAACGATATATATGATTGGGCTCTTCTCTCAGGTTCTAAGTCAAGAGAGAGAGAGAGAGAGAGAGAGAGAGAGATAGAGACGGAGGGAGAAAAAGGATAAACGTTTCCCTCAAGCCTGCCAGGCGTACGAGTAACGTCGTTATCGTTTTGCTCTTATCCCTAGTCTCTTTAGGGGAAGAAACTAAACGTTTCTAGAGTGATCTAGTGTTTAGTCTCTTTCCAGCCACTGAATTTTCTTTCATTAGATTTTTCTGTTACATTGTAATTCTGTTTTCGCAATTACTAACTTTTGAGAAGGATAGAATTGCGTGTTTCAGGTACAAACCACTTAAAGTTTCGAGTTCAGTGAAATAAGTGCAAACAGAAATCAAAGTGATAAGTGATTAGCGCAAAGTATGTCAGTGTTATGCGTGAGGGTACTTTTGTGCGCGCCAGTCGTCCTCCCAGTCCGGGACCTCTTGCAAGCTCCCAAGCCCAGGGGAGAAGCAATGTCGAAGGGCATAAGGGTTCGGCAGGCCTTGATCGGCGCACAGAAGTATCCTCGGTGGTTGTGGGCGTGTCTTACCGAGACCGTCACTCCCACCCGCAGACGATTGAGCCCTTATTTTGCTCGTCTGCAGAAGAGATTTAGAGGAGAAAATAAAGGCAGAGTTACGCTGGTCTCAGGTCTCAAGACCTCTTAAACGTAAAGTCCAGACCTATGCCAGACGTACGAAGTAAAGTTCAACAACCCGGATGCAGTCATTGGGTTAGCTCTGACTCTCCTCAGTCATCAGTTTGTCGGGCTGAGAGTGCGCCTACACTCCCCCCCCCCCCTATGCTCGCTCCGCCTGATCGCAGTACCACCTGCCAGGCGTACGATGTTGTGGACTCTACTACAGTCCATGCAAGCACAGCTTTCGGACCTGATGCGTGAGTGTCGTGCTGAGAGTGTTGCACCTCCTCCTCCTCCTGCACCGGTGGTGCACCAACCGCCTGCACCCGTTCAGCCTGTGCTGCACCCGCCTGCACCGGTGGTGCACCAACCGGCTGCACCCGTTCAGCCTGTGCTGCACCCGCCTGCACTCGCTGCACCCAGTCGCAACACCATCTGCCAGGCGTACGATGTTGTGGACTCTACTACAGTCCATGCAAGCACAGCTTTCGGACCTGTTGCGTGAGTGTCGGGCTGAGAGTGTTGCACCTCCACCTGCACCCTTTCAGCCTGTGCTCAACCCGCCTGCACTCGCTGCACCCAGTCGCAGCACCATCTGCCAGGCGTACGATGTTGTGGACTCTACTACAGTCCATGCAAGCACAGCTTTCGGACCTGTTGTGTGAGTGTCGGGCTGAGAGTGTTGCACCTCCCCTGCACCCGTTCAGCCTGTGCTCAACCCGCCTGCACTCGCTGCACCCAGTCGCAGCACCATCTGCCAGGCGTACGATGTTGAACCTCTTTCTGTGTTCGCTGTTCCCAGTGTTGTTCAGCCTCAGCCTTCTTTAAGGCAACCTTCGGTTTGGGATCAGGAGGATTACCCCACTCTTCCTCCTCCTCCCCTGGCTGCTCCACCGGTGGTGCAACTCTCGGTGGAGGTACAACCTCTTCCACCTGTGAGTCAGTCTCCTCAGCTGCTGCACCGAGCTCAACCCGTGCACCCTGATCCTGCGCCTCAGACACCTCTGCTTGCGGGAACTTTACCTTGTTCTGCGCAACCTCGGTCTCTTCACGCTCCACTCATACCACAGGAACAGGAACTTTCTGCACCTTCCACTGTTGTTGTTCCAGCTCGTTCTGACTCTGCTGTTCAGCATACCTTACCTCCATTTTCAAACCATGGCAAAAATATGAATCATGAGTTATGAATGTAAGGTAAACATTATGTTGATTTTTAAACCCCATGCAAGCATGCATAAAGCACTCTAGCACTGGTCATGGAATTTCTGAGAAATGTTAAACGCCATGCACACGCTCTGCTTTCCTTACAGCAGGCTCTGCTTACAGCAGGCTCTGCTTACTACATGCTCAGCATTCAGCATGCTCTGCATTCAGCATGCTCTGCATACAACATGCTCTGCATACAGCATGCTCTGCATTCAGCATGCTCTGCATACAACATGCTCTACATACAGCATGCTCTGCATACAGCATACTCTGCATTCATCATGCTCTGCATACCTTACCGCATGCTTCTCAACATATCTTGGGTTGTTGCCAACTCACTAGACTGTCAAGCAGTTTCATAACGTTGCCTTCTAGTCTGCTGCTTTTGCACCAGTGAACCCTCACTCAGAGAACTTAGCTTTTCTAGGATAAGGTCCCTGTAGATGAGAAAGTTCTTTTCTCCCTCCTTCTGATATTCCCTTGAGGACTCTGTCATTTGGAGGGAGCCTTTAGCTGCATAACCTCTTATGGACTTTTATTTAAGCATAACATGCTTACAGGGAAGGTAATGGTTCCACTTCAGCCGCTAATCCCGTCTGTTACCACACCTGCTCCCATAGACCTTGAGCTGTGTTGCATGACATGCAGTCCAAGCTTAGTCCTTGTTAGAGGATTTTTGTTTACGGAGTCAATGTGTCACGGGGAAGACGTTCAACAACCAACAGAAGGGACTTGTTGTGACGCAGTGCGGCAACCTCAGCAACCCGTTAAGGAGTTGTCTGTACGACCCAGATAGTCTAGACAGATTCGGGTTGTCACTGTACTTCCTCGCTTGCCCATGATTGTCAGTTTACAGACTGTGCAGCAGTATCATGATCTTGTGTCCGGCTCCGTCTGACGACTGGCTTTTAAGAGCTCCCACAAGTCGTCGCTGTCTGGAGATTTTCAAATGGACTATGGATCTGACCAAGGAACTGGGCCTCCTGGTCAATTTTGAGGAGTCTCAGCTCGTTCCATCCCAGACCATTGTTTCCTTGGGTATGGATCTTCAGAGTCGAGCTTTTCGGACTTGTCCGTCGGCCCCAAGGATCTTCCAAGCCCTAGAATGCATCCAGAGCATGCTGAGAAGGAACCGATGCTTAGTCAGGCAGGGGATGAGTCTAACAGGGACACTTTCATCGCTGGCCCTGTTCATCGAGTTAGGGAGACTCCACCTCCGCCCCCTTCAGTTTCATCTAGCTGCTCACTGGATAAAGGACATGACGCTAGAGACGGGCTCAGTTCCTGTTTCCGAAGAGATGAGGTCTACTCTAACGTGGTGGAAGAACAGCATTCTTCTCAAGGAAGGTCTACCTTTGGCTGTTCAGACCCCCGACCACCGTCTCTTCTCGGACGCATCGGACACGGGCTGGGGTGCGACACTGGACGGACAGGAATGCTCGGGAACATGGAATCAGGAGCAAAGGACACTTCACATCTATTGCAAGGAGTTGTTGGCAGTTCATCTGGCCTTGATAAACTTCAAGTCCCTCCAGCTTAACAAGGTGGTGGAGGTGCTCTCCGACTACACCACAGCCTTGGCTTACATCTCCAAGCAGAGAGGGACTCATTCGAGGAAGTTGTTCAAGATCGCAAGGGACCTCCTCATTTGGTCAAAGATCGAAAGCTCACGCTGGTAACGAGGCTCATTCAGGGCGATATGAATGTCATGGCAGATCGCCTCAGCCGTAAGGGTCAGGTCTTCCCCACAGAGTGGACCCTTCACAAGAATGTTTGCAGCAGACTTTGGGCCCTGTGGGGTCTGCCAACCATAGTTCTATTCGCTACCTCGATGACCAAGAAGCTCCTCTTGTATTGTTCTCCGATTCCAGACCCAGCAGCAGTTCGCGTGGATGCCTTTCTGCTGGATTGGTCCCATCTCAACCTGTATGCATTCCCGCCGTTCAAGATTGTCAACAGGGTACTTCAGAAGTTCGCCTCTCACAAAGGGACACGGTTGACGTTGGTTGCTCCCCTCTGACCCGCGAGAGAAGGGTTCACCGAGGTACTGCAATGGCTGGTCGACGTTCCCAGGACTCTTCCTCTAGGAGTGGACCTTCTGCGTCAACCTCACGTAAAGAAGGTACACCCAAACCTCCACGCTCTTCGTCTGACTGCCTTCAGACTATCGAAAGTCTCTCAAGAACTAGAGGCTTTTCGAAGGAGGCAGCCAGAACGATTGCCAGAGCAAGGACGACATCCACTCTCAGAGTCTATCAGTCTTAATGGGAAGTCTTCCGAAGCTGGTGCAAGGCCAATGCAGTTTTCCTCAACCAGTACCACTGTAACCCAGATTGCTGACTTCCTGTTACATCTAAGGAACGTAAAATCCCTATCAGCTCCTACGATCAAGGGTTACAGAAGTATGTTGGCAGCGGTTTTCCGCCACAGAGGCTTGGATCTTTCCTCCAACAAAGATCTACAGGACCTCCTTAGGTCTTTTGAGACCTCAAAGGAACGTCGGTTGTCCACTCCAGGCTGGAATCTAGACGTGGTCCTAAGGTTCCTAATGTCATCAGGATTTGAACCGTTCCAATCAGCCTCTTTTAAGGACCTCACATTAGAAACTCTTTTCCTCGTGTGCTTAGCAACAGGTAAAAGAGTAAGTGAGATCCACGCCTTCAGCAGGAACATAGGTTTCACATCTGAAACGGCTACATGTTCCTTGCGGCTCGGTTTTTTTGGCTAAAACAAGCTTCCTTCCCATCCTTGCCCTAAGTCGTTCGAGATCCCAAGCCTGTCCAACATGGTGGGGAACGAACTAGAGAGAGTACTTTGCCCTGTTAGAGCTCTTAAGTACTATTTAAGAAGGTCAAAACCATTACGAGGACAATCAGAAGCCTTATGGTGTGCTATCAAGAAGCCTTCTCTACCAATGTCTAAGAACTCAGTTTCTTACTACATCAGGCTTCTGATTAGAGAAGCAAATTCTCATCTGAAGGAAGAAGACCTTGCTTTGCTGAAGGTAAGGACACATGAAGTGAGAGCTGTGGCTACTTCAGTGGCCTTCTAACAGAACCGTTCTCTGCAGAGTGTTATGGATGCAACCTATTGGAGAAGCAAGTCAGTGTTCGCATCATTCTATCTCAAAGATGTCCAGTCTCTTTACGAGTACTGCTACACCCTGGGTCCATTCGTAGCAACGAATGCAGTAGTAGGTGAGGGCTCAGCCACTACATTCCCATAATTCCATAACTTTTTAACCTTTCTCTTGAATACTTTTTATGGGTTGTTCGGTCGGCTAAGAAGCCTTCCACATCCTTGTTGATTTGGCGGGTGGTCAATTCTTTCTTGAGAAGCGCCGAGGTTAAAGGTTGTGATGAGGTCCTTTAGTATGGGTTGCAGCCCTGTATACTTTAGCACCTTTGGGTTGATTCAGCCTCCAAGAGGAACGCTGCGCTCAGTAAGGAAGACGAACTTAAAAAAGAGACAGAGTAACGGTTCAATTCGACTTCCTTACCAGGTACTTATTATTTCATTGTTATTTGAGATAACTGTTATATGAAATATGGGATACTTAGCTATCCTTTAATCTTGTACACTGGTTTTCACCCACCCCCCTGGGTGTGAATCAGCTACATGATTATCGGGTAAGTTTAATATTGAAAAATGTTATTTTCATTAGTAAAATAAATTTTTGAATATACTTACCCGATAATCATGATTTAATTGACCCTCCCTTCCTCCCCATAGAGAACCAGTGGGACCGAGGAATAATTGAGGAGGTGTCAACAAGAAGTACTTGAGTACCTGGCCACAGGTGGCGCTGGTAAGAACACCCCCTTCTAGTATTGTGATAGCTGGCGTATCCCTCCATAGAATTCTGTCGGGCAACAGAGTTGACAGCTACATGATTATCGGGTAAGTATATTCAAAAATTTATTTTACTAATGAAAATAACATGTTCAGTGAAATAAGTGCAAACAGAAATCAAAGTGATAAGTGATTAGTGCGTGAGGGTACTTTTGTGCGCGCCAGTCGTCCTCCCAGTCCGGGACCTCTTGCAAGCTCCCAAGCCCAGGGGAGAAGCAATGTCGAAGGGCATAAGGGTTCAGCAGGCCTTGATCGGCGCACAGAAGTATTCTCGGTGGTTGTGGGCGTGTCTTACCGAGACCGTCACTCCCACCCGCAGACGATTGAGCCCTTATTTTGCTCGTCTGCAGAAGAGATTAGGGGAGAAAATAAAGGCAGAGTAACGCTGGTCTCAGGTCTCAAGACTTCTTAAACGTTAAGTCCAGACCTATGCCAGACGTACGAAGTTAAAGTTCACAACCCGAATGCAGTCGTTGGGTTAGCTCTGACTCTCCTAAGTCATCAGTTGATTACACTCCGACTTAGAGGAGTAAGGTTCTGCCACAACAGATCTCTGCTGTTAAGGCTTTACCTCAGCAGAACTTAGTGTCTGCCGACCCCAAGTTAACTCTACTGCAGTCCATACAGTCACAACTTTCGGTCTTGATGCGTGAGTGTCGGGCTGAGAGTGTTGCACCGCCTGCACTCCCTCCACCTGTTCTCGCTGCACCTGTGCTCGCCCAGCCTGCACCTGCTCCGCCTGGTCGCAGCACCTTCTGCCAGGCGTACGATGTTGTGAACTCTACTACAGTCCATGCAAGCACAGTTTTCGGACTTGATGAGTGAGTGTCGGGCTGAGAGTGTTGCTCCACCGCCTCCGCCTACACTCCCTCCTCCTACACTCGCTCCGCCTGATCACAGTACCATCTGCCAGGCGTATGATGTTGTGGACTCTACTACAGTCCATGCAAGCACAGCTTTCGGACTTGATGCGTGAGTGTCTTGCTGAGAGTGTTGCACCTCCTGCACCTGTGGTGCACCAACCTCCTGCACCCGTTCAGCCTGTGCTGCACCCGCCTGCACCGGTGGTGCACCAACCTCCTGCACCCGTTCAGCCTGTGCTGCACCCGCCTGCACCGGTGGTGCACCAACCTCCTGCACCCGTTCAGCCTATGCTGCACCCGCCTGCACCGGTGGTGCACCAACCTCCTGCACCCGTTCAGCCTGTGCTGCACCCGCCTGCACTCGCTGCACCCAGTCGCAGCTCCATCTGCCAGGCGTACGATGTTGAACCACTTTCGGAGTTTGCTGTTCACAGTGTTGTTCAGCCTCAGCCTTCTTTAAGGCAACCCTTGCTTTGGGATCAGGAGAGTTACACTCTTCCTCCTCCTCCCCTTGCTGCTCCTCCAGTGGTGCAACTCTCGGTTGGGGTACAACAACCTCTCCCCTCCGTGAGTCTGTCTGCTCAACCAGCGCTGCACCGAGTTCAACCCTCATCTAGGCAAGCTCATCTACACCATGCACTTGCGCCTCAGGAGCCTCAGCTTGTTAGAACTTTACCTTGTTCTGCGCAGCCTCAACCTTCTCATGCTCCACTCATCTCTCAGGAACAGGAACGGACTACTCCGCCTCCGTCCTCCGCTCAGCTGGTACAATCCTTGGGTGCAACTCTTGCTAGGAGTCAACCTCCTTCACCCTTGCACCTGCCTTCTGCTCCGTCTGTTGTTCAGCCTATGCAGTCTGAACCTCAGGTTTTCCCTCAAGTTGAGGAAACCTCTGTTGTTGTTCCAGCTCGTTCTGACTCTGCTGTTCAGCATACCATGGTTTAAACCCCATGCAAGCATGCATTAAGCACTCTAGCACTGGTCATGGAATTTCTGAGAAATGTTAAACGCCATGCACACGCTCTGCTTTCCTTTCAGCAGGCTCTGCTTACAGCAGGCTCTACTTCCTACATGCTCAGCATTCAGCATGCTCTGCATTCAGCATGCTCTGCATACAACATGCTCTGCATACAGCATGCTCTGCATTCAGCATGCTCTGCATACAGCATACTCTGCATACATCATGCTCTGCATACCTTACCGCATGCTTCTCAACACATCTTGGGTTGTTGCCAACTCACTAGACTGTCAAGCAGTTTCATAACGTTGCCTTCTAGTCTGCTGCTTTGCACCAGTGAACCCTCACTCAGAGAACTTAGCTTTTCTAGGATAAGGTCCCTGTAGATGAGAAAGTTCTTTTCTCCCTCCTTCTGATATTCCCTTGAGGACTCTGTCATTTGGAGGGAGCCTTTAGCTGCATAACCTCTTATGGACTTTTATTTAAGCATAACATGCTTACAGGGAAGGTAATGGTTACACTTCAGCCGCTAATCCCGTCTGTTACCACACCTGCTCCCATAGACCTTGAGCTGTGTTGCATGACATGCAGTCCAAGCTTAGTCCTTGTTAGAGGATTTTTTGTTTACGGAGTCAATGTGTCACGGGGAAGACGTTCAACAACCAACAGAAGGGACTTGTTGTGACGCAGTGGGCAACCTCAGCAACCCGTTAAGGAGTTGTCTGTACGACCCAGACAGTCTAGACAGATTCGGGTTGTCACTGTACTTCCTCGCTTGCCCATGATTGACAGTTTACAGACTGTGCAGCAGTATCATGATCTTGTGTCCGGCTCCGTCAGACAACTGGCTTTTAAGAGCTCCCTCAAGTCGTCGCTGTCTGGAGATTTTCAAATGGACTATGGATCTGACCAAGGAACTGGGCCTCCTGGTCAATTTTGAGGAGTCTCAGCTCGTTCCATCCCAGACCATTGTCTCCTTGGGTATGGATCTTCAGAGTCGAGCTTTTCGGACTTGTCCGTCGGCCCCAAGGATCTTCCAAGCCCTAGAATGCATCCAGAGCATGCTGAGAAGGAACCGATGCTTAGTCAGGCAGTGGATGAGTCTAACAGGGACACTTTCATCGCTGGCCCTGTTCATCGAGTTAGGGAGACTCCACCTCCGCCCCCTTCAGTATCATCTAGCTGCTCACTGGATAAAGGACATGACGCTAGAGACGGGCTCAGTTCCTGTTTCCGAAGAGATGAGGTCTACTCTAACGTGGTGGAAGAACAGCATTCTTCTCAAGGAAGGTCTACCATTGGCTGTTCAGTCCTCCGACCACCGTCTCTTCTCGGACGCATCGGACACGGGCTGGGGTGCGACACTGGACGGACAGGAATGCTCGGGAACATGGAATCAGGAGCAAAGGACACTTCACATCTATTGCAAGGAGTTGTTGGCAGTTCATTTGGCCTTGATAAACTTCAAGTCCCTCCAGCTTAACAAGGTGGTGGAGGTGAACTCCGACTACACCACAGCCTTGGCTTACATCTCCAAGCAGGGAGGGACTCATTCGAGGAAGTTGTTCGAGATCGCAAGGGACCTCCTCATTTGGTCAAAAGATCGAAAGCTCACGCTGGTAACGAGGCTCATTCAGGGCGATATGAATGTCATGGCAGATCGCCTCAGCCGGAAGGGTCAGGTCTTCCCCACAGAGTGGACCCTTCACAAGAATGTTTGCAGCAGACTTTGGGCCCTGTGGGATCAGCCAACCATAGATCTATTCGCTACCTCGATGACCAAGAGGCTCCTCTTGTATTGTTCTCCGATTCCAGACCCAGCAGCAGTTCGCGTGGATGCCTTTCTGCTGGATTGGTCCCATCTCAACCTGTATGCATTCCCGCCGTTCAAGATTGTCAACAGGGTACTTCAGAAGTTCGCCTCTCACAAAGGGACACGGCTGACGTTGGTTGCTCCCCTCTGGCCCGCGAGAGAATGTTTCACTGAGGTACTGCAATGGCTGGTCGACGTTCCCAGGACTCTTCCTCCTAGAGTGGACCTTCTGCGTCAACCTCACGTAAAGAAGGTACTCCCAACCTCCACGCTCTTCGTCTGACTGCCTTCAGACTATCGAAAGACTCTCAAGAGCTAGAGGCTTTTCGAAGGAGGCAGCCAGAGCGATTGCCAGAGCAAGGACGACATCCACTCTCAGAGTCTATCAGTCTTTATGGGAAGTCTTCCGAAGCTGGTGCAAGGCCAATGCAGTTTTCCTCAACCAGTACCAATGTAACCCAGATTGCTGACTTCCTGTTACATCTAAGGAACGTAAGCTCCCTATCAGCTCCTACGATCAAGGGTTACAGAAGTTTGTTGGCAGCGGTTTTCCGCCACAGAGGCTTGGATCTTTCCTCCAACAAAGATCTACAGGACCTCCTTAGGTCTTTTTGAGACCTCAAAGGAACGTCGGTTGTCCACTCCAGGCTGGAATCTAGACGTGGTCCTAAGGTTCCTAATGTCATCAGGATTTGAACCGCTCCAATCAGCCTCTTTTAAGGACCTCACATTAAAAAACTCTTTTCCTCGTGTGCTTAGCAACAGGTAAAAGAGTAAGTGAGATCCACGCCTTCAGCAGGAACATAGGTTTCACATCTGAAACGGCTACATGTTCCTTACAGCTCGGTTTTTTGGCTAAAAACGAGCTTCCTTCCCGTCCTTGGCCTAAGTCGTTCGAGATCCCAAGCCTGTCCAACATGGTGGGGAACGAACTGGAGAGAGTACTTTGCCCAGTTAGAGCTCTTAAGTACTATCTAAAGGTCAAAACCATTATGAGGACAATCAGAAGCCTTATGGTGTGCTATCAAGAAGCCTTCTCTACCAATGTCTAAGAACTCAGTTTCTTACTACATCAGGCTTCTGATTAGAGAAGCAAATTCTCATCTGAAGGAAGAAGACCTTGCTTTGCTGAAGGTAAGGACACATGAAGTGAGAGCTGTGGCTACTTCAGTGGCCTTCAAACAGAACCGTTCTCTGCAGAGTGTTATGGATGCAACCTATTGGAGAAACAAGTCAGTGTTCGCATCATTCTATCTCAAAGATGTCCAGTCTCTTTACGAGTACTGCTACACCCTGGGCCTATTCGTAGCAACGAATGCAGTAGTAGGCGAGGGCTCAGCCACTACATTCCCATAATCCCATAACTTTTTAACCTTTCTCTTGAATACTTTTTATGGGTTGTACGGTCGGCTAAGAAGCCTTCCACATCCTTGTTGATTTGGCGGGTGGTCAATTCTTTCTTGAGAAGCGCCAAGGTTAAAGGTTGTGATGAGGTCCTTTAGTATGGGTTGCAGCCCTGTATACTTTAGCACCTTTGAGTTGATTCAGCCTCCCAAGAGGAACGCTGCGCTCAGTAAGGAAGACGATCTTATTAAAGGCAGAGTAACGGTTCAAGTCGACTTCCTTACCAGGTACTTATTATTTCATTGTTATTGTGGATAACTGATTATATGAAATATGGGATACTTAGCTATCCTTTAATCTTGTACACTGGTTTTCACCCACCCCCCTGGGTGTGAATCAGCTACATGATTATCGGGTAAGTTTAATATTGAAAAATGTTATTTTTATTAATAAAATAAATTTTTGAATATACTTACCCGATAATCATGATTTAATCGACCCTCCCTTCCTCCCCATAGAGAACCAGTGGACCGAGGAATAATTGAGGAGGTGTCAACAAGAAGTACTTGAGTACCTGGCCACAGGTGGCGCTGGTAAATACACCCCCTTCTAGTATTGTGATAGCTGGCGTATCCCTCCATAGAATTCTGTCGGGCAACGGAGTTGACAGCTACATGATTATCGGGTAAGTATATTCAAAAATTTATTTTATTAATAAAAATAACATTTTGTTGGGAGAGGCGATATCTCTTATGTCTAGCCAAATTGTTTTTCTTTATGGGGAAGATGTTCTTTACTATGATCCGATATACCATGATATGAAGTTCAGCCCGGTCCGAACGCAAGTCATGAGTCGCTTCTTCTTAGTCTCCAAACTTTCTTGATAGATAGAGCCCGTGGCATCCCATGCTAAGAATCGTTTATTTTTACAATATAATACTGTCCCATCGATATACATTCTTACTCCTCTGTTAAGTTTGTAGTTGGTTGGGACACGTCCTTTACAGTGGCATTTGATACTGCTGTAATAATTATCATGAATTGTTAGGTAGGGGAAAGGTCGTTGTAATGTATTGTTCGCTGACGTCACGGCCAAGTTACTCGGTCGTAAAATTTCCCCCAAGCATTGCTTCCTGCCTGACGATAATAACACCCATTGGGCGGCGCTATGTTTGCCTATCAGCTGGTGGTGCAAGCTTGGACATTTATTGATGTTCGGACTTATTTTTTTGCTAATCCCAACAATCTACATTCTTACCCCCTTTTTCTACAGTTCTACAAATGATAGGTGTTTTTGTGTGAAATGGTAGTTTTTTAGGGGGCTGGGGTTCGAAGTCCAATAGCTCAGAAACGGTCATTTTCTGCCAGTTTGAAACCATCAGAAACATTCAAATGCCTATAATTATAGCATTTTCTTTTTTTTATGCCAAAAATCATATTCTTTTCTTAGAAAAATTTACCTTGGGAAGTTTGGTATGATTATAGGGGGTTAGTGTAGTTCGTTGGGACAGGGTAAGCTAAGAATACGGTAGTTTAAGGGTGGGGCGTCACAGGGGCCTAGCCCCCGGTATATGATTAGGCAAGGATACAGCTACTAGGTTAGGTGGGGAACCTTAGTTGTCCCGTAACTGACATACTGTACAAACCATGCTATTTACAGTAATAGGGGTATTACTTTCGGCGTAGCTAAAATGACGAGCCATTAGAATTTTAATGAGGGTTTACTACCCCACCGCTAGTTAGCTGGGGGTAGGGGAGGGTAGCTTGCTTCCCCCCTCCCCCCCCCCTCACACACACACCTGTTCTTGAGCCCACTTTTCTCTCGGCTCGGGTGGTAGTCGGACGTGTCTGCCCTCAACCTCGCCCCTCTCTTGACAGCCATTAATGTCTTTTTGCTTTACCTTTAACAAGTTTGAGTGTGAAGTTGGCCTCTGCGAATATGCGCACCTGTCCTGGATTACCCGACCGCCCCTGTGGAACTTTCATGTCGGCGGTTGAGACAGACCCTCACACCCTTTGCCCTTACTGTAGAGGTCAACGGTGTGATAGTGGTAATAAGTGTAGGGAGTGGTCTACCTCCAAGTGGGAGAGGTTTTCTCGGCGACGTAAGAAGAAGTTCAGGCGGGATATTTCTTCTTCGAAGTTTTCTTTGAAAGGAGAAAATCCCAAGGACTCTTCTTCCGTTGCCCAAACCTCCTCTGAAGCTCCCGCTCGATCGGTCTCTTTCGAGAGACTGTCTAGTGGTAGCGTAGACCGTGGTTCTGTTTCCCGAACTCAGTGTTCGAGAGATGGCGTTGCCTCCCCTAGCGAGGCAGCTCCACCTCTCCTCCCGGGGGAGGATTTAAATTTAACTAATTTATTTCAGCTTTGGTCTTCCTTGGGGCTCGAGGGTTCGCCCTCCAAGGGAGCACTTCTTGACATCATCTGATTGGGTGCCACTTTCAAACAATCGCCGACTTTGGCAGAGGTTGATCCTCTGTCTATTGTCGACGTTGTGGTGTCAGAGGTATCCAATGCGGTATCTCTTAATACCTCTGCCTATTCTCATCCCGCAGTAGCTGAAGGCTTAGTTTCTCCCGTTCCTGCTCAATCTACGAGGGAGAATCTAAGTCCAACAGTCTCTCCTGCCGGTGATTCTCTCCCTTGGGGAGTTCACTCACAAAGACTCCTCTTCGGAGGACTGCTGAAGGTCAGCTTGCTGATCCAACGGCCCCCAGAGGGTGTATACGTCGCAAGGCTCGCATTCCTCTTCGCTGGAGAGGCCTTCCTTCACCTTATAAAGCGGTGAGGAGGCGCCTCATCGGTTCATCATCGTCGTTGCAGTCCGCCGCAGAGGAGCCTCGTCAACGATCACTGACTATTCCTGTTACGGTCCCGGACCTCTCTGCGGATCGTTTGCGATCCCCTTCGGTGGAAGGTCGTCCTTTCAAAGGGCACGTCGACCTTCCACCCGACAGACCTGCTGACCTGCCGTCGCTGTTCCTGGCAGCTGATGCGCTTTACGCGCTGACAAATCCTGTCTTTCATAGTCAGGCACCGGTCCCTTCGGGGCAACAAGGGCGTACGCGCCACCGCGTGCACACGTCCCTTAAGCGCCATGTTGAACATGCGCACCAACGATCTCCTGAACACAAGGCTGTTCCTGAGATAGCGCGCCAGCGCTCACCTGCTGTTCCTGAGATAGCGCGCCAGCGCTCACCTTGTGTTCCTGAGATAGCGCGCCAGCGCTCACCTGCTGTTCCTGAGATAGCGCGCCAGTGCTCACCTGCGCGCCACTAACTTACTGCGCGCCAGCGCTCTCCTACGTGTCAGCGCTCGCCAACGCGCCAGTGCTCTCCTGCGCTCCAGCGCTCTCCCACGGGCCAGCACCCTCGTACTGCCATCTCTCCTGCGCGCCCACGATCTTCGGATCTGGGGGCGGTAGGGAAGTCTAAGACTTCACCTGTTCGCCAAGTGCCGCCTGCTATCTCCAGCGTGCAATCGCGTGCGTTTACCTGCTCATGCCTACTAGGATGCGCACCCATGCCCATCCCCTACAGTAGCTATACACCGCCAGCCTGACGTGCGCCCACAAGAGGCGCGCCAACGCACACAGGTTCCTCTTGCGCGCCCGCTCGCAAGGGATATCTCTCCTGCGCACGACCTCCCTACGACATCTTCTGGGGCGCGCAATCTCTCGCCTGCACGCCCACGGGCCTATCATCCTGATCCTGCGTGCTCACGCGTGCGCAAACAATCACCCGCGTGCGTGGGAACACACAGTCAGCCTCCTGTGTTTCCTGCGCACGCTTCTACGCGCCATTGCTTGCCTGCGCGCGCCTTCGCAATTGCCCTTGTGCGCGCACACGCACACGCATCAGCAGTCCTCCTTGCGTGTCAGCAGTCCCCCGTACGCAAGCCAGCAGTCCCCCGCGCGCGCCATCGGGTATTTCCCATCGCCCTCCTCCGCGCGAGCGCCAATACCCTCCCGCGCTCGAGAATGCAGGACAACGTACGGCAAGGTCGCCATTGCCACATTCCCCTCCCCGCAAGCGCAGAACAGCGCGCTCGCTGGTGGAGGGGAAGGTTCCAGAAAGGTCCAGGGACATTTCTTCTTCCTTTTCTTTTCAAGCAAACCCCCCATTGAAACTCCTCCCAGGGATCGGTCGATCCGTCCCTCCAGAGGGAGTGTCTGACAGTGCAGCTGTCAGCCAGCAGCCTTGGTTTGGGGCACTAGTCAGAGCGGTTACACAGGCTTTCAAGCCTGTTCTCTCTGAATTGGGCCACAAATCCTTGGCTGCGTCTACCCCCTTGAAGAGAAAAAGAGGAGTTTCGGACGCGGTGACTTCTCCAAGAACTAGGCTGTCTCCTCTTAAGCCTTCGAGGCAGGCTCCCTCCCCCCCTAGACTTTTTCTCCCTCCCTGTCGGACGAGGATTTCCCGTCCTTAGGGGAGTCAAGTGAGGTGAGACGTTCCCCCATCGCACCAATGGGGGAAACCCCACCTCGCGCTGGAAAGTCTTCCCGGATAAGGGCGGAGAAGAGCCTACCTCCGTCGTTGTTGGAGTCCTGCATCCCTCCCAGGAGGGAGTCGAAGAACTCTTAAGACAGTGCCAAAATCCTCGACAAGACTTAGGACGGAGCCAGCCAGTCACTCGGAGAACGTCCGCGATTCTCCCCAAGAAGAGCCTTTGGGGACAGGAGACCGCTGCGAGTCCAACATCCGGAGGAGAGCTACAGGAGTCAGAACATGCATTTTGTCAGGTTCTGACTCTTATGAGGACTCTCAATGGATTTGCTGACCCAGAGATTCCCACTCGAGAGGGCAAAGACACGGTCTTGGACCGAGTATTTGGAACTCAAAAACCTTCTAAGGCCAGTGCGGCTCTGCCCTGGTCTCGGGGTTAAGAGTACCAGGGACAAGATCGCGGTCCAGCTCTCTTGAGTTAACCTCCTCCAGCCGATCCAGTGCCGGCAACAAGCTTCTCCCTCCTCCTCGCGTACAGCCGAGGAGGTACTTCGAGATCTTAGAGGAGCCTTGTTTAGCTCTTCCTCTTCACCATTCATTGGAAGAGCTTACCAGTGGAGTCCCTCTTGAGAGACTCTCCAACCGGCAGGTCTCATTCTCGGCGACTTAGATCCTTAATCAGGAGAAAGTTGCGAAGTGTGCTATGCAAGCCACTTCGTGGCTGGATATCTGGTTAGGGACCTTAGGTATCCTGATACGTTCGGAGGATTTCTCCAAAGAACGTACCAGGAAAGCTATGGAGACCTTTCTCCTCTCAGGCACTCGCACGATCGAATTTCTGGCCCACCAAGTCTCGAACTTGTGGGCGAACACCATCCTGAAACGTCGGGATGCGTTGGCTGAGAGGTTCCATCAGAAGGTCCCTAGCACTGAGATAAGCAGGCTCAGACATTCTTCTGTGGAGGGAACGAATCTGTTTGAGCCTAAAGACGTGGAACATGCTGTTGAGAGGTGGAGGAAGTCCCACCAAGACTCTCTCCTACATAGAGCTTTGACATCCAAGCCCTATAAGCCTCCAGTGCCCCGGCAGTCCCGTCCGACCAAGACCACGAAACCGACAACGGCAGCAAAGACAGTGGTGTCTAAGCCCTTTCCTGTCAAGGACAGGAAAGGCAAAAAGTCCTCCAGCGGAGGGAAGAATCCTAGAGGGAGCAGCCGAGGTCGCAAACGCTAGGATTGGCAGTCCCCCTGCATGTCCACCAGTGGGGGGATGCCTACAAAGTTGCGCAGACAGGTGGCAGCAACTTGGGGCCGATTCCTGGACGATTTCCGTAATCAGTCGAGGATATCGCGTCCCGTTCACAACATCTCTACCTCCCCTGACAACGAATCCAGTGACATTGAGCTCCCTTGCCATGGTATCAGCAAGGGGGCAAGCCCTTTGGGCAGAAATCCAGACCATGTTGAGGAAGGGCGCAGTCCAAGAGGTCCTTGACGGGTCCCCAGGCTTCTTCAGTCGACTCTTTCTTGTAAAGAAGACGTCTGGAGGCTGGAGACCAGTCATTTACCTCCAGGCTCTGAATAAGTTTGTCAAACTACGTTCAGCATGGAGACCGCAGACACGGTCAGACTTGCAGTGAGACCACAAGACTTCATGTGTACACTGGATCTGAAGGACGCGTACTTCCAGATCCCAGTCCATCCGTTTTCAAGGAAGTACTTGAGATTCAGCCTAGACAACAAGGAGTACCAGTTCAAGGTGCTGTGTTTCGGTCTCTCCACAGCACCACAGGTTTTCACCAGAGTGTTCACCCTAATATCGTCGTAGGCACACAGGATCGGCATCCGTCTCCTCCGTTATCTGGACGACTGGCTGATCCTAGCAAACTCGGCGTCATCCCTTCTTCAACACAGAGACAAACTTCTGAGACTTTGCTAGGATCTGAGGGATCATGGTAAATCTCGAGAAGTCCTCTCTGCTTCCCACTCAAAGACTGGTATACCTAGGCATGATTATAGACACCAATCTCCACAAAGCCTTCCCATCAGACGATAGGATAGCAAGGCTGAGGAAGGTCGCAAGCCCTTTTCTCAGACGAGAAGAGCTTCCAGCCCAGTCGTGGTTACGTCTCCTTGGTCACCTCTCATCTTTGGCTCGTCTAGTTCCCAACGGTTTCCTCAGGATGAGATCCCTCCAGTGGTGACTCAAGTCCCGGTGGTATCAAGTTTACGATTCCCCGGACGTCATGATCCCTATGGGACCTGTGGAATGGACGGACCCCTAGTGGTGGGTGACAGACGAGAACCTACGAAAGGGAGTGGATCTTCTCGTCCTCCCCCTGGATTTGATGCTGTTTTTGGATGCCTCAAAGAAAGGGTGCAGGGCCCACGTTCTGCACTACACGACCTCAGGCCTGTGGTCAGAATCAGAAAAGTGCCTCCATATAAATATTCTAGAGATGAAGGCCGTTTTCTTGGCCCTTCAACAGTTCCAACAGTACCTGGCGGGTCACTCTGTTGTGGTGATGAGCGACAACACCACAGTAGTGGCTTACATCAACAAGCAAGGAGGTGCCTTTTCAAAGCAGCTATCCCATCTTGCAGAAGAGATACTGAGATGGACCGAAGTCCACTCGATTCCACTACAGTATCGACACGTTTCATTCCAGGCAAGAGGAATGTGCTCGCCGACAATCTGAGCAGAGCGTCTCAGATAGTGAGTACCGAGTGGTCTTTGGATCATCTAGTAGCCAACAAAGTCCTGACTTTGTGGGGTTCCCCGACTGTGGATCTGTTCGCAACAGCTCTGAATTTCAAGCTTCCGCTGTACTGCTCCCCAGTCCCGGATCCCAAGGCGCTCTGGCAAGATGCCTTCCAACAACGGTGGGACAACATCATTGTGTACGCCTTTCCCCCGTTCTGTCTGATGAGGAGGGTGCTCAACAAGACCAGAATATTGGTCAATCTTTCAATGACCCTCATAGCTCCGCTATGGCATCACGCGGAATGGTTTCCGGACCTTCTGCAACTCCTAACGGAACTTTCGAGAGAACTCCCTCCGCGACACGATCTACTCAGACAACCACATGCCAACATCTTCCACAAAGCCGTAGCTTCGCTACGACTTCACGTCTGGAGACTATCCAGCATCTCCTCGCTGAGAGAGGATTTTCGCAATAAGTTGCGATCAGGATGTCTGGACATTGCGAAAATCATCTGCATCTGTCTACTAGGCAAAGTGGAAAGTCTTCTGTGGTTGGTGTCGTGGAAGGGGTATCTCTCCACTCGATGCCACTATTCCAACTATTCCTCGTGTATTTGCGGGAAGAAATGTGCCTTTCAGTCTCGGTGGTGAAAGGCTATCGCTTAGACTTAAGTCTAGCCTTCAGGCTGAAAGGAATGGACATTTCTTCTTCGCTGGAACTTTCCCTACTCATATGAAGTTACGAATTTACCTGCCCTCAGTCAGAAGTGAGACCTCCCTATGAACCATTATGCCATGCTTCAGATCACCACCTAACTTGGAAGATTGTGTTTCTGCTAGCTTTGGCTTCAGCCAAGTGAGTCAGCAAACTTCATGGTCTCTCGTATGACATCGCCCATTCAAGGGGATGGGGGGAGATAACGTTCAAATTCGTCCCTGAGTTTATTGCTAAGACTCAGAATCTGGGGGTGGCGGACCCTCGGTTCAACTCCTTCCAGATTTCGAGTCTCCGTTCTGTAACAGATGACCCAGACCATCTCTTACTGTGCCCAGTAAGGATTTTGAGGCTATATCTCAAAAAAACTGCTGCAGTCCGTCCACAGGTGCAAGCATTTTTTGTTAGCTCTAGGAGGACTAAGAGGAGGGTTACCAAGAACACGATCTCGGCATGGATTCGTAGGGTGATTCATCTGTCCCTGAATCCAGACCCTCCTCCGTCACGTCGCCCTAGAGCGCATGATGTCAAGGGCGTAACTACATCCCTGGCCTTCAAAAAGAATTTCTCAGTGACGCAGACTTTTCAGGCTGGGGTCTGGAAGCATCAGACGACCTTCACAGCCCACTACCTGCAAGACGTGACCCACAGGAGGCTCGATACGTTCTCTATTGGCCCTGTGGTGGCTGCACAACAGCTGGTTTAAAACCTCAGGCACCTTATTGTACAAGTAGCAGAAGGTTGAGGGCATTGTTACACGGTCTTAGTCTGCATGAATGAAAAGGTTTGTCTGGTTCTTATTCTTTTCTTCATCTTCCCCTCTCTTGGGGAAAGCACCATCCTAGGTTCTCTGCACAGCTGACTTCAAACCACTGCAAGTAAACCATGTTTCCTTGTGTTCCTAGTATTAAGCTAAAACTGTCACGTCCCCATACCCTGACGAGGTGGTATTGGGAGAGTCCTAGCCTAAAGTTTCCATCTAAAGGACTACAGATCAACTTCCTAGGACGAGTCACACTTTAATATACCTTCACACAGCTTGCGTAGGTCGCAGTACTTGCCTAGCAAGGTGAAGGGCCTCCTTATTTTTTACTCAAATAACAAGCCCCCGGGCAAAGCCAAAAGCCAGTACTGGCAGGGACGTCCACCCTTCCTAATGGGTGAGTCACCCCTATTAAATAGCGTGGGTTGTATGTCAGTTACGGAACAAATGACATATTCGTAGATAATTTGTATTTTTCCTAACTATACAAACCTTAGCTTAATCAAACTTGCCCGCCAGCCCTATTCCCCTTGAAGTCCTACCTCCAAGCAAAGTGAGCTCAAGCACAGGTGTGTGTGAGGGGGGGAGGGTAGCAAGCTACCCTTCCTACCCCCTGCTAACTAGCGGTGTGGGTAGTAAACCCTCGTTAAAATTCTAATGGCTTGTCATTTCAGTAATACCCATATTCAATAGCTAAGGTTTGTATAGTTAGGAAAAATAAAAATTATCTACGAATTTGTCACGTTAGGTGGTGTTCCCAACAAATTACAAAGGCTTGTTTTTTTTTTGTTTTTTTTCTGATGATTCCTGGCAGCAGTCCATAGTTTTTGAGGGTATTTGTTTACAAGACCAAGCTCTCCATTTTCTCCCAAATTTTGCAGTCCTGCAGCTCTCCTCTTCTTTTACAGTATTTAGGAGTTTCTTTAAATGCTGGGAAAGGAAAAAAATGGCAAGATATGTTGAGTGAGGGCGGCGGGCTATAAAAAAACTCTCTTGGTTTCCTCACTGAATGACTTGGAACTGATGGAACTGAATTTCAACATAGTCAACCTAAATTACAGAAATTAATGATGCCAGCATACATAAACGGAAGTTTGTGATGCCAGCCTACATTTGATATACTGTATATTCAAAATACTGTACTGTATATACTAAATTAAAAATGTAGTGATTACTCAAAAGTGTCACTATTTGTGAATTTTTTATGGACACTTGAGTAATCACTCCATTTTTAATTTAGTAAATATTTTGAATATATATCTAATATCTTGCCATTTTTCGATTTCTCAGCATACTTAGTTGCTAGAATTCAGGTCAACCCTTGAATGGGTGACCCTTTAAAACATCAGAGGTTGTCAGCATCTTGTGTACTCTCGGTTTCCATCGGCCTATACGGCCTCAGACCTTTGTGTGAGCACCTTCAGCCTCACTCTGCGAAATCTTTTCCCGAAGAAACATATTTGTTCAACCCTTCATGAGACTCAGTCTTGTTCGTGAACTCCGTAACCTGAGCTCTCCCTTTGGCCGGAGGAGTTTGAAAAGATCTTCCTTTCTCATCCTAGAGTGAGGTTTTTCCAGTAATGGTAAAACCCCTCTTACAAGCTCGAATTAGTCGGTTCATGTTTTTAGCCAAGGACAGAGAGTCCACATCCAACCTGCAAGAGATATTTTCTTTTCTTCCATCACCCTTTAGAAGGTGAGAAGCGATCTTTCTCTATCCTTACGATTGGAACATAATGTCTCATGGGAAGACGTGGTTTATCAAGATACTGCTGAGCTTCTTTGATCACTTTTTACAGAAGTCTCCAGAATAGCCTCTCCTCGTTGAACGAGTTCGATATTCAAACCCTGTCATATGAGGGGAAGACTTCCGATCATACAAACAGTTAGCCCATGGCTTCCTGTACAGGATCGACCACTAGGACTAATACTCCTAGTCCCCTTTTCGAGACATCCATCTTCAGCCTATCATGTCGGGGAATGGTGCTTCAGTTTAGCTAAGCACTGAGGGTTGTCGCAGGGGTTTCTACCCTAAAGTCAACCTTCCCCTTTAGGATCGGCCTCGTCTCCGAAGACTTCAGAGGACTGGCTGATCCAGTCTCGAACTCCTCCGAGACATCTGGAGTTTAACCATGATCTGAGGATTGGAGTAATTCTGGAGACCCAAACTGTCATATTGAATTTGGACATCCAAAGACATGGTCATCAGCCCACAGAAACTTCTGCAGGTTTGACAAGACCTCTTCAGGAACAGCCAGATCCCAAGTCCTTCAGCACCAGGTATCTTCCTCTCCTCTGGTTCTTTACCAGATTCAAACAAGAGACTGTCCTTATAAGGAGGTTACCAGATGAGAATCTCATCCAGGGAGTCAGTCTCCTTGGTTCTTCCCTGAATTGATTTTTCTCTCCAGATTCACCAAAGGGTGGGGGCATACTGTATCACTCGGCCTCCGGGCTGTGGTCAGAGTCCGAATGGTACCACCTCTTAGACCTCTCTGAGATGAGGGCAACCTTCCTGTGGGCAAGAGGTATCACCCTTTTCGATGTCGACCTTCAACGTGGGCTAGAACTCGGAGATGGGAAACAGAGAGTACGGCCAAGAGGACCACCTCTAGATGCGGGAACTCTCCCTTTTCTTGTGGGGAGAATCACTGACTACAGCAGATGTTGATCGTGTCTTTTCCATCTGTGAAAAGATTTCCTTCTCCCGTTGCCCTCCCCTTCGGAGGATTTTTCCAGCGAAAGAGGGATTCATCCACTCCCCTGCCAATGGAATAGTTCCTCCACCAGCCACTATGCAGCAATCTTCCTGCTTGCTGGAAGGATCGCTTACAGCAGCAGCAGCAAACGGTGGCTGCCTTTCCCATTAGAGAGACAATCTTCCTTTTCCTGGTTGGTCTACTTTGCAGTTTGAAGATGTCCAAGTCACCTTATGAGGTGGTATGAATATCAAAGTCCTGTCCTTGAAAAATGTCATTAGCCAGCCGGCCCCCTTAAAAGTCTTAATGGTTAGTCTTTCAGCTTTGCCAAAAGGTTATCCCTAATAAATAGCTACAGGTTTGTATCGTTAGGTAAAAATACAAATTACTTTAAAACTTATCTTATCATTTTTAGTCATTTTTAATAAATGTACAGTAAAGTGAGCTCGGTAATGTACTTAAGACAAAATTGTCAATACCTTTTATGTATACCGTACAGTTTGTTGTATTAGCTTTTTTTACTAATATTGTTTGTCCTAATATTCTTATGTGATGCTTTATTGATAATGTATCTGCAGATAATCGTAAGATGGAGTTGGGCGCGAATTGGATACACGGAATTCTTGGAAACCCTATCTATGAGCTTGCGTCTTCAAATGGCTTGGTTGATATTATCCAGGAGAATAAACCACACAATGTTGTTGCAACTCTTCCTGATGGAAGAAGAGTTCCTTTCAATGTTTTACAGGTAGGGTTCATTCTTATCTTTAAGAATTCATAGTTGTTAGTAAGTTGCCCCCAAATTCTACATTGGATCTTTGTATGTTTCAGTTAGTGTTGAATTTAAACCTTAAGTGACCAGCTGTAGCAATGACTACAATTCTGCTAATGATATTAACTTGTCTAACAAGCAAGGGAATTTAAAGGTATAGAAATAGCATTGTGTGTATATACAATATTTACAAATGTTTGTTTTGGCACTAGATACATACCTTTTCCTCTTTACATAGAAGTATTATTTCTGCACTAAGTGAAGCCAGCCATTAAATTTTGTGAGGTGTAACTACCCTGTGCTAGTTAGCGGGAGGGACGGTAGCAGGGGTAGCCTGCCACTCTGCTCACACCAGCACTTGTAAACACCACCACTTTATTTCAGCTCAGAGTGCAGACGTGTCTGACTCCTCCGCTAACCCTAAAGTAAAGATGCATTTATTTTAGGAACTGGCCTAAAAATAGAAAAAAAATTCCTTTTTCTTTTCCTTTGCTATCATAGGTTTGACTGCCCATGAGATCCAGCATGCAGGTTTGTCCAGGTATTGAGTGGCCCGAGTGCAGTACCTTCATGTCGGTTGTGGAGACGGATCCTTGTGCAGAGTGTAGGGAGTAGTCGCCTTCCGAGTGTAAGAAATTTAGTAGGCGACGGAAGAAGGCAAAGAGGGATCGCTACCCTTCGAGGTTAGCCTCAGAAGTTAAGAAACCTCACCATCATTCTCTGTCAACTTGATCTCCTCTCGATGTCTCTGCTTGTTCTACTTCCCATGGGAGTAGAATGAATTTGAGTAGCGCCCATGTGCCTCCGGGACAACCTTTTTGTGTCGGAGGCCTCTGTTGTTTCCCCTAGAGAAACAGCACATGCCGCCGCTGTAGTGGAATCTTTTTCCGATGAAGCAGTTCATCTTTTGTGGGCCTCTTTGGGGCTCAGGGTTTCTTCATGCAAGGAAAGGTTAGAAGAGGTCTTACGGTTGGGCATGCGAAGGGAGCAGACATCCTCCCTAGGGGTTGAATTATCTCCCAGAGATTCTGAAGGGGAATCTAAAGGGTATTGCGACCAGTCAACTGTTTTGGCCTCTGCTTCTGCTCGCCCCGACATTCGCTATGCTTTGTGAGCTTTTGCTGACAAGTACTCCTCGGAGTTACTTCTCTGGAAAGCCCTTTGGGAGGAAACCAGGGTTTTGCTTTGGCTATGTCCCAAAGGTAGTTCTCGGAATTTTTCTTTTTTCCGACACTAAATACAAACCCTTCGCTGTTTATAGGGATTATACTTTTGGCGAAGCTGTAAGACTAGCCATAAGGTTTTTAGCGAGGTATAATACCCCGCCCGCTAGTTAGCGAGGGACGGGGAAAGTGTAGGGAGCTAGCCTGCTACCCTGCTCACTCACACAATAGTGTTGTGTTACTGCTTTTGCTTTTGTAGACAGGTCCAAGACCTGAAGGATGCTCCTGTGGTGTAGTGGTTTGCGGACTGTGGCCAGATGTAGCACGCAGACTGCTTAGTGTCTAAATGCCGACCACACTCCAACGTTCACTACACAAAAAGATGAAACGGTGGAACACCCAAACATCTGGCAACAGGTAAACAGTCAAGAGGACTGGGCACCACCCCTTTATTTTATACTGGGCAAGGGGACTCAGCTAGAACTACAGTAGTAGTTGCTTAATATTATTCTAGAGGTAAGCCATCTCACTTATTACTGGCATGCATGGAGTCCAATATAAATAGCGGCAGCTATATTTCAAGTTACTTGAACACTACAAACATTAGGAGAGGAAACATTTATATTACAGTAGGGTCCGGAATTATATGTGTTCGAATTATACGATTCCCCGTTTATGCGATCGCTATTTTCCAAAAATATATTTTCTGTATCTGCGAAGCTGTTCAAAGTCTGCTAGTCAAGGACTACAAAACGTATCAAATATATTGTCTTTTTAAGTCTATTGGTAGCCCTAAATACGATAATTTTAATGGTATTGTTAATGATGGTATATTAAAGCATTATTTTTGTTTGGTACAGTATATATAAAAGCTTTATTTTTCCCTTCAGGCGTTCAAGGTTTTCACGAGTAGACTGGGTTCGTTTATCGGCAGTGAATAGCCTAAACTTTGGTAACGAGTAGGCAATATTTTGTCATATTTTAAACAGTATACATTTGATTTGCAAAGATTGGTTTTGTAGAGTACACGGTATAATTATAAAAATCTCTCTCTCTCTCTCTCTCTCTCTCTCTGTAAGAAATAAAACCTTAGTTCACATATGGCAACCTGAGTTTAAGAATGAAATTAATATGACTATTGTTAGTTCTGGCGATCAGTTCCTCACAAAACAAAAACACAGCATTCGATTACAACAGCTGATTCTCTCTCTCTCTCTCTCTCTCTCTCTCTCTCTCTCTCTCTCTCTCTCTCTCTCTCTCTCTCGTGTTATACAATACCTACAATTAGATGAAGAAACCAAAATCAGTTTTCTTAAAGTGTCAATCAAATACAAAATGAAAAAGTTATACCGTGTATACATCCATTTCAGTCGTAGCTTAAAATACGGCATCCGATTTCTTCAGCAAACCACTATTTTTTGGAAACATCATTTTATTCTAGAAAATTGCTACTCGTTAAATAGTTAATTGTACATTAAGAAAGCGTGTACTTTGATTTTTAAATTTCGGATGTGTTTTAAAAATCGAGTTTGTTCCGTAACCGAAATACAAACCACGCTATTTACACAGGGTTTACTTTTTAGCGCAGCTGAAATGGCGAGCCATTAGAATTTAACGAGGGTGTATTACCCCCGCGCTAGTTAGCGGGGGGGGGGGGGGGGTGGTAACTAGCTACCCCTCCCCTCCCCTCCCTCACACACAGATGAATGCTCACTTTCACTTTTGGCTCGGACTGTGACAGACGTCTCTGTCTTGGTCCTCTCTTGGCTGCCATTGTTTGTTTTGTCTTTTCTTAATGGCTTACTTTTCATTTACTCAATATATATGTAAACATGTTTTCATGTTTGTATACATATTTGAGTATAGAAATCAGTAAGTTTCCTTTTCAGATTTGTGTGTGTAGTGTACTTATCTACGTGGTGTCCTCGGCAGTTGGCCATCACGGCGTTATGGGTGGCGATCGAGTTTGACTTATGTCTTTCTCTCTCTCTCGCTCTCTTGAGGTCGTTCACCCTTTTACTACGTGTTACTACGCCCTTGTAGCTTCCTTTCCGAGTGGGGGGGTTGCTACGCCATACGTTTGTCTCAATTAGTTTATGAATCTAATTGTATTTGTTGATTTTTCAGCTTTGTAGAACGATTCATTTTGGGGTTTTCGTTCTTTCTTTAGTGTTCATTCATTTTTAAATTACATAATTACATAGTTACATAATTATAATTGTTATAATTCTGTTTTGATTACAGCTCTCCTTCCGTGAGTGTAAGTGGTTGTGAGGGCACGTGCCTGTTGTGTAATTCTTGTTTCCTTTACCTCGGGATTCCTCTTCGGAGCCTCCCCGGGGGAATGAATGTGTACTAATGTTTTTTTTGTTTTATTTTTTTACAGTTACCGATCTAGTTCGTTTCTATAATATGGCAACGGTGTGAGCTGTCTTGTTGAGTCCTGGGGATTCGGCTGTTGCTGCCTCCCCCCATGTGTTTTCGTCAGGGGCGTGTCTCCTTCTACTGGAAGTACTCCCGTGACGACGGACAGCTCTCCAGTTCATTTTAGAACTCTCAGGAGGCTTGCCTCCTTGGGCAGGTAACTTTCCTTCCGAGGGAAGTTTTTCCTGTCCAGGCTTGAGTTTTTCCCCTTATGAAGGGTTCTCCTCTTGCCTTTTTTTTGTGGGACTATGCTCTTGTTGCTGAGTGGTCACACCTGCAGTTTCGCTCAAGGGGCTGGGCAACTGCAGGAGCTCCTCTTCGGAGGATTGCTCCTTTTAGGTCACTGCTGACCAGTCTCTTCTATGAAGTGTTTCTCTTTCGTTCGCGAGTGAGTACACTCATAGAGACTCCTCTTTGGAGGTTTCTTCTGTTGCTGTTGGCTTCCCTCGCCGTAAGGCCCACCGTCCGCCTCGTCGTAAAGGCCTCTCATCTCGCTATAAGGGTGCTTGAGGCGCCTTTTTGAATCTCCGTTTGCAGCATACAACTCCTTTTTCTCGATCTTCCGCCTTGGTGCAAATGGACAGCAGTCTGATCTCGTCTTCCGACGGGCAACGGTCTTCCCGACGGACAACGGTCTTCCCGACGGACAGCGGTCTTCCCGACGGACAGCGGTCTTCCCGACGGACAGCGGTCTTCCGACGGACATCAGTCTCCCGGCGGACAACGATCCCTTCGGGGCAAAGGGTTGCCTCCCACGGGGGTTCTTCCCTTGTGTGTCAGGGTTTCCCTGCGCGCCCTTCTGCTGTGTTCTCTCCTGCTCCTGCTCAGTGTTAACGCACAGGCGCTCTTCTGCTCATCAGCGCTCTCCTGTTCGTCAGCGCTTTCATGATGATCATCCCTGCTGTTCCTGTTGGTTCCTGTTACGCGCCCTGTGCACCCACGTTCGCCCACGCGATCTAGAACTTCGGTTCAGGTCGGGGTCAAGGACTCTTCTTCTATACGCAGGCTTCTACGCGTAGCCTTCTGCTCGTCAGCGATCATCAGCTCGTCAGCGATCATCAGCTCGCCAGCGATCATCAGCTCACCAGCGATCACCTGTCTCTCGGCGATCTCCGGATCGCAAGCGTGTGTTACAGCCGGCACGCCAACGTTCTCCAACTTTTCTGAAGGAACATGGTTCGCCAGCTACTAGCTCACCTGCGCATGCTGATCGCCATCGCGCGACCCTCAACTGCGGATGCTGATCGCCATCGCGCGACCCTCAACTGCGGATGCTGATCGCCATCGCGCGACCCTCAACTGCGGATGCTGATCGCCATCGCGCGACCCTCAACTGCGGATGCTGATCGCCATCGCGCGACCCTCAACTGCGGATGCTGATCGCCATCGCGCGACCCTCAACTGCGGATGCTGATCGCCATCGCGCGACCCTCAAGTGCAGATGCTGATCTCCATCGCGCGACCCTCAACTGCGGATGCTGATCGCCATCGCGCGACCCTCAACTGCGGATGCTGATCGCCATCGCGCGACCCTCAACTGCGGATGCTGATCGCCATCGCGCGACCGCACACCTGCGGATGCTAATCACCATCGCGCGACCTTGCGCATGCTGATAGCCATCGCGCGATCGCCCACCTGCAGAGGCTGCTCGCCATCGCGCAACCGCCCATCTGCGCATGCTGATCACCATCGCGCGATCGCCCTCCTGCACATGCTGCTCGCGATCGCTCACCTTCGCATATTGCTCGCCAACGCACGATCGCTCACCTGCGCATGCTGCTCGACCATCGCGTCGGCATAACACAACGCGCCATCGCCAACCTGCGCGTTAGCGCTCACCAGCTCACCACCGATCGCTTGTTGATCCATATCGCCAGCGGTCTTCCTCGCCCACACGGCAGCGCGTTTCCTCACCATCGCGCTAGCGCTTGCGTTCGCCGCCTCGGACTCGCGCTCATCCACCTGCCCACCCTCACGACCGCTCGCCTGCGCGACCGCTCGCCTGCGCGACCGCTCGCCCGCGCGACTGCTTGCCTGTGCGCCCGCGCGACCATTCGCCTGCGCGCCCACACGTCCACGTGCCTGCACGTCTACGCTCATGCGCGTCCGCGCCCATGCTCTCCAATGTTCGCCCACGCGCGAACCAACGGTTTTCCATCACGCGGACGGATGGTGTTCCGTCGCGCGAACCTACAGTGTTTCTTCGCACAAACGTCGGCTTATTTCTTGCAGTATCCATTGCTCGTCTATGGGTTATCGCTCGCCGACCACCAGCTCTCGCCCTTCCTACCACGCTCGCCCTCCTTCTGCGCTCCTTCGCTCACCTTCGTTTGCGTTACCGTGCATGGGCGCTTCCACGTTCGCCCACGCGAAAAATCTTTGAATTACTGTCGCGCGAGCTCCAGGGCGATTGCGACCACGATTCCAAATGGGGTTTTCGCAGCATGGCCAGCCTGGCGAGTTCTTCTGGAGCGTATTTCCAGAACACGGCCTTACCCCGTAAACGCAGAGCATGGCACTTACAAGAATAGGAGAAACTTAAGGGAGATCTGAGCAACACTCCTCTTTCCTGAACCTGGTTAGCCCTTCCCCGTCATTCCCTGGAAGGATTTTTGGCGGGGGGGCTTTCCGTTCGAGATTTCTCCATCGGACAAGGGGTGACTGCTTACCCCTTCCTCTGGGAGCTTACCAGGTTCTTTCCCTCCTCGGTTACGGCCCGAGGTTTGGTTCAAGGAAGCTACAGGAAGAGCATGGGTACTTTCCTCCTCTCGACCTCAGGCACCTTGGCCTTTCGTCGTTATGTATCTAACTTGCGGACAAGCTCGATGTTGTACCATCTGGACGCGCTGACTGAGGGCTTCCTTCGGGTGTGTCATCTGTGGAGGTCGACGACCTCAGACACCCTTCCATCCTTGAGAAGAGTTTGTTTGTGCCTAAGGACAGAGACTTAGACAGCGGCTGTGCGGATTAAATCGACTTCCGTTTTCACTCCTCCAAGGCGCTTTCTTCCAGACTCGGCAGGGCTCCAGCACCCTTTTCTTTCAATCACGTCGGCCTAAGTTATCGGCTACGACAACTGGGACAAGGTGTCCAATTGCAGTTTCCTCCTGTCAGGAACAGATGGCACGGGAGACTCTCCCGGGGGGGCATAGTCCTAAAAGGAGTTCACGAACTCTAGGATTGCAGGTTTTTCTCTGGGAGGATGCTTAAGGTTACTCATCCGAATGGCAGCTTCCCGATGCCCCTTCCCGCACAATCTCTGTGATCAGCCAAGGATATCGCGCCTGCCGTCTCTGTCAGCGAATTCAGTGTCTCTGAACCTCTATGCCATAGCGTCAGCAGAGTTGCCCGGTTGGGCAGAATGATCCATACCTTAGGCGAAGGTCTTCCTTAGGATCATCGACGGCTTCACCCCCGGCCTCCTCAGTCGATCCTTTCTTGTATGAAAGGATCTGAGAGGCGATGTCCTTAGTCGACCTCTCAGCCCTGATCAAGTTTGTCGAACAAACTTCGGCCAGCGTAGACCAGCAGAATCGATCAGACTGGTAACGAGGCGACAGGACTCCTTAAACGCTGGATCGGAAGGACGGGTACTTTCAGTTTCCATTCCTTCCATCTTCCAGGGTTCTCGTCGAATTCAGCCTAGACTGCAAGTATTCCTGCTTATGATCCAGTGTGGCTATCCCGCCGTGGCATAGCAGGTTTGTTTCCCCAGAGAACTCTCCCTGCCTTCCTCTTGGCCGCTCAGGTGCAGGCTTCCGCCTCCTCTGCTGTTTGGAGGGCTGGTCAACTCCGGTAGGCTCGGGTTCGACCTTCTTCAGCGCCGGGACAAGCTTCCGGATGCTTACCACGAGTGTGGGCTCATGGTATTTTGCTTGGAGCCTTCTCTTCCTCTGCCTCAACATCTGGAGTATCTGGCCATGATATTGAGTCAACGGCCTTACCACGTTGGAAACCCCGCTTCTCGTCCGTCCAGCGAGGTTAAGCAACGTCGGTACTTGGATGGGTGACCACCTGGGGACGCCAGATTCTGTTACCACATCCTCCGAGCCTTCCTTTCGGTTGACTGTGGCAAGACTGAGGAGAGTCGCAGTACCTGTTCTCAGTCAAGCAGAGCTTTCAGCCCTACCTTGGAACGTTTCCTAGTTCTCCTTTCCTCATTGACCCGTCTATAGTCCGAACGGTCACCTCAGGATAAGTTCCATGTGGGGCGATCCAAGTTCCGGTGGCTTCATGCAATGTTTAACCGGACTTCCTGGGCCCTATGGGACCAGCGGAACTATTAGACCTGCAATGGGTGTTGACCTATGGAGCCTCTTGATGGTACAGTAGTGGATATTCTCGTCCTTTCCCCACATTCTTGATGCTGTTCTCGGACTCGTCAAAGGAAAGGGGGGGGGGGGGCAAGTTCCGGTCCAGGCCTATGGTCAAGACCTGAAGGATACCTCTCCATCATTCAGGCAGGCTTAGGGGCCTTAGTCTGGCCCCTCTACAGATCCTACAGCTCCTGCCGAGTCGCCCCGTGCGCGTCGACTTCATGATTCTGGCGTATTCTAACCAGCAGGGGATGCATTTTCACACCTTCACATCTTGCAGTAGAGATACCGGGATGATTGAGATTCTCTCAATACCACCATCGGCTCTCTCATTCCAGGCAGGGGAATGTTCTCTCAGACTATCCGAGCAGAGCCTCGTAGAGAGAGTGTACCTGGGGGTCTTTGACCTTGGGTAACCAGCAAGTACTGGTCTGGGGGACCTGATCGAGACAGCTTGGAACCTCAATCTTCCGCTATTCTTCCCCCCAGTCTCAGACCCCGAAACTCTGGCAAGATGCATTACGGTGATGGTGGGACAACTTTGACGCCTGCGTCTTCCCTCCCTTTTGTCTGTGGACAATGGGTCTCAACAAGACCAGGTTGTCTGTCAACCTTTCAATGGGAGAGCTCCACTGGGACTATGCGCAGAACGGTTTCTGGACCCTCTGCTTCCTCTGACGGAACTCTTGGGAGAGCTTCTCCCACGGCGCAGACTACTCAAGCAACCACACTGCGACATCTCTCCCGAACGGGGCCGTCGCTTCGGCTTCATGCCTGGAGACACTATGCCTCCTCCTCAAGAAGAGACAACCCGCTACAGTCGCGGTACGGAGGTCGCGTCATCTGCGATAGTCATCCACAGGGGTCTCCCAGGCAAAGTGAAGAGTTTAAGGTGGTTGGTGCCGTGGGAGATATACCTCTTCCCTTGAGGCCTCTTATCCAGCAATAACGGTCTTATTGCCTTTCGGCGGGAGGAAACTCCTTTCCGCTCTCGGCAATGAAGCCTGTCGCTCAGCCTTTCCCTGACCTTCAGGCTTAAAGGAATAACTTTTTCCTGCCCGCTGGATCTATCCTCGCTCATGCGAAGCTACGATCGTCCCTGCCCTAGTCGGAGGAAGACCTCCAACTTGGAGCATGGCTCGGACTTTTAGTCCTTTAAGAGATCTTCTCAAGACCCTTTACGACAGGCCTCGGATTGTATTCCGCCTTGGGTCTCCTGCTCACTCTGGCCACGGCCAGTGTGTAAGCAATCTTCTTGGTCTCTTACGACTCCCCCCTTTCTAAGGAAGAAGGGAAGGCAACATTCAGGCTCGCTCCTGAGTTGTTGGCTAGACTCAGAATCTGGGGGTCCCGGCCCTTCGGTCCGATTCATTCAAGATTTCGAGTCTCCATTCTGTATCTGATGTCCCAAGACCTTCTCTTTCTTGCCAGTAGAGGAATCGAGAGGTTAGCGCTGGGAACAGCTGCAGTTTGTCCTCAGTTGCAGCCAATTTGGGAGCACAAGGAGGACATGAGGGAGAGTCACCAGTATACCTCTTCAGCCTGGACTCAAGGACATTCATCTCGACCTGTCTCCAGACCCTCCCCCGTCACGTTGTCCTACAGCACGATGTTGGATACATCGCAACGTCCCTCGCCTTCGAGTAATACTACTCTGTGACGCAGGTGCTACAAGCTGGAGTCTGGAAGCGTCTAATGACCTTCGCAGCCCGCTTCCTGCAGGGCGTGACCCACAGGAGTCTCGATACGTTTTCTATCGCTCTGTGGTGGCTACACAACAGCTAGTCTAACCTCAGGCTCCTTTTTGGACAGGTAGCAGAAGGTTGAGGGCATTGTTATCAGGTTTTAGTCTGCATGAACGAAAGAAGTATGTCTGGCCCTTTCTTCTTTCTTCATCATCCCCTCTACGGGGAAGCAGCATCCTGGTCTCTGCATAGCTGACCTTGAACCTCTGCAGGTAAACCATGCTTCCTTGTGTTCCGAGTATTGAGTCAATACTGTCGCGTCCCCCATACCCTGACGAGGTGGTATTGGGAACATCCTAACCCAGAGTTCCTTCTGGAACTCCAGGTCAACTGCCTAGGACGGGTCACACTTCTTCCTTCACACACAAGCTTACGTAGGCCACATGGTTCCTTGCGAAGCAAGGAACTTGTGAGGTGCAGGGACTCCTTTTATCGAGTGCTACTCACTCGGATTCTGAGTCCCCGGGTAAAGCCAAAGCCAGTATGGCTGGGGACTTTCCACCCTACCTAAGGGGTAAGTCACCCTGTGTAAATAGCGTGGTTTGTATTTCGGTTACGGAACAAATGACAAATTCGAAGATAATTTGTATTTTTCCTAACCATACAAACCTTAGCTATTTACACACATTTGCCCGCCAGCCCTGTCCCTCAAGACAAGTCCTACCTCTAAGTGAAAGTGAGCATTCATCTGTGTGTGAGGGAGGGGAGGGGTAGCTAGCTACCACTCCCCTATCCCCCCCGCTAACTAGCACGGGGGTAATACACCCTCGTTAAATTCTAATGGCTCGCCATTTCAGCTGCTCTAAAAGTTAAACCCTGTGTAAATAGCTAAGGTTTGTATGGTTAGGAAAAATACAAATTATCTTCGAATTTGTCATATTGTTGACTTCTTTTTGTTTTACTTTTGGCGAAGATCAGATCAGCTGACGTCTAGCTGCCGGTCTCAAGAATATGCGCATACGAAGACAGTAACAAAGTATTGTTTATACCATTTCTTAACTTATTCAAAACATCTATACAGTTGATATTACATAAGCACCAATGTGTTATAACCTATTATATTTTTTTGTTTAGTACATTTAAAACTAATACACACACACGCTCTCTCTCTCTCTCTCTCTCTCTCTCTCTCTCTCTCTCTCTCTCTCTCTCTCTCTCTCTCTCTCTCTCTCTCTCTCTCTCACAAATGAAATCTTTGTTGCTTCACAAAGTTTGTTATATTGAAAATCAATCATGATTCAATTTTCCTTACTTTCTCTAATATCACACCATCTCTGTCACATTGAACGTTATAGCGGCAACTTAATTGTTCGATAACTTTAAAAATCAGCCTAGTACTTGCTTCTTCTCTTACTTTTTTATAGATGGTTTCATAATTGAAGTGGGTACAAGTTGACTTATAACTAAAGTTAGGAAAAGTATTTTGGATATGGAATGGACAATCATCTTTAGTACCAGTTTAGAATTATCGTAAATTATCATTCTGTCATTAGCGGCAGTTTGTTATTGTTGATTAAACGCAAAAAGAAAAAATAGTTTTCCTGCTTTGCTATGTATGTAGGAATTTATATAAATATGATAAATAATAATTGTAATAACATATATACTAAAAGCTTTTAATATCATTATTTATCTCTTTGATCATGCGTGTTTAATGCCTACGTTTGTTTATTATGATCGAAGATGGAGCGTACAGTAAACGAATGGAAGGTTTCCGTTTCAGGCGGCGTCATAAATAAAAACAACATTATGTGAATGGCATTCATTTCATTTATTTGGAAGTTCTAAGAAAAATTAAGTAGAACATTGGTAATAGCAAAATCAACATATAATCAGTACTTGGTAAGATTGCTGTCGATGCGAAAACTAACCTATACACAGATGTGTAAATGCGTCTGTTTCTTCGTTATGATCAGAGATAAACGTAAACAAAACATTGGTTGTCGTTTTTATTGTGCTTTTTGGCGTGTTTAGGAAACGGATGATATAAAATTGCCTTTATTTTGATAATTCTGGATTTTCAATGATACAACAAAAGCTAGTCTATAGAGTGATGGTTTTGCTATTCACTAGTTGTAGCTACAATAGATATGACAAACATTAAAATTTGTCTGTATTTTGGGTCGTGTTATAACGGGAAATGTATGGTGTTTACACCCATCCTGGTTTTGATTTTAACCTTTTTTCAAGTTATTAGAACTTTAAGCATATTAAATGTTTGATTTATTTACAAGAACAATTTGACATTATAAAAAAGATGCAGTATAGTACATAGAAAGTATTGGAAATGGGTAGTAAACACGTTTGAATAGGCAAGTTGCTGGTTGCCATGGCCCCAATGGAATTATTTCTGTTAGGTGTTTCAAAATATGCGATTTTCCATTTATACGAGGTCATTCATCGACCAAATTCTCGCATAATTCGGGACCCTACTGTACAAAGAAAAAGGCTTCAGGCTGGAATGAGGACTATCTTAGGTGGGTAAGTGTTTTGAATGAGGATTAACAACAACAAAAATTTATTCAAAAACAAAGAAAAGGAAAAAATAACAAATTGCCCACACATTGGGCACTCCCTTACTAATAATGCACTGCACTCACAACCAGGAATAATTTAAAGAGGATAGCCTACATTATATGAACTGTAAGCTACTGGACAGTATTAAAATGCAGTTACAACCGGTTATCCTAAAATAGAATAAACAACACAGATGACAGTGAATGCTGCTTTTCACGGGGCTGTGGGCCAAAGAACATCAAGCATCTGTTGACTTAAAAACTGTTAATGCTCATTTTTAAATAATTAACTTAACCGGTGAATATATAGCTGCAACTCTGTTGCTCCACAGACAAACTCTACGGAAAAAACTCGCCAGCGATCGCTACACAGGTTGCGGGTGTGCCCATCAGCGCCATCTGTCGACCAGATACCCAGCTCTTATGTAAACAAAGACTCAATTTTCTCTCTGTCGAGGTGTCGACAAGACGTACCTTACTCGCTGTTGCTAAACTGGAGTTTTTCACATCTTATTGGTGAAGTACTATATTCTGGTTTTGAGCTTTCGTTGTGCAGGATTTTTCTTCAAACAAATCCTTGAACTCTTTGTTGTAACGGATCCATTGTTGATGACTTAGATCGTTTTTGGAATTTTCCCTTGACCAATTCAAAATGGCTGACCCTTCACAAGTTCCCAAATTTAGGAAATGCAATGCTAGGGACTGTTCTAGGCGTCTTCCGAAGGCTTCTATCGACCCTCACACTGTTTGTTCCAATTGTAGGGGTAAAACCTGTCAATTGGAAGATCGGTGTGAGGAGTGCGTGGGCCTTTCGGAATTCGATTTTATCGAATTCGAAAAGTACACACGTAGGCTAGAGAGAGATAGAGTTAGGAGAAGTTCTTCTCGGTCTATTGATGTATCCTCTCCTCATGCCCCACAACCTATTCCTTCCCCTGTAGTGGTTGTTCCTAACCCCCCTCCTAGCACTCAGGAACCATCGATGGCTGACATGATGCGTGCCATCCAGGCTCTGGGTGAGAGAGTTGAGTCCCTTGCAAGTGACCGCAATCAGCTCTTGGCGGATGTTAAGGAGCTTAAGTGCCAAAGTGCAGTGGGAAGTGCTAAAGTGCCAAGTGATAGTGTTGTGAACAGTGTTGCGCTTGAGGGTTCGTCTGTTCGTGCCTGTCGTCCTCCTAGTCCGGGACCTCTTGCAAGCTCCCAAGTCCAGGGGAGAAGCAATGTCGTACGACGCATGGGTTCGAGAGGCTTTAATCAGCGAACAGACGTTCCCTCCATGGTATCGGGCGTATCTCCCCAAGATCGCCCCTACCGACCTAAGACGAGAGAGCCCATCTATACCTCGTCGTCTGAAGGTGTTTCTCGCAAGAAACTTTGGACCAAGGTCTCACGACCTTTAAAACGTAAATCGGTCCCTTCAGGACAAGTCCAACGTCCCGGTTGTAGTCACTGGGTCAGTTCGGACTTGTTGCCGTCATCTGATGACTGCTCACCGCCTAAGAGAGGCAAAGCGGTTCCGCTTCAGACACTGACACCGTCTGTCGCCGCACCTGCTCCCGTAGACCCTAAATGGGCTTTACTGCAAGACATGCAGTCCAAGCTTACGTCTCTGATGCAGGACTTTCATGCGGAGAAGGTTGCTGCCGTACCAGCAGCGAGTGCAGTACCTAGCCTACAACCTTCCAAGTGATCGGTTGTGCGTCCTGTGGACGCTGAGGTAACCTTCTCACGTACACCAGTTGAGGGAGTTCCTCCACCGATGCGTTCCAGTGTGGGCTGCCAGCCGCATGTTGACGTTAAGCGACGCACGGAGGTGGGTGTTGGCGTTCTGGACGTTCAACAACCTTCAGAGTTGACTTGTTTTGACGCGGTGCGTCAACCTCCGCAACCCAGTGTGGTTTCCACTGCGCAACCCAGTCAGTCTAGACAGTCTCGGGTAGACGCTGTGCGTCCTCGCGCTACCATGGTTGTTGACAGCTCACACACTGTGCAGCAGGTCCATGACGTTGCGTCCGGCTCAGTCACGCATGCACCAGTGCGACCGGACTCGGCGAACCAGCCGTTACCCACTCCGTTGCCGTTTCCTCATCAGTTCTCGGATGAGGAACTTTCTGATGACGATGTTGCTGCACATCAAGATGAACAACAATCAGAACTGGACGAGCCTAAGTCTACTCAACCCTCTTTGGACTTTAGAAAAGTTTTGGCTATTTTCAAAGAGCTGTTTCCTGACCAGTTTGTTTCTGTGGCTCTTCGTTCTCCGCCTTCAGAGTTTGTTTTAGGCATGCCTTCTACCGCACCTGCCTTTACTAGACTCGTCCTCGCACGCTCGTCCAAGAGAGCTTTGCGGGTGATAGGAGACTGGTTAGAGTCCAAGAAGAGTTTAGGGAAGACAGCGTTTGCTTTTCCCCCTGCTAGACTCTCTTCTAGATCGAGCGTCTGGTATGCCACGGGAGAAGTTCTCGGCTTGGGAGTTCCTGCCTCTGCCCAGGGCGACTTCTCAAGTCTTGTAGACTCTCCCCGCCGCCTTGCCATGAGACGCTCAAAGATTTGTTGGTCATCATCGGACCTGGACCACCTTATGAAAGGAATCTTTAGGGCTTTTGAAGTCTTTAACTTCTTAGACTGGTGCCTAGGAGCCCTAAGCAGGAAGATCTCTTCGACAGATAAAGAGACTTCTTTGCTCATTATGTCCTGCATGGACAAGGCCGTCCGTGATGGGTCCAATGAGCTTGCTGCCTCATTTGTGTCCGGAGTCCTAAAAAAGCGAGAATCTCTCTGCTCATTCCTTTCTGCTGGAGTTACACCGTGCCAGAGATCTGAGCTTCTCTTTGCTCCTCTTTCCAAGTGCCTTTTTCCAGAAGTCCTGATAAAGGAAATAGCCGCTTCGTTAGTGCAGAAGGACACTCACGATCTTGTTGCGTCCTCAGCTCGCAAAGCTCCCCCTTTGCCTACATTGTCAGCTAGACCGAGGATGGACACTCCAGCGTCTCGCTTTATTCCGCCCTTTCGTGGCAGAGCCTCCAGCAGAGGAGGTGCTCGTGCCGAAGGGAAGCGAGGGAAGAGGAAAGTATCCAAGTCCTCTAAGGGCAGAGTCTGACTGCCCGCAACTTCAGACAGCAGTGGGAGCCAGACTCAAGAACTTCTGGCAAGCCTGGGAGAAGAGAGGCGCAGATGCTCAATCTGTGAAGTTGCTCAGAGAGGGGTACAAGATCCCGTTTGTACGAAAACCCCCTCTAGCGACGTCTCCCTTCGATCTCTCTCCCAGGTACAGAGAGGAAGAAAAGAGACAAGCCCTGAAACTGGAAGTGTCTCTTTTGCTAAAGAAGGGAGCGGTGGTCAAAGTCTCGGACCTTCAATCACCGGGATTCTACAACCGCCTCTTCTTGGTTTCAAAGAAGACAGGAGGGTGGAGGCCGGTGCTAGACGTCAGTGCTCTGAATGTCTTTGTCACAAAGATGAAGTTCTCCATGGAGACCACAAAGTCAGTCTTAGCAGCGGTCAGAAGGGAAGACTGGATGGTCTCCCTAGACCTAAGGGACGCCTACTTCCACGTCCCCATCCACTCAGACTCCCAACCTTTTCTGAGATTCGTTTTCGAAAAGGTGGTCTACCAGTTTCGGGCCCTGTGCTTTGGCCTAAACACAGCTCCTCTCGTGTTTACGAGGCTGATGAGGAATGTAGCCAAATTCCTCCATTTATCGGACATCCGAGCCTCCCTTTATTTGGACGACTGGCTTCTCAGAGCCTCTTCCAGTCGTCGCTGTCTGAAGGATCTCAAGTGGACTCTAGATCTGACCAAGGAATTGGGACTCCTAGTCAATTTGGAAAAGTCGCAACTGGTCCCATCCCAAACTATTGTGTATTTAGGGATGGAGATTCACAGTCTAGCTTTTCGGGCTTTTCCGTCGGCCCCCAGAATAAGTCAAGCCCTGTTATTCATCCAGAACATGCTGAAGAAGGAACGCTGCTCAGTCAGGCTGTGGATGAGTCTGGTAGGGACGCTATCATCCCTGGAACAATTTGTGTCATTAGGAAGACTACACCTCCGTCCGCTGCAATACCATCTAGCTTTTCACTGGAAAAAGGACAAGACGCTAGAAGCGGTCTCGATCCCGATTTCCGAAAAGATGAAGTCTTGTCTGACTTGGTGGAAGGACAATATCAACTTAAGAGAGGGTCTTCCCCTGGCTGTTCAGACTCCCAACCACGTTCTCTTCTCGGACGCATCGGACGTGGGCTGGGGCGCGACATTAGACGGTCGGGAATGCTCAGGACTGTGGAACTCGAGTCAGAGGAGCATGCATATCAACTGCAAGGAGCTGTTGGCAGTACATCTGGCCTTGAAAAGCTTCAAGTCTCTCCTTCGAGGCAAAGTGGTGGAAGTGAACTCAGACAACACCACTGCCTTGGCGTACATCTCCAAGCAAGGAGGGACCCACTCACTGACGTTGTACGAGATCGCAAGGGACCTGCTCATCTGGTCAAAAGGTCAAGGCATCTCACTAGTAACGAGGTTCATCCAAGGCAACTTGAATGTCATAGCAGATTGTCTCAGTCGGAAAGGGCAAATTATTCCAACAGAATGGACCCTCCACAAGGATGTGGGCAAGAGACTTTGGGCCACTTGGGGCCAGCCAACCATAGATCTCTTTGCAACCTCGCTGACCAAGAGGCTTCCAATCTATTGCTCCCCAGTCCGGACCCAGCAGCAATACATATAGATGCCTTTCTCCTAGATTGGTCACATCTAGATCTCTACGCATTCCCACCGTTCAAGACTGTCAACAAGGTACTGCAGAAGTTCGCCTCTCACGAAGGGACAAGGTTGACACTAGTTGCTCTCCTCTGGCCCGCGAGAGAATGGTTCACCGAGGTACTTCGATGGCTAGTAGACGTTCCCAGAAGTCTTCCTCTAAGGGTGGACCTTCTACGTCAACCGCACGTAAAGAAGGTACACCAAAGCCTCCTCGCTCTTCGTCTGACTGCCTTCAGACTATCGAAAGACTCTCGAGAGCTAGAGGCTTTTCGAAGGAGGCAGCCAGTGCGATTGCTAGAGCAAGGAGAGCATCCACCATTAGACTCTACCAATCGAAGTGGGAAGTCTTCCGAGACTGGTGCAAGTCAGTCTCTGTATCCTCGACCAGTACCTCTGTAGCTCAAATAGCTGACTTTCTCTTATACCTGAGAAAAGAACGATCCCTTTCAGCTCCCACTATCAAGGGCTACAGAAGCATGTTGGCATCGGTCTTCCGGCATAGAGGCTTAGATCTTTCCAACAATAAAGATCTTCAAGACCTCCTTAAGTCTTTTGAGACCACTAAGGAGCGTCGTTTGGTTACACCTGGTTGGAATTTAGACGTGGTACTAAGATTCCTCATGTCAGACAGGTTTGAGCCGCTACAATCAGCCTCCTTGAAAGATCTCACTCTAAAGACACTTTTCCTAGTATGCTTAGCTTCAGCTAAAAGAGTCAGTGAGATTCATGCCTTCAGCAAGAACATCGGATTTTCATCAGAAAAAGCCACATGTTTGCTACAACTTGGTTTTCTAGCCAAAAATGAGCTGCCTTCTCGACCTTGGCCTAAATCGTTCGATATTCCCAGCTTATCGGAGATTGTAGGAAATGAACTAGAAAGAGTCTTATGCCCTGTGAGAGCTCTTAAGTTCTATTTAAAGCGCACTAAACCTTTACGAGGCCAATCTGAAGCTTTATGGTGTTCAGTTAAGAAACCATCTTTGCCTATGTCAAAGAATGCTTTATCCTACTTTATCAGACTGTTAATACGAGAAGCTCATTCACATCTGAGTGAGGAAGATCAAGCTTTGCTTAAGGTGAAGACGCACGAAGTTAGAGCTGTTGCAACTTCCGTGGCCTTTAAGCAAAATAGATCTCTGCGAAGTATAATGGACGCAACCTATTGGAGAAGCAAGTCAGTGTTCGCGTCTTTTTATCTAAAGGATGTCCAGTCTCTTTACGAGGACTGCTACACACTGGGACCATTCGTAGCAGCGAGTGCAGTAGTGGGTGAGGGCTCAACCACTACAATTCCCTAATTCCATACCCTTTTAATCTTTCTCTTGAAATGTTTTTAATGTGGTTTTTATGGGTTGTCCGGAAGGCTAAGAAGCCTTTCGCATCCTGGTTGATTTGGCGGGTGGTCAAAGTCATTTCTTGAGAGCGCCTAGATTAGGGGTTTGATGAGGTCCTGTTGTATGGGTTGCAACCCTTGATACTTCAGCTCCTAGGGGTCGATCAGCATCCTAAGAGGATCGCGAGGCTCCGTAAGGAAGACGTACTTAAAAGGCAGAGTAATTGTTCAAGTCGACTTCCTTACCAGGTACCTATTTATTTTGTTTTTGTTATTTTGATAACTTCTAAATGAAATAAAAAACTCTTAGCTCATAAAATGTAAACATATATTACTGGTCTCTACCCACCATCCTGGGTGTGAATCAGTTATATATTCACCGGTTAAGTTAAATATTTAAAAATGATATTTTAATTATAAAATAAATTTTTGAATATACTTACCCGGTGAATATATAAATTAAATGACCCTCCCTTCCTCCCCAATAGAGACGCAGTGGGACAAGGAGAAAATTGAGTCTTTGTTTACATAAGAGCTTGGTATCTGGTCGACAGATGGCGCTGATGGGCACACCCGCAACCTGTGTAGCGATCGCTGGCGAGTTTTTTCCGTAGAGTTTGTCTGTCGAGCAACAGAGTTGCAGCAATATATTCACCGGGTAAGTATATTCAAAAATTTATTTTATAATTAAAATATCATTTTTTCAAGAACTCATCCAAGTAATTATTTGCATCTTCTCTGTAGGCTTCTTTATCCTGAACTTGTTTATTCTCTCAGTCCTTTTTTTTTTTTTGCCGATATTCCACCATCTTGCATCTGTTTAATTGACGGCTCCATGGTGTCATCTTCAATTAACGAACACCGTCGTTTCCTTTTATCACTAATTTGCAGTGTGGCTCAAATTAAGTCTGGCGGTTAATAGGTTAACGGCAAACAATGACTTTTTACCTTCGAGGGTCTTTTACCATGTTCTAGCCTACCGTACACCACAGTAAATCCAAGGCAATTGTACAAGATAACTACAGTACCAGAGACACATAGGTTATTGTCTTTCGTTACACATGCCTTCAAATACAGTATTTTTTCTCTAAAAGGTCTAATTGCTGTATTTGCAGTGTCCTGGTTCAACAAACCCATCTGTCTTTGTTTTTTTCTGGGGACCTCGGGCAAGAAAAATGTCACTATATGACCAACACCAAGAAACCTTGATAGTGTCCCGATTTCTAAGCATGACAAGCTAAATTTTACCATACGTTCCCTGCTGGGTGCAGGGCACCGTCACTCTGTAATAAAAAGAAAAATATTGAGAGAGGGATTAAAGATAAACAAATTAAAGAGGGTAAATAATGCAAATATAACCTAAACAATAAAAATTGAAAAATAAGTACGTACTGTAATAAATCTAAAAATAATTTGTATTTTTCTTATATATTTTTCCATAGTGGGATCTTCATGCCCTCCCATTTGCTGTCTGTCCGGCTGAGAGCTTCGCTGTGACTAGGATAACACCTGCTCTGAATGCCGGAGGTGGTCTGCCTCCCAATGGGAGAGCTTTGTGAGACAGCACAGCAAGTCCAAAAGAGATTCTTTGGGGTCTTCGTTGAAATTGAAGAAACCTTGGACTTCTTCCTTGACCCCCATATCTCTTCCCGAAGCTCCTGCTCGATCAGTCTCCTCCGGGGAACGATTGAACAGGAGAGTAGACCAATTAACACCAGGTTAACCCCGGGGTTCAAGGTACAGGACTGCCTCCCTTAGAGAAGCAGCTCTGCTCCTTTCCATTGGGCGGAATGTTTGTCCTTCGCTGAAAATTACTTTTCCCTTGTTGAAGTAGGTGCTGTTTAAAGGTCGCTCATGAATGGCAGAGGCAAGGGACAGTGACATTGCAATAGCAAGCAGGATAATGCCCTAGAGACTGACCATATAGTATTTGATCAGCGCCCAAGCCTCCTCTCCACCCAAGCTAGGACCAGGGAGGGCCAGGCAGTGGCTGCTGATGACTCAGCAGATAGACCTATAGGCTTCCCCAAACCCCCCAACCTTAACTCACAAGGATGGTAAGGTTGCAGACGATAATGGCACTAACGAGTTTGAGTGTGACTCGAACCCCCGACTGGCGATCACCAGGCAGAGACGTTACCAATCAGGCCACAACTTCTTCAACTTGATGGTGAGAGGAAGCAGACGCTGGGTTCCTCTGTAGTAGAAGCCTCTTCTCACTGATGAGTACGGTCCTCAAAGACCCTGGATTGTCTTCCACTCCTGCCGCTGAAGGGTCTTACTCTTCACTGTTGCATGCAGCTGCTGCTGCCAAAAACTGCAGTCTCCCTCATGCTGAGCCGACTCCTCCTCAGGGAGGGGGAGCAAATCAATCAACCAATCTCCTGCGGGTGGTAACCTCTCTCGTTCATGAGTGAGGCCCTTCCCAGAGACTCTGTTCCTGAGACCTTCTAGACATTGCCTTGTCACTCCACTGATGCCCCTCCCTTCAGAGCAGATCTCCCCTGTGGAGACACCTCGCTGCCATCGATGAGTCATCTCTCCTCCTCCTTGCCAGCGTGCTGTTGTCGACAAAAGCCCTTACCATCACAAGGGACGTTATTACTTCATGTCAAGGGAGCTTAGTCCTTGTTGCCCCTCCAGACGATCTCCTCCATCTATCAGGAGATGTCTCTTCAACTCTCCTAATGGCCGATGATCTCACTCGCCTTATGGACGTTCGCCACTGTTCGTCTCATCACTCGTCACCCGGTGACCGTCACTCATTACCTAGTGACTGTCACTCATTATCCGATGACTGTCACTCGTTACCTCGTGATTGTCGCTCTTTTTATGAACGTAACTCAACGTCTTGACCATCACTCTACATCTTGTCACTCACCTACTCTGCGCTGTTCGCCAGCTCTTAACTGTCACTCTCAAGCTCTCCGTCATCGGTCAGCTCGTGTTCGTCACTCGGTCTCCTCAGCGATCGCCGACTACTCGTCGTTTGCCAGCTTCTCGTCATTCTTCAGTTGCTCGTCATTCCCCAACTGCTCATCATTTGCTAGGTTACAGGTGTACGCTTCCTTGCCTTCTGCCCAGCTTGCAGTCTTTTGTCCCCAGCCTGTTCGCCAGCTTACAGGCGCTCGCCATGTTACAGTCGTTCACCCCTCGCCATTCGCCAGCTTACAGGTGTTCGTTCCCTCGCCGTTCGCCAGCTTACAGGCGTTCGTTCCCTCGCCGTTCGCCAGCTTACAGGCGTTCGTTCCCTCGCCGTTCGCCAGCTTACAGGCGTTCGTTCCCTCGCCGTTCGCCAGCTTACAGGCGTTCGTTCCCTCGCCGTTCGCCAGCTTACAGGCGTTCGTTCCCTCGCCGTTCGCCAGCTTACAGGCGTTCGTTCCCTCGCCGTTCGCCAGCTTACAGGCGTTCGTTCCCTCGCCGTTCGCCAGCTTACAGGCGTTCGTTCCCTCGCCGTTCGCCAGCTTACAGGCGTTCGTTCCCTCGCCGTTCGCCAGCTTACAGGCGTTCGTTCCCTCGCCGTTCGCCAGCTTACAGGCGTTCATTCCCTCGCCGTTCGCCAGCTTACAGGCGTTCATTCCCTCGCCGTTCGCCAGCTTACAGGCGTTCATTCCCTCGCCGTTCGCCAGCTTGCAGGCATTCACCCCCTTGCCATTCGCAAGCTTACAAGTATTTGCCCCCTCGCCATTCGCCAGCTCTGCGGCATTTGCAATCTTGTCATTAGCTAGCCTTTCGGAGTTCACCAGCTTCTCGTCGTTCACCAGCTCCTTGTCACCTTCCTTTGTACTAGCATCTGTCGCCAGCGAGGGTTCGTCCCTTGCAATCTCGTGACCATCGCTCTCAAGCTACAGCTCTCTATTGGTCTTCCAGGGACTCCTCTCCGGTCCATGACCGCCGACCAACTCGCGATCGACAGAGAGACGACATCCATCGTCCTTCCTATGAGAGATTGTCTCATTCTTGTCATTGATCTCCGCTCCAACAAGCTGAGCCCTTTAAACATTCCAGGTACAGTCCTGAAGCTACATGTCCTCATGAAACTCTTTCTCCCAGGACTAGACCAGTTTCTATTCCATCTCTTCCAGGTCATACTGTCATACTAGAGCCTCTCCTCACTTGCGAGAACCTCTTTGTTCCCGTGGAGATCATATTCTTACAGCTGCGTCCTAGTATGGTGGACACGCAGTCCCCTTCCTGACCAAGAGGGAATCTTCCAGGATCCAGTTACCTTCCACCTCTTTCAAGCCAGAGCTAGAAGGCATGCCTGTAGCAATCTTACTAGGTAAGAGACCTAACTCCCCCTCACTTCAGGCTCCAAGACCGCGAACTCCTAGGAGGCGGTCTCCATTGTCTAGCCTACCTAACGAGCTTCTGGTCTTCTCTGCGTCTGGGAAAGAACCCTCATGGGTCAACGCTTTGGTAAAGGCAGTGCGTCAAGCTGTCTTGGGCATGCTTCCTGCAGACCAAACAGTAGCCAGCACTCTAAGGATCCCAGTTGAGAAGTCAGTTCCCCCAGCTTAGCCTTCCCCCCGTCTGACCCACGTAGACTTCCATTTCCGAAGATGATTGTCTTGCCCCTGAAGAAGAAGCGGGGAGCAGCAGATGTGGAGGCAGACATCCAGCAAGACTTTTCCCAGGTGCAGTTGACACTGGTGATACGACAAAGAAGAGGAGAATGGAGCATCCTCCTACTCCAGGAGACACTCATCACCCTGGAACTAGCCAAAGCTCTCGATCTCAATGCGAGGTCTCATTGACGCCCTTGTTCCGTCTCTCTCCTATAGAGATATTCCTTGAGGACCTATGTGCCCAGTCTCTTGACCATCCGGCTGTAGTTCCTTCTGTAAGAAAGGGACAGCCCTCCTCCAGGCGGGAAGAACCCTCCAGACCTTCACTTTTGGAGGAGTACTTTCCATCCCGCAGAGAGAGCAAGGATGCCAAAACGGTCTTAAAGAACACCGCATCCAGGGTGACAAGGCATCTTCAAGAGGTCGCGGGGGGACCTCGCCATTAGTTACAAGGACGTCAGCAAGCGACGTTCCTGCCACAACTATGACTGATTACGTCGACCCACCCCGGGCTCCTATGGGTGAGAGCTTGTGGTTGGATAACGACAACAACTACGAGAATGACTATCTCCCAAGGGGTGCTAGTCTCCAGGCTCCTATGGGTGAGAGCTTGTGGTTGGATGACGACAACAACTACGAGAATGACTATCTCCCAAGGGCTGCTAGTCCTAGGCTTATGGAGGCCAAGCAGAAAGAGTCTGAACATGCATTCTGGCAGGTCTTGGCCTGCATGAGGACCATCAGTAGGTTGTCTGACCCAACAGTGGCCCCTAAAGGAGGGCATGGACACTGTTCTTGAGCCCGTTTATAGCATGTATTGGCCTCTCAAGGTCAATGCAGCTTGGCCCCTGGCAAAGGGCTGAAGGGCCTATTCCCATGTCGCTGGCTCCTCCAATTCCCTCCATGTTGGCTCATCCTCAAAATTCATCCCACTGCCTTTTGTGTTACAGGGGAAGTAGTATGAGGTTTCAAACGATCCCCTTCCGGCCTCGCCTCTAGACCATTGTGTAGAGGCACTCTCCAGAGGAGTCTCCTTTGAGAGAGTCTCTGGATTCTATCTCTTTTTTAGCATCAGAAATCCTGAACATAGAGAAGAGAGTGAAATATGCCATGCAGGCTACTTTGTGGCTGGATCTTTGGTTAAGGTTCGTGGGACACCTCGTCAGAACTTATGATTGGTCCAAGAACTCTACAAGGAGATCGAAGGAAAATTTGCTATTGTAAGGGACCATAAACATTGAGTGTCTCCCACTAGATTGTTAACCTGTGGGTTAATGCTATTCTTAGGCGAAGGGACTCGATAATAGAAAGATTCCACCGACAAGTCCCACATGCAGAAGTGACGTAATTAAAGAACTCCACCCTGTTTAGGCCGGAAGACATCGAGTGGGTGGCGGAGCGATGGAGGAAGCCCTTTTCGTCCACCAGTGGGGGATACCTGCAATGCTGCTTGCAGAGGTGGTTGCAGCACGGAGCCGAATCCTGGACAGTCTCCATCGACTTGGTCAGGGTATCACATCCTGTTCATTTAATCTCTCCCTCCATTGACTCTGAATCCAGTTCCATCAAACTCCTATGCGAAGGGATCTGCCAAAGAAGCAGGCCCTATGGACCGAATACTGGACCAAGTTCAAGAAGGACACTCTCCAAAAGGTCTAAGATGGATCCCCAGGCTTCTTCAGTCGACTGTTTCTTGTGAAAAGTGCGTCAGGAGGCTGGAGACCCTTCATCGACTTCTCAGCTCTGAAGAAGTTTGTCAGATAAACTCCGTCCAACAGGGAGACAACAGACACGGTCACACGAGCGGTAAGACTACAGGACTTCATATGCACACTGGATCTCAAGGATGCATACTTCCAGATTCCAGTCCAACCATCTTCAAGGAAATGCCTCAGGATCATACTTGACAACACATAATACCAGTTCGTGGTACTGTAATGTGCTTTGGTCTTTTCACTGCACCTAAGGTATTCACGAGAGTGTTCGCCCTGGTGTCATCTTGGGCTCACAGGATTGGCATCCGTCTCCTAAGATCTGGCTGGCTGATCCTAGTAGACTTGATGGGAACCCTTCTTCAACACTGAAACAGACTCCTTGCATTTTTCCAAGATCTGGAGATTGTGGTAAACCTTGAGAAGTCATCTCTGCCTCCCTCTCAAAGACTGGGTGCTGGATGCACTGCCATGTCCTAAGACAAAATCTGTCAGCTCACATTACCTAGTGAAGCATCAGTATTTACATCCAAACTATTTTCCTTTACTGTATATTAGCAATTGAGATGATAAAAACAATTGAAGATAAGGAAAACCATAAGTTTATCATTTATATTGATTCTAGAAGTGCCATAGAAAGCTGAAAGGGTTACACGCAGAAGAACTGATTGGTATTAGAAATTAAAGAGCTCTTTGATAGGTTTTATTCATGGGGTGGTAGATGTAGAAATATTTTGGATTCCTCCTTATGTCGGCATTTTTGGAAATGAAAAGGCAGATGCTGCTGCTAAATCATCAGTAAATTTACCAAAACTAGTTATTAATCTATCTGTGAATGATTATGTAACTATCATGAAAAATTCACAGTAGCAAAATGGTAAACTTGGTGGAGTAATGAATCTGACACTAATAGACTAAAACAAATAAAGCCAACTTTCTCTCAGTGGGAATTCTCTCATCAAATAGAAAGAAGAATTGAAGTAATTTTAGCAAGGTTACATATAGGTCATACTGAATTGACTCTATGAATTTATAATGTGCACACTTAATGAAGCAGTTCCCAGGTGCAGTGAGTGTGACACTTTAAGCAAACAACATATTTTCAGCAATTGTAAAGTTTTTGATAGAGGTTTTATTTTAGAAGAAAAAGTTTTACGGACACTGTATCAGATTCGGAAAGTGTTTTTATGATTTTAAACTTTTTTTTTTAAGAAAAATAGGTTTTATAAATCAGATTTATATTTTTATGTACCACAAACTTTTGTGTAAAGATTATGATTTTTTTTGCTATAATTTCTATATATTTATTTTGAATTTTATTAGCTTTTATCTAAATGTTTATATTTATCTTATACTGTATTTTCTATATATTTACTTTATATTTTATTATTATTACCTTTAATATAAGTATTTTTCCTTCTAAATTTACTCGGGCCAATTCTGTATGAGTCGAACTTGACTTATTGGTGTGGTTAATCTCCTCCCTTTTTATAATATTGTAGTGATTTTCTGAAAGGACTGTAAAAATAGTAACTGAAATTTTGCTGTAGATGAGCACATCTGAAAATTATTGGGATTTGTATGTTGGGCATGTGTTGTGGGAGTATAATGCAATGGTGCACAAGAATACAAGTACTGTATGTCTCTGTGTAAGTTTGTGTTGAATTTTGAAAAGATAGTAAGACCGAGGTTGAGTGTGTCAGAAAATGATAAAAGATGTTTGGAGGAAAGTAAATGAGAGGTTTGTAAGCTATGAACTGGGAGAGAGAGTTTAAATAAGTCATTGGAGAGGGAAGAATGAATGTAAATAGTGTTTATGATAAGTTTGAAGGTCCATATGAGGTATTAGATGTTGGTTCTAGTGGGTTGAGTTGTTTTGCGTAAAGTATGTGTGGATGGTAGTGTAGAAAAATGTTGTAAAGTAAGGGACAATTTTGTGTTGGTGGATTTTTGTCTGTTAGAATGATTATAGGTGTGGTTGCAGTTGTTTTATGACATCCCACCACACAGCCAGGTTGCGACAACTGTTTGGTACCCTTGACAGTGAGGCATTTGTTGACCGAATGCTCCACTTATGGTACTGAAAGAAATAGATATCTGTTTGAGGCTCAAGGTGAGGATGGCAGGTTCATCCTTGCCAAGATTTTCGGACATGTTCCGTGCTGTGCTAACAGTATTTTTATATTTATTTCAGGAGGTCTTCTGAAAGCTATTCAATTTTTATAAGGATATATTTGCTTTTATTGTTTTAAATCGAATTTCCTTTTATTCCTTATTCATAACAAATGGTATGGGCATAAATGACCTTTGATATTAGGTTGCCAGAAAACTCCAAATCAATCAGGTTGTCCAGGGCACCAGCCACCTGTTGAGATACTACCGCTAGAGAGTTAGAGGGTCCTTTAACTGGCCAAACAGTACTACATTGGATCCTTCTCTCTGGTTACGGTTCATTTTCCTTTTGCCTACGCATACACCGAATAGTCTGGTCTATTCTTTATAGATTTTCATCTGTCATCACACCTGACAACACTGAGATTGCCAAATAATTCTTCTTCACCCAAGGTTTTAATTACGGTTTTGTAATTGTTCAGTGGCCACTTTCCTCTTGATAAGGGTAGAAGAGAGACTTTAGCTATGGTAAGCAGCTCTTCTAGGAGAAGGACACTTCAAAATCAAATCATTGTCTTGGATGGTGTCATAGCCTCTGTACCATGGTCTTCCACTGTCTTGGGTTAGAGTTCTCTTGCTTGAGGGTACACTCAGGCTCACTATTATATCTTATTTCTCTTGCTCTTGTTTTGTTAAAGTTTTTATAGGTTATATTGGAAATATTTATTTTAGTGTTGTTACTGTTCTTAAAATATTTTTCCTTGTTTCCTTTCATCACAGGGCTATTTTTCCCTGTTTGAGCCCCTGGGCTTATAGCATTATGTTTTTCCATCTACGGTTGTAGCTTAGCAAATAATAATAATAATAATGATAATACATCATACATACATATACCAAAGGCACTTCCCCCAATTTTGGGGGGTAGCTGACATCAACAAATGAAACAAAAAAAAAAAGGGGACCTCTACTCTCTAATAATAATAATCACCTTACGTCCTGTTGTGGCTGGGCAAAACGTGGTCAACTAACACCTCATCTCCCTTGTAGGACAAGTAGCAGTTGGTTGTGGGTATATGTTACCCGGGAGTAAGACGAGAATGAATGTGTGAGTGACTGGCAACTTCCTATTTCATTCTCCCCTCTTTTGGGTCGCAGAATCCGAGGAACTCTGCAAGCTAATCTCCTCTAACTACTGGTGGATACCATGCTCTTTATGATACCTAATATATTTATGTACAGTATATTTGTAATGCCCCCGTCCTCCATGCGAGGCAGAGTCGGGCAATGTCTAGGTTAAGTGAGGGATTTAGCTCCAAGTTTACTCTTACCTGGTCAAGTCGCATTGCTAAATACTATGCTAGTAACAATTGCCCAGGCCGTCATCCTTTTAGGATCATGAAGTGTTGGGGTTTCCTCTAAACAGCTCGTATGTAGCAAAAAGGGACACCCCCGGACAGTCTCAAGTCCGTTGGGTTAGCTACTTCCACCCACCATAAGGTGAATCTCCTATGTAAAGAGTGTAAGATTTGTACTTAAGGCCGAAACAAATGACAAATTTGTAATCATTTGTATTTTCCCTAACTTAACAAACCTGAAGGTTTTTACTACACATACTGTTCCTCCCGTCACCTAACCCCAGAAGTCCTGCCGCAATTGCAAAGTGACAGTGTTTACTACTGCTGGTGTGAGCGGGGTGACGGGCTATCACTGCCAATTCCCCTTCCGCTAACCAGCGGAGGGTAGTTGGTCAGATTTTTTTTTTGAAAGTCATAGTTTTCCTTTGTAGATGTATGTTTTGTGACAATACCATTCTATAATGACACTTGAAAAATAATTGTAAAGTAACTTACTTTGTTACGGATTATGTTTCAATTACCTTTGTATTTCCTTGAAATTTGATGACTGGTTTCAGCTAATACTGAAATAATACTCCTTTGTAAAGAGATTCAGGTTTGTAAAGTTAGGAAAATGGAAATTATTTCAAATTTGTCATATTTAGGGATCTTAATGGTAGGACTATTTGTTACTAAAGAAATTATCAAAACTTTTTGTACTAATGTATTTTGATATGATTATATTTGATAAATAAAATTTAAATACAAAAGATTAAAATTTGAATATTGGATTTACTTTATATGGTACTTTTCATGGATTTTGTTGCTCAATTTAGGGGAGACATTTTAAGACTGTGATTTTTTAGATTATGACCTACACATGTTGAAACAGTTTAAATGAGTTTCTGTCTTTTCAGGAAATATATGATGCATATTTCTGGTTCTTCAGGCGATGCGAAGAATACTTCCTATGCAAATACCTTCCTCCAGATGGAATAGAAAGTGTTGGGGAACACATAAGACTAGAAATATCAATATATTTAGAACAATTTCAAGAGCATGAGAGGCACATTAGGAGTCTGATTTTTAACTATCTACTTAACCGTGAAACTTGCATAAGTGGGTGTAATACTATGGATGAAATTGATCTAATGGAAATTGGTAGTTATACGGAGCTTCCAGGTGGTAATATCGTGTTGCCTGGGGGTTACAGCAGTATTCTTGGTCCGTTGACAAAAGATATCCCTGAATCGCAGCTGCTTAAAGGTCATGCGGTTGAGTGTGTGAGGTGGAGAGTGGGATTAGAAGGCACAAGTACTGTTGATTCAGGTTTAGGGCAAGACCTTTTGAATAAGCCAGAGGATAGTTCTGAAGGCCTTCTTGGTGAATGTAAAAGTGGCACAGTATCGCTATCAACTTCCCCGTCAAGGAAGTGGAAACCCAAAGTAGAAGTTGTTTGCCAAAATGGAAAGAGATTTTATGCTGATCATGTGATTTGCACAGTTCCTCTAGGTGTGTTGAAAGAAAACGGAAAGAAACTGTTCGATCCGCCTCTGCCTGATTACAAGATGGACTCCATTAATAGACTTTGCTTTGGTGTAGTGGACAAAATATATTTAGAGTATGAACGGCCATTTTTAAATCCTAACTTAACTGAAGTGTTGTTGTTGTGGGACCCCATAGACCTTAAAGAACCTGTGAGTGAGAGATGGTTCAAGAAGATTTACTCATTTACAAAGGTGTCAGAAACACTCTTATTAGGCTGGATATCAGGGGATGAAGCTAAGTACATGGAGACTCTTCCCTTTGACCAAGTCTCTGAGAAGTGCACCGAAATTCTACGACAATTTTTGAATGATCCCTTTATACCAAAACCCAAAAGATGCATCAAGTAAGTTGAACATATATCCTGTTTATTATTTGTACTGTATTTAGTTCTGTTTTAAATCCAAATTGTTAGGAGAGATAAGTCCAACATTTCTTTCATGTTTTGCTATAATCAAGTCATTGTTCCTTATCTTTTCTTTTTCTATTTTGGCAAAATATACTATTTTATTATCTTAAAGTAAAAAAGTGGAATTTGTTCCAGCACTATATACAAACCCTACGCTCTTAACGTAGGAGTATTATTTCGACGATAGCTGAAACTAGCCGTTGAAGCTTTTGTGTGATGTAACTGTGGTAGTGGGGGTAGACCAACCACTCGTCATTTTTTATTTCGGTATGGTAGAGTTAAGGTGTAGTCTTGCTCTCCCGTCAAAACCTTTTAACGGTCTTAACGATTAAAAGGAACTGGCCTCAAGTTTAAAAAATTCCTTTTTCTTTTCAGATGGTGACTCTGACTTCCTTTAGGTGTGGACTCTATTGCTTCCTTTAGCGAAGCAACGGCGACCACCACTGAGGGAAGTCTCTTCCGTTGCCGCGTGCAGCAACCCATACCTTCCTTGGGGCAACCTCTACCTTCTTTGGGCAACCCCTACCTTCCTTGGGGCTTTCGGGTCTCTGCTAAGGAATGGCTTCCTAGGGTGTTACAGTTTACTGCAGCACTCTGTTTCTGCTCACCTTCATTCCTGCAGCTCTGGTGTAGGAACGAGCGCAGGGGCATACTGATTTCCTTTGAGATTTCCAGTCGGGGGGGGGGGGGGGGGGATCCGTTCGGGGGTAAACCCAGAAGCTAGCTTCGGCTACATTTCGCAGGCAGCTCTAGATGTTGACCTTCAACTCAAACACAGCTTGTAGATGGGGAGGAGAGAGCACTGCCCAGTTCCACCTCTAGATGTTGGACAACTTCCCCTTCCGAGGAGAGTTAACCTCCACCAGGTGTTAGGCAACTTTCCCTTTCGAGGGAGTTACCCTCCACCAGCCACTGTCCAGCAATTTTCCCACTTGCAGGGAGAATTGCCAATGGCAGTAACAGGGGTTGGTTGTCTTGCCCACCAGCAGGAGAGACTGCCTTCGCCTGAGTGGTTTCCTCTGCACAGGATTCCTCTGGCAGGAATAGGATTCATCCATGCCTCGCTCTTGCTCTTCAAAGCTTGACTACAAAGGATTTAGGTGATTGATTGCAGTTTCTTCTCATTGCCGTTGTACCCTCATGGTACAAAATGAGTTTTGTGAGCAGTTTCACTATTGTAATTTGTATTTGTTCCAACACAGAGTACTTACCTAGAACTACTTTCTTAGGAGTTACTGGTAACTCTTCCCAACCAACCAGAATTTTGTGTAGTTTACCCTATTCCCATTTTCTATGGGGGTAACCTCAGGCGGAGTGATACGCGCCCTGAGGCGACCCGGGGTCGTAGAGCGTGCTAGCTCAGGTCGTGCTCCTCAGTAGGTTTCTGGTCGCGACGTGATTATCATCTCGCCGCGCTCTCTCTTACCCAGTGCGACCCTTTGTGTCTACCACGCGGTCCCCACGTTTCTTTACCCTTATCCTTTCCTCTGTGTCCCTGTGTCTCTTGGTGTGTTAGTGTTTCATTATGGAGCATCCCCGCCATTGCCCTGGGCCTGTGGCCGGTAAGTCTTGTGGGGCTTTCCTCTCCAAGCCCGAGGTTGACCCCCACTCGCTGTGTTTGTCATGTAGGGGCCAGGTGTGCTCCCCTACCACCACGTGCTTGCAGTGCAAGTCCTGGAGCGAGATCCAGTGGGTCCTTTATAGCACGAAGAAGAAGGCGGCGGCCAAGAAGTCGCCCAAGAAAGCCAACGTGTCGTCTTCTTTGGTGTCTCCAGATGCCTCGTCGGAACGAGGCTCCCTTCCATCTTCCCCTACCCAGAGTAGGGGACGAGGTAAGTCCATTGCGGGGAAGCGGCCCATTGCCCTTCCCCAGGAGTCTGAATTGTCTGTGGGGGAAGATTTTGGTGTGATACAGACATGTAAGGGGCCTGAGGGAGGTGCGGGAGTGTGTGGGAGACGAGGTCCTGGTGCCCGCAGGGCCCGTCTCTACCGAAGACCCTATGTGGGGGAAGTCGGGTGCTACCTCTTCCCCAGCTTCATGGGTATGTGTTTCAGGTGCTTCGGCCGCCGGGGGAGACGCCGAGAAAGGAAGTTGGTCTAATTCAGACCCCGACGTTTGGGATCCCCCTAGGACGCCATTCGGGTCACCCTTCAGACTAGAGGAGGAGTTCAATCATTGGTTCGGCCGTAAGAAGGTGCCTCGGTCTCCCCCGGCACCCTCGTCAATGCTCCCGGCCGTCTTTCTTCAGCCCGCGACACCGGAGATTCGACATGGAGTTCACCCTGCTGCGTTGGACGTCTCAGGCGATTCGGCAGATTCCCTCTCCTCCTACTCGTCATCCTCGTCCTCGGATTCATCGTCATCGGAGGACGGAGCCAAGTCCACGAAGAAGAAGCGGGAAAGGTCCCGGAAAAAGAAGAAGTCCCGCTCCCATTCCAGACAAAACAAGAAAGAGTCCAGACCCTCCAAGAAGAAGGCTAAAAGGAGTAGATCAAAGGATTGGGTGAACGTCATGGTGCCCCGGAACAAGGTGTTTAAGGTTACCATAGCCGTGGCCGCTTCTGGTTGGCTCCCTAGAGCCTCTTCTCCACCGTCTCGCCCCTCCTTCTCCTCATACGGACCAGAGTCCCGTCGGGGGAGGTCAATCCAAGCCCCCCGTGACGCGCCCAAGTCTGTAAAGGCCTCCGCTACATCAACCCTGCGGTGGGAGGCGCTCCACCAGATGGAAGGCCACGCCAGCCGCGGGCACCTTGGCTGACTTCATTAAGCACCAAGGGCGCCCGGCGGCCCGAGATAATCCCACGGACACAAGAAACCCCGCAGGGCAAGGTAATCCCATGACGGATACCTTCGTCTCTGCGGGTCCGCCCGTGCCACGGGCAGGCCCGTCTAACGTTACACCCCCCCCCCCACCGTCACCAAAGATACTCGTGGGGAGGGACTGGTGACAGAGGCCCTAGTAGAAGGAGGAGAGTGCTCATCGGATGACGTCTCCTCCTATCGCAAAGTGTTAGCCCTCATAAGACGACACCAAGTCCAAGCCCGCGACGGAACAGACCTGTCTCTCCGGACTCAGTAGGCTTGTGGAGAATCCAGTGCAACAGAAGCCCTCCTTAGCTCTACCCCTAGCTCCTGACGTCAAGCTGGGTATGGAGCACATAGACAAATTCTTGGACGGCCTGGCAGACGCCCCTAGGAGCCAAAGTTCCTCGAAGCTGCTCCCAGGGCTAAGGACGCAGAAGAGGTTCTACGTGCCAGAAGGTCGTCGTGGAGGGCCCCGCGCAGTGGAGTCAGCCATTACCTCGTTGAACCAGGGTGCTGCTGAACGCTCTGTCCATGGCCCCGGTGTGCTTTTCCCCTACGGAGACTTCCATGATGGAGGACATGGCTCAAGACTTGGTTTAAGTGTCCTCCTGGTTAGACTGGTGGGCCTGCACTTTGGTAGGCTTTTAGTCGTCACATGATCTCTCCCTCCCAGAGAACCAGTCCTTATTGAAAGAGCTGATTAGCTCAGGGGGCAAAGCCCTAAAGTTTTTATCTTATCAATCTCTCTCCCAGGCCACCAATTGGGTCCTGAGGAAAAGGGGTACAGTCCTCATTGGTGGCTCCTGAGGAAAAGGGGTACAGTCCTCAGCAAGTTAGTAAGGAAACTCCCCGACCGGGAAGCGAGAAAGTTAAGGAATTCCTCGGTGTGGGGCAAGTCAATCCTCCCCCTCAAGCTAGTGGAAGAGACGATGGAGAGGGTGAGGAAAATGAAGGACGTGGGAGAGCATAGACCTCCCCCCATGAGACACCCACCACACAGGAGACCCTCTGTGGAGGTCCCTCACTCATCCCGTGCATCCCCTGCCCAACCTAGAAGAGAGGCTTCTTCGGACCCTTGGCTTCAAGCAACACAGCCCCCCCATAGGGGTAACACAGCCCCTCAGTCAAACTTTAGACCGTCCTTCGGCAACTCAAGGAGAGGTCGGTCCGACTGCTCCTCCAGAAGGAGATAGGAGGCGAGGCCCCCTACTCCTACAGGAGCCTCAAGTAGGGGGATGCCTCAAACACTCTTGGCAAGCATGGCGGGATTACGGTGCGGATCCCTGGACAGTGACAGTCCTGAGGGAAGGTTACAGACTACCCTTCCTAGCAGAACCTCCCCCTCTCATTCCGGCCCTACAGGCCGAGTGGTTGATACCCAAAAGACCCCTTGAAACGGGCGGCGTTGCAAGAACAGGTATCGTCCATGATCTCCAAGGGAGCGTTGGAACCAGTCGAAGATCCCGGCCCGGGGTTCTACAGCAGGCTCTTCCTGGTGGAGAAGGCGACAGGGGGTTGGTGGCCAGTAATAGACCTGTCGGCCCTCAACAAGTTTGTGGCAAAAACCGACTTCAAGATGACACTGTGAGGACAGTGTTGGCCGCCTTGAGAGAAGGGAACTTCATGATATCCCTGGATCTCAGGGAGGCTTACTTCCAAATCCCCGTTCACCCCTCCAGCAGGAAGTTCCTCAGGATAAAGTGGGATACCCGAGTCCTGCAATTCAAGACCCATTGCTTCCGACTGTCGACGGCCCCTCAAGTGTTTACAAGAGTTTTCACGACGGTCTCCGTATGGGCACACGAGCAGGGCATCCGTCTGATCCGATACCTGGACAATTGGTTGCTTCTTTCAGCCTCAAGGGAAGAACTGAGGGAGCAAGGTGCAAATTTTCTCCGTCTCTGCAAGGAATTGGGTATCACAGTCAACTTAGAAAAGTCCCAGTTGAGTCCCACCACCAGGATGACTTACTTGAAGATGGTCCTGGACACCCAATTAGTGAGAGCCTTCCTGTCATTGGAGTGGTTGGAAAACCTGGAGCGAGTTCTGCAACCCTACCTGACGGACCAACCTAGGAGGGCCAAGGATTGGCAGAAGTTGCTAGGCCACCTAGTGTCGTTAGAGAAGTTAGTACCACAGGGGAGACTCAAACTCCGGGCAGTGCAATGGAACCTGAAGGAACACTGGACCCAAGGAAGAAATCCCCACAAGGTGGTTCCGGTCTCCCCAGAAGCGAAGGTGGTCCTACAGTGGTGGCACGACAGAACGAACACCGAGAAGGGGATGCCCTTCGCACCCGACCCTCCGGAGGTGCTATTGTTCACGGACGCATCGAAGGAAGTTTGGGGGGCTCACCTACTCGACAAGTCAACAAAAGGAAAATGGTCGCGCAAGGAAGCAACGCGACACATAAACATTCTAGAGATAATGGCCGTACTGAGGGCGAGTCAGGAATTCATTCACCTTCTCCGTGGGAACACCGTGGTGTTAATGTGCGACAACGCGACGGTAGTAGCCTACGTAAAGAAGCAAGGGGGTCTAAAGTCGAAGGAGCTATGCGCGTTATCGACAGAACTATTAGAATGGGCTGCAAAAGAAGGGATCGAAATCACAGCAAGGTTCATCCCAGGAAAGAAGAACGTCCTGGCAGACATCCTCAGCAGAGTAGGCCAGGTGATAGGGTCAGAGTGGACTCTACACCCGGGTGTAGCTCAGGCAGTCATACTGAAGTGGGGCTCTCCGGTAGTGGACCTTTTCGCCACCCGTCTGAACGCCTAGCTCCCCGTGTTCTGTTTACCAGTCCCAGATCCGTCAGCGGCGTTCGAGGACGCCTTCCAACACCCTTGGGACGGCCTCAATGTGTACGCCTTCCTTCCCTTCGGGATGATTAGGCAAGTCCTCAACAGGGTGAGAGCAACAGCCAACCTCCAGATGACTTTGGTTGCGCCGTGGTGGCCGGAGAGGGAGTGGTTCGCAGACCTAAAAGAACTGGCCCTTCTTCCTCCTTGGCTGCTTCCAGACAGGCCAGACCTCCTCCGTCAGTTCCACTTCCAAAGGTTTCACGAAAATCCTCGGTCCCTCCGCCTTCACGCGTGGAGGTTATTGAGCGGCTCCTGAAGAAGGATGGATACTCATCGAGGACAGCGGCGAGGATGTCAGGTTACTTAAGGCGTTCCTCAATCGCAGTCTACCAGGCAAAATGGGCAGTCTTCTCAAAATGGTGCACTTCCCGGGATATCAAACCGTTGGGGGCTTCGATTCACGACATAGCGGACTTCCTGGTGTACCTCAGAGGCGATGTGGGCTCTTCCATTCCAGCCATAAAAGGAGTACGTGCAGCATTAGGTCAGGTCTTCCTCCTAAAGGGCATTGATTTGGGAGCCTCCCGACACATCTCAATGCTCATCAGGAGTTTTGAGCAGTCATGTCCCCCACAAGAGGTGAGGGTACCACAGTGGGACTTAGCTAGAGTACTCAAAGCCCTGTCAGAACTGCCCTTCGAGCCCTTCAAGGACATCCTGGATAAGGAACTCACCCTCAAAACAGTCTTCCTCTTGGCCCTGGCTTCGGCAAAGAGAGTTAGTGAGTTACACGGACTATCGTACGAGGTCTCACACTCAAAGGGGTGGCGTGAGGCTTCATTTAAATTTGTCCCTAGCTTTGTGGCCAAAACACAAAACCCGGCTTGTTGGGATCCTCGGTTTGAGGGCTTTTCGGTGCCAGTGATCCCTCGGTCAGACAACCCTAAAGACTTGCTCTTATGCCCAGTCAGAGCAGTAAGGAAATACCTGTAAAGGACATCCAAGCTCCGACCTGAGATCATTAGTTTATTTGTTTCGACCAGACGTGTGAAGAAACCAGTCTCCAAGAATTCAATCTCCTTCTTGCTACGCCAAATGATCAAGAGGGCTTACGATGCCTCAGGAACCCCTCTCTCAGGCAAACCAAGGCCTCATGATATTAGGGATCGTAGCACCTCCCTAGCATTTGAGAAGAACATGGCCGTGGGCCAAATCCTGAAAGCGGGTACCTGGTCCAGACAGTCCACGTTCACGGAGCACTACCTGAAGGACTGTTCTAGGAAATCCTTGGACGGGTTCGCCCTTTTCCCGGTCATTTCTGCCCTTCAAAAGATTCAAGGTCATGGCCCCGGGGAAACCGGGGGCGGTAAGCCAAGAGACACATGTTCATCCCTTACCTTTCCCCTTATCATCCTTCCCCTGCGTGGAAGTGACTCAGGCCCTGGGGGCCAGGATATATGTCTTCAGCAAGGAATACGTCTCGGAAGTTTTTGTACAGAGGTAAGCCACTTAGACACTAAGATAGTTTTTTGGGTAGTTCCCCTATTTTCATACAGTTTTCGAGTAATGGTCGTCAGAACCTAGTCCCCTATCTAGGTTCCTTTTCCCCTCGTACTTCCAACCTTTGGTCCCTAGTCCCTGCAGGACACTCCCACCTAAAGTTTAAGTCTCCTAAAAAAGTAGTTCTAGGTAAGTACTCTGTGTTGGAACAAATCACAAATTTTTAAATAATTTGTATTTTTCCTAACATACTTACCTAGAACTACTTCGGGTTATGGCCCACCCATCCTTCCCCGAGGGCCCTGCAGGGCTGAGGAGAACCTTTCCGACGAAACTTACTGAGGAGCACGACCTGAGCTAGCACGCTCTCCGACCCGGGTCACCTCAGGGCGCGTATCACTCCGCATGAGGTTACCCCTATAGAAAACGGGAATAGGGTAAACTACACAAAATTCTGGTTGGTTGGGAAATTACCAGTAACTCCCAAGAAAGTAGTTCTAGGTAAGTATATTAGGAAAAATACAAATTACTTAAAAATTTTTGATTTTTCATAAGAACTGGTATACAAACCCAAGTCTTTCAAGATACACTTCCCCAAATCCCTCCTGAGCCTGCTCACTCGAGCCAAAAATGAAAAATGATGCGATACGACTGGGAAGGCGAGAGTCTCCCCTTTACCTACCTTGTTAAAGATTCAATGCCTATATTAGCTTGCTTTGAATACATTCCTATTTAAAGGAGTCAAGTTTGTATAGTTAAGACAAATGTAAATTACTTTAGAAATATGTAAAATTTTTTAGTTGTATTACTTAATCTAAATAAGGATATGATTGTGTGATTGTACTCGAGTAATAAAACAGTAACATTTATGCATCCTTTAGTACTGTACTGAGCATCTTATTTTATATGCTAATGATTTATACTGTGTATACAGTTGAACATTGAAATGAAGTGGATATGCTCTGAAGGTTTTATAACCCTTTAAAGTGTTAGAACAGCCTTATGCAATCTTATCTTACTCATGTTCTCCAATTTCAGCACAACCTGGTGGTCACAACCATTTACCAAAGGTTCATATACGGCAGTGGGTGTTGGGGCCTCACAAGTGGACATCACGAACATTTCTCATCCTCTTTATATGCATCCTACTTCAAGCAAAGTGAGTTTGTTACCATACATTTTTTTACAATTTCCACTTAACCGTTTGTTACACTTACTATTTAACCTTAAATGACAAGAGATTCTTCTGTCAGTGATTGGTCTAATTGCGTTGACCCTTTATATGTTCCTTTACTATACAATACCTGGTTATTTTGTTTTATTTGATACAGGCTATTACTGAACTAAAGTCTACATCTTACAAACTTAGTAGATTCTAAAAAGCTGTTTGTAAGTTGAATTATGTTAAATTTTGGCCTTGGGTATACTTCACCTAACTCACCTAATTACTATTTTCAGCTGGAAAAGTCAACAAATACTCCTAGTATTTCATTATCTGATACAATATCTGAGATTTATGATTTCAGTTGGATTTGTTTTTGTATCTCCAAATGTTTGTAAGCTGAGGACCTTCTCATATTGCAAATATTTCTGGGGATAGATTTGAAATATACACTCTTGCTCTCTCTTATTGTTATAATGCCAGATAATAACTAATAACCAATCTCTCTCTCTCTCTCTCTCTCTCTCTCTCTCTCTCTCTCTCTCTCTCTCTCTCTCTCTCTCTCTCTCGAAGCGAGAGAGCATGTGCGATGAAGGGGTAGGTGATGGTGCTGGGGAGATTTTTATTTCCAACTTGGTAGGTTTAACCTTGCCACTAAGACCAGCTCTGAGCATCAAGACTAGCACTGGACCACCGTTAACTCTTCTATATTTTCATATTTCTATTTTTCTCTCTTTTTCAACCCTTCTATCCAATCTCAACTTTCAATCTCACCTGGCTTGAATAAAAAAAAAGTAAAAAAAAAAGAAAACATTAGGTATTTAGATACGACGGTTATATATAAGTAGCCTGTACACATAGACCTTAAGGAGCTGACAGCTATGTCATGCATCAGAGCAGAGGCTTTGGAACCTCTATAAACAACGTTAGGAACTTGTTCGCAGGATTCGAGACTGGGACAGAGGAATCCTAGGGTGACAGGAGACACAAGAATGGAATAGTGCTAACATGTAATATTTGACCACTCCCCGTGACTGACCCCTAGCGAAATAGGCTAAATATCTCATGAGGTTAATATAGCTTTTTGGCCTTGTTGGCATCCTGGCCAACTAGAAAACCCAGTTGCTGCTGCTTGGTAATACTCAGTAGTACCTAAGAGTCTGGCTGTTCTTGGATGTCCAGAAATCCCAGTAATCGCTAGCCTTCCGCTGTCAATCCTGGTGAGAAAACAGTCTTCTGCCATGTGCTGCTCAGTTGGGAGCTGCGGAACGTTAGGGACAGCCTGACTTTGAGGAGACATAACTGACGGTTTGGGATCACTTATGGGAGGTTAGGGACAGAAAAGATGGAAAGTCACCCTGGATTGGGCGGATGCAGCAGCAGGTGGGTAACTATCAGCTTCCCCCCCCCCCCTCTTTTATACTAGTGGTCACAAAGCTAATAAATATCAGCCACTTCACCTTCAGTAAGGCCATAGGGATAAACGAAATGCTTAAGTCCACATGCCAGAAAAAAAGTTAAATTTATAAATCTTTAGGACACTTTCTATGGCAAGAGAAAATCATACAAAAGAGACAGAATACACTTAGTGAAGAAGGCAAAAGAGTGTACGGAAATCAACTTAATATCGGCCTGTACAATTACTTAAACACAATAGACCAAGAACAAACTAAACCCTTAGAAAATTCCTCAACAACAAATAGTGGAAATTTGTCAGAAAACTTGGATGATACAGATAAAGGAAAAACTAAAATAATTGTAAATCAGGGAAATCAGCAAAGCCACAGCGGAAGAGAAAAAAAGATAAAGAATTTCCTGAGAATGGAACAATTCAGTGCTCCGTCAGTTAGAAATGAAATGAAAAATTTTGGGGCAATAATAGCTAGAGAGGAACTAGATGTCATAGGCATTACTAAGTCCTGGATTCAAGAAAAAACAAAGGATTTTATCCTAGGTTTCAATCTTTTCAAGAAGGATCGCCTTATCAAAAAAAAGCGAATGGGTAATGCTCTATGTTAAAAATCACTTAAACCCCATTGAAATTTAATTAGAAACCGAATGTGAAGTGACAGGTGCAAATATTAACACCATAGGAAAAAAACATTTCCATAATAGTAATATGCAGACCACCATATCAAACACAAGAAGAGGGTGAAGAGCTGTAAAGACAACTTAGACAAGAAGTTAACAAAAGGCTAGCTGTCTTAATGGGAGACTTCAATCCAGCAGTAAACTTGGACACTATGAATTCTATATAAAACCAAAGAAGGTCGTAGGCTATTAGAATTTGTCATTAGTGAATTCCTCCATTAATGGAACGATAAACCAACTAGGGGAAAACATACTAGATATTGTGCTAACAACAGAAGAAAATTTAATATCTAGTTTTTCAGTAGGCAAAAATATTGGCAAAGGTGACCACAAAATAGTTAGGTTTCAGGAAAATATTCCTCATCTAAAAGAAGGGAAAATTATAAAAAAAATCTAGACTACAGATGTAGTAACTAGATAAAACTGAAGGAATACACTAGGAATTTAGAATACAACAAAATAGGGAACATGGATACACAATGGGACTCCTTTGTAGAAATATATAAAGAAAAAAGGGCTGAATGTATACCGCATAGGAAAATTTTACCAAATGAAACTCCACAACCTAAGTGGTTCAGCAGAGAAATAGCCAATGCAATATGGAGTAGAGGAAGCAAACATAAATCAGTGGGTCCACAGCCTTCAATTATAAAATTTCCGAGCACAAGAAGTTAAGCCGAAAAGTAGATAAACTAGTTATAAAGGACAAGAGCATTGAAGAGAAAAGAGTGAGTTCAGCTAGTAAAGGAAACCCAAAAGATTTTTTCGCAAATGTAAACAATAGAAAACCAATCAAATTTGACCATCCCCAAACCAGTTATCATGTATGAAGGGCCAAAACCATTAAATAGAATCACCTTTAGAATGGATGATGTCAAAAAGAAAATAAAAGAAATCAGTAAGTCTAAGGCACCAGGTCCAGATGATATTCATTCAAGGGAGATTATAGAACTAGAAGAAGAGATAACCCCACACTTAAAAAACGTTCTGAAAGAGCCAACAAAAGAAAGGCACCACAAGGAAAATTAGCTAATTTTCAATATTAATCTTACCCGATGATCATGTAGCTGTCAACTCCGTTGTCCGACAGAAATCTAAGGTCGGGATACGCCAGCGATCGCTATACAGGTGGGGGTGTACACAACAGCGCCATCTGTGAGCAGGTACTCAAGTACTTCTTGTCAACAAGAACTCAATTTTTCCTCTGTCGTGCCACCGGCAAGACTTACTTGGATACACTGTTGATTCTGGAGTTGTTTTTCACGATTTTGGTGATGTATTCGCTCTAGATTTTAGCCTTCGCTATTCAGGAGTCTTTATCATTGGCTTGGCGAGCTTTTTGATTTAATTTGGATTGATTGTTGGCGAACTTTGCTAGATTTTGGAATTCCCCCTTGACTGTTTCTGCAATTCAGGGTGTCTGACCAGTCTCGGGTCCCTGAGTGCGGGCAGTGTGGTGTTGGGGCTTGTACTGGGCATCTTCCGGGGGCCTCCATGGATCCTCACACCGTTTGTTCCAGTTGTGGGGGTAAGTCCTGTCAATTGGAGGATCGATGTGAGGAGTGCGCTGGGCTTTCGGAATTCGATTTTGGCAAATTCCTTGAAAGTGCACGTGGGCTGGAGAAGGATGGGATCGGGAGGAGTTCTTCTCGCTCTTTTGATTTTTCCTCTCCCCGTGCCCCTCAACCTGTTCCTTCCCCTGTGGTGGTGGCTCCCGACCCTGCTACTAGTGCTCGGCCCTCCATGGCGGATGTGATGCGTGCCGTTAGGGCTCTTGGTGGCGGAGTGGAGTCATTGGCTGGTGACCGTGATCAGCTTTTGGCAGATGTCAAGGAGCTGAAAGCGCAAAGTGCAGTGGGAAGTGTTGTGAGTGCAAGTGAAGTGAAAAGTGTCAGTGTCAGTGTTGCGCATGAGGGTACATCTGTTCGTGCCAGTCGTCCTCCCAGTCCGGGACCTCTTGCAAGCTCCCAAGCCCAGGGGAGAAGCAATGTCGAAGGACCAAAGGGTTCGGCAGGCCTTGATCAGCGTACGGATGTACCCTCAGTGGTTGCGGATGTATCTGTCAGAGATCGTCCCATCCACAAACAGACGAATGAGCCCTATCATTCCTCGTCTGTGGAAGAAGTTTCGCGGAAGAAACATTGGACCAAGGTCTCACGACCTCTCAAGCGTAAGGTCCCTTCCGAGCGAGTCCAACGGCCCAGGTGTAGCCACTGGGTCAGTTCGGACTCGCCGCAGTCTTCCGAAGACTGCACACCTCCCAAGAGAGGTAGAGTGGTTCCGCAGCAGGCAACTACTCCGTCTGTTGCCGCACCAACCACGGTAGATCCTAAGTGGTCCATGCTGCAGACTATGCAGTCTCAGCTTGCTTCCTTTATGCAGGAGTATCGTGCTGAGAAGGTTGACACGGCACCAGTTAACCTACAACCTGCCACGGTTGTGCGCTCAGCAGATACTGCGGCTGCCTGCTCCCACACTCCACCTGTGAGAGCTCCACCACCGATGCGCAGTCCTCCCTGCCAGACGCATGTTCATGCTGCACCCTCCGTTGACATGCGTGAGCTACCGCATCAGCAGTGGGAAGGTGCTGTAGAGCTGCCGTGTTTTGACACAATGCGGCATGCTCCGCAACCCATGCGGCATGCTCCGCATCCCATACGGCATGCTCCGCAACCCACGGCAGTCCCTCCCACGCACCAGCACTCTGCTTTTGTTGTTGCCAGCTCGCAGACTGACCAGCAGCGGCATGATGTTGGATCCGCAGCAGCTACGCATGCTCCCGTGCTGCCGGATTCAGCCGTTCAGCTTTCTGCTCCACCTTTGCCACTTCCTACTCAGCTTTCGGATGATGGAGTATCGGATGACGAAGCTGCACATTTGGACGAACCGCACTCTTGACTTAGAAGGACCCAAGTCTACGCCTCCCTCCTTAGACTTTCGGAAAGTCCTTGCCTTGTTCAGGGACTTGTATCCGGAACAGTTTGTGTCTGCAACCCCTCGCTCTCCTCCCTCCGAGTTTGCTCTGGGCATGCAGTCAGCAGCTCCTGCCTTCACCAAACTTGTCCTCGCACGCTCATCCAAGAGAGCTTTGAGGGTTATGGGAGAGTGGTTGCAGTCCAAGAAGCAACTGGGAAAGACTGCTTTCATCTTTCTGCCTACCAAGCTTGTTTCCAAATCTAGCGTCTGGTATGCCACGGGAGAGGAACCCGGCTTGGGAGTTCCTGCCTCTGCCCAGGGCGACTTCTCAAGTCTGGTTGACTCTCCCCGCAGGCTGGCTATGAGACGATCTAAGATTTGCTGGTCCTTTTCTGACATGGATCATCTGTTGAAGGGAGTCTTTCATGCTTTTGAGATCTTCAACTTCCTCGATTGGTGTTTGGGAGCGTTAAGCAGAAAGACTTCCCCTTCGGATAAGGACTCTGCCATGCTTATCATGTCTAGCATGGACAAAGCCATTAGGGATGGGTCTGGTGAGCTTGCGGCTTCGTACGTGTCGGGAGTGCTTAAGAAGAGAGAACATCTTTGCTCCTTCTTGTCGTCTGGGATCACTCCTTGCCAGAAGTCGGAGTTGTTGTTTGCTCCTCTCTCCAAGTGTCTCTTTCCGGAGGAGCTGATCAAGGGGATGGCTGCCTCGTTGATCCAGAAGGATACCCATGACCTGATGGCATCTTCCGCACGTAAGGCTAAAGCTTTACCTTCCGTGCCTAGACCTTTCCGTTCTGCAGCAGTGGACACACCAGCAACTAGGTTCATCCCGCCCTTTCGTGGCAGAACCTCCAGCAGAGGAGGTACCCGTGCCGACAGTCACCGTGGCAAATCCAAGAAGGGTTTCAAGTCCGCAAAAGGCAGGATCTGACTGCCTTCCTCTCCTGACAGCAGTGGGAGCCAGGCTCAAGAACTTCTGGCAAGCTTGGGAGAGCAGAGGTGCAGACGCTCAGTCTGTGAAGTTGCTAAGGGAGGGGTACAGAATTCCGTTCTGCCGCAGTCCCCCTCTAGCAACGTCTCCCATCAACCTCTCTCCCAACTACAAGGAGAAGGACAAGGGGCTAGCGTTGCAACAAGAGGTGTCGCTCTTGCTACAAAAGGGAGCGGTAGTCATAGTCCGGGACCATCAATCCCCGGGCTTCTACAACCGTCTCTTCCTGGTAGCGAAGAAGACAGGAGGTTGGAGACCGGTGCTGGACGTCAGTGCTCTCAATGCTTTTGTCACCAAGCAGACGTTCACGATGGAGACGACGAAGTCGGTCCTAGCAGCGGTCAGGAAGGAAGACTGGATGGTCTCGTTAGACCTGAAAGACGCGTACTTTCATGTCCCCATCCATCCAGACTCCCAACCTTTCCTAAGGTTCGTCTTTGGAAAGGTCGTGTACCAGTTCCAAGCCCTGTGCTTTAGCCTAAGCACGGCACCTCTTGTGTTTACCAAACTGATGAGGAATATTGCCAAATTCCTTCACTTGGCAGACATCAGAGCCTCCCTCTATTTGGACGACTGGCTTTTAAGAGCTCCGTCAAGTCGTCGCTGTCTGGAGAATCTCAGATGGACTATGGATCTGACCAAGGAATTGGGCCTCCTGGTCAATATAGAAAAGTCCCAACTCGTCCCATCCCAAACCATTGTCTATCTAGGTATGGAGATTCAGAGTCGAGCTTTTCGGGCTTTTCTGTCGGCCCCAAGGATCAATCAAGCCCTAGAATGCATCCAGAGCATGCTGAGAAGGAACCGATGTTCAGTCAGGCAGTGGATGAGTCTAACAGGGACACTTTCATCGCTGGCCCAGTTCATCGAGTTAGGGAGACTCCACCTCCGCCCCCTTCAGTATCATCTAGCTGCTCACTGGAGAAAGGACATGACGCTAGAGGCGGTCTCAGTGCCTATTTCCGAAGAGATGAGGTCTACACTGACGTGGTGGAAGAACAGCATTCTTCTCAAGGAAGGTCTACCATTGGCTGTTCAGACCCCCGACCACCGTCTCTTCTCGGACGCATCGGACACGGGCTGGGGTGCGACACTGGACGGACAGGAATGCTCGGGCACGTGGAATCAGGAGCAAAGGACACTTCACATCAACTGCAAGGAGCTTTTGGCAGTTCATCTGGCCTTGATAAACTTCAAGTCCCTCCAGCTAAGCAAGGTGGTGGAGGTGAACTCCGACAACACCACAGCCTTGGCGTACATCTCCAAGCAAGGAGGGACTCATTCGAGGAAGTTGTTCGAGATCGCAAGGGACCTCCTCATTTGGTCAAAAGATCGAAAGATTTCGCTGGTAACGAGGTTCATTCAGGGCGACATGAATGTCATGGCAGATCGCCTCAGCCGTAAGGGTCAGGTCATCCCCACAGAGTGGACCCTTCACAAGAATGTTTGCAGCAGACTATGGGCCCTGTGGGGTCAGCCCACCATAGATCTATTCGCTACCTCGATGACCAAGAGGCTCCCGATGTATTGTTCTCCGATTCCAGACCCAGCAGCAGTTCACGTGGATGCCTTTCTGCTGGATTGGTCCCATCTAGACCTGTATGCGTTCCCTCCGTTCAAGATTGTCAACAGGGTACTTCAGAAGTTCGCTTCTCACGAAGGGACACGGTTGACGTTGGTTGCTCCCCTCTGGCCCGCGAGAGAATGGTTCACCGAGGTACTGCAATGGCTAGTGGACGTTCCCAGGACTCTTCCTCTAAGAATGGACCTTCTGCGTCAGCCACACGTAAAGAAGGTACACCCAAGCCTCCACGCTCTTCGTCTGACTGCCTTCAGACTATCGAAAGACTCTCAAGAGCTAGAGGCTTTTCGAAGGAGGCAGCCAGAGCGATTGCCAGAGCAAGGAGGACATCCACTCTCAGAGTCTATCAGTCAAAATGGGAAGTCTTCCGAAGCTGGTGCAAGGCGAATGCAGTTTCCTCAACCAGTACCTCTGTAACGCAAATAGCTGACTTCCTGTTACATCTAAGGAATGTAAGATCCCTATCAGCTCCTACGATCAAGGGTTACAGAAGCATGTTGGCAGCGGTCTTCCGCCACAGAGGCTTGGATCTTTCCACCAACAAAGATCTACAGGACCTCCTTAGGTCTTTTGAGACCTCAAAGGAACGTCGGTTGTCCACACCAGGCTGGAACCTAGACGTGGTTTTAAGGTTCCTGATGTCAGCAAGATTCGAACCGCTTCAATCAGCCTCTTTTAAGGATCTCACATTAAAGACTCTTTTCCTTGTTTGCTTAGCAACAGCTAAGAGTCAGTGAGATCCACGCCTTCAGCAGGAACATAGGTTTTACATCTGAAATGGCTACGTGTTCCTTGCAGCTCGGTTTTTTGGCTAAAAACGAGCTTCCTTCTCGTCCTTGGCCCAAGTCGTTCGAGATCCCAAGCCTGTCCAACTTGGTGGGGAACGAACTAGAGAGAGTACTTTGCCCAGTAAGAGCTCTTAAGTACTATTTAAGACGTACAAAGCCATTACGAGGACAATCAGAAGCTTTATGGTGTTCTATCAAGAAACCTGCTTTACCGATGTCTAAGAACGCAGTTTCTTACTACATCAGGCTTCTGATTAGAGAGGCCCATTCTCATCTGAAGGAAGAAGACCTTGCTTTGCTGAAGGTAAGGACACATGAAGTTAGGGCTGTCGCTACTTCAGTGGCCTTCAAACAGAACCGTTCTCTGCAGAGTGTTATGGATGCAACCTATTGGAGAAGCAAGTCAGTGTTCGCATCATTTTACCTCAAAGATGTCCAGTCTCTTTACGAGAACTGCTACACCCTGGGACCATTCGTAGCAGCGAGTGCAGTAGTAGGTGAGGGCTCAGCCACTACATTCCCATAATCCCATAACCTTTTTTAATCTTTCTCTTGAAATGCTTTTTATTGTTGTTTTTGGGTTGTACGGAAGGCTAAGAAGCCTTCCGCATCCTGGTTGATTTGGCGGGTGGTCAAATTCTTTCTTGAGAAGCGCCTAGATTAGAGGTTGTGATGAGGTCCTTTAGTATGGGTTGCAGCCCTTCATACTTCAGCACCTAGGAGTCGCTCAGCATCCTAAGAGGATCGCTAGGCTCAGTAAGGAAGACGTACTTAAAAAAGGCAGAGTAATGGTTCAAGTCGACTTCCTTACCAGGTACTTATTTATTTTATGTTTGTTATTTTGAATAACTGCTAAAATGAAATACGGGATACTTAGCTTCTAATGTTAACATGTATGCTGGTCTCCACCCACCACCCTGGGTGTGAATCAGCTACATGATCATCGGGTAAGATTAATATTGAAAAATGTTATTTTCCTTAGTAAAATAAATTTTTGAATATACTTACCCGATGATCATGAATTTAAGGACCCTCCCTTCCTCCCCATAGAGAACCAGTGGACCGAGGAGAAAATTGAGTTCTTGTTGACAAGAAGTACTTGAGTACCTGCTCACAGATGGCGCTGTTGTGTACACCCCCACCTGTATAGCGATCGCTGGCGTATCCCGACCTTAGATTTCTGTCGGGCAACGGAGTTGACAGCTACATGATCATCGGGTAAGTATATTCAAAAATTTATTTTACTAAGGAAAATAACATTTTTCTTCCAATCTACAAGAAGGGACCAAAAGAACCTGGCAACTACAGATCTGTGTATCTAACTTCAGTGCCTTGCAAAATTTTTGAATTAATTATAGTAGATTCAATAGTAGAACATAAAGAGAAAAACAGTCTTCTGATAGGCAGCCAACATGGTTTTAGACAAAGGAGATCATGTGTGACAAATCTTTCGGACTTTTTACACAAGTTTAGCATTTATGACAAAAGCATGGCAATAGACATCATATACCAAGACTTTGAAAAGACTTTTGACAAAGTTCTTCATAAAAAATTAATGGTCAAAATTAGAGCATTAGGCATTGACGACCCAGCGGAATAGATCAAAGATTGGCTAAAAAACAGAAAACAGAGCATTGTAATCAATGGAGAAGCTTCAGAGTGGGTAGCTGTTACAAGCGGAGTACCTCAAGGATCCGTCCTTGGCCCATTGCTCTTTCTGATCTACATTAACGACATAAATTTAGGATTAAATAGTAGAATAGCCAAATTTGCCAACAATACTAAACTAGACATAAATGCTGCAAACTCAGAAGACAGAAGCCTTAAGAGAGGATCTAATGAAGCTAGGAGAATGGTCCAAAAAATGGCAAATGCCTTTCAACTGTGGGAAATGTAAAGTCATACAAATAGGTTATAGTAGCCCACAATCAGATTACTCACTGCTGGGTAATGAAATAGAAAGTGTGGACCAGGAGGAAGATCTTGGTATTATTATCAGCAAGGATTTGAAGTTCACCAAACAGAGTATAAAAGCTGAAAAGAAAGTACAAAAAATAATAGGTTACATAAATAGACAATTCAAATACGGAAACAAATACACTGTACTACAGCTGTACACTTCACTAGTAAGAACCCTTCTAGAATACAGTCAAATTCTGGGGTCCAAATATTCAGAAGGTTATGGATAGACTGGAAGCAGGAAAAGCTAGGGCCACTAAACTAGTTCCAAAATTAAGGCCAATTTGGATATAGACAGAGGATGAAACGTTTGAACTTATTCGATCTACATACTCGACGACTAAGGGGACAGTTAATAGAGGCATTACAAATTCTTGAAGGCATAAATGTAGATTACAACAATCTATTCATGCTTACCACAAATCAGTCCAGAGGTAATGGATACAAACTGGAATTGAAAAGATACAACACCACTCAATGTGGCAAGTTCTTTACATACAAAATAGCAAATACTTGGAATAGATTTCCAGCAGATGTAGTAAACAGTAACATGGTAAATAAGTTCAAGAATAAGTTAGACAAGATCATAAGAACTCTAAATGCTTAAATTAAATCGCTCTACCAAAGAGAAAATGAGACATCCAAAATCCTTGTAACTCCTTGAAACACACATACACACACACACACACACACACTCTCTCTCTCTCTCTCTCTCTCTCTCTCTCTCTCTCTCTCTCTCTCTCTCTCTCTCTCTCTCTCTCTCTCTCTCTCTCTCAACAAACATTTCCCTCCGTATGCATATTTTTTTTTTTGTATAGTTTGGAAATATATGAAATTCTGTCCCCAAATTCGTCTTATATCCTAGTTTCCACAACAAAGACATTCTATACCAGTGGTTAAAATTCTGGATTATCCTGTGGTTCATAGACTGAGTTAAAGATGTTACATTAGGCAAAAGACAAGGGACAAAGATTTTTCCTGTAACAAGTTCTTGCGGAGTGGGATGAGCTCGGCAATAATCCAACTAAGATAATGTTCAGTGAAAATGCAGAGACAACAAATACGAGTTAAAGGTATACATACCTAGGACAGACAGTAAGTGTTTCCCCAGATCACGAGACCAAAATTAAAAAGAAGGCTGAACATGGGATGGAGAGCTTTTGGGAAACTGAATGAGATTATGATAAATATAATGTCAGTTGCTCTCAAAAGAAAACTATTTAATGAGATGGTACTAGCAGTTTTAACTTTTGCATCAGAAATTTGGAGTCTTACGAAAGCCTTAGAACATGATAATGGGAATAACACTAAGAGGCAATAAGAGTAACATGGATACAAGAGCAAACTGAACTAGAAGATATTCTAACATGTAAGAAAAAGTAATAAACATAGGCAGGACATATAATGAGAATGATAGATAATAGATGGACATTAAGAATAACAGAATGGGTCCTAGAGATGGCAAAAAAATGCTGGGGAAGGAAGAAGAGGTGATGTATTGACAAACCAAGAAAGTTTGCTGGGATAAAATGGCCTAGAAAGACCATAAACAGACACAAGTGGAAGGACTTGTCTAAGGCCTTTGTTCTGCAGTGGACTCGTAAAGTCTGATGATGATGGAGGGAGGGAGGGAGGGAGGGAGGCTATGGTGTTGACTAAATTTTATCTTTGACTATAATATTTAAGATACTGTACTAACTTCATCTTGCTATTAATTTATAATTTTCAATATTAAACTTACCCGATGATCATATAGCTGTCAGCTCTGCTGCCCGACAGAAAAACCTACGGGCGGAATACGCCAGCGATCGCTATACAGGTGGGGGTGTACATCAACAGCGCCATCTGTCAAGTAGGTACTCAAGTACTCGATGTCAACACAGAACCAATTTTCTCTCTGTCGTGCCACTGGCAAGACCTACTAAATACGCTGTTACTAACTGGATTTGTTTTCACAACTATTTGGTGAAGTACACTATTCCAGTTTTGAGCTTTCGCTATGCAGGGGTTTTATCTTCATTTCAAAACTTGAACTCGTTTTGGATAGATTTAATTATGGTGACAAAGAGAGTAAGGACTCTCTTTCACTTTTAAATGGCCGACCCTTCCCTTAGACGGAAGTGTGTTTAGGTTTTTAGTAATTTTGCTTAACACGTTATAGATCTATATATTTTATATCTCTCCGCCTTTATTAGGCTTTTTCGATTAACTTTCCTTTTATTATAAACATATAAAAATAAATTTTTATGTTTTGTTTATATGCGACCTTTCCTGATAGTAGGCGGTCCTAACTTGGAACCGAAGTTAATCAACGTTGAGCCCGTTATATCGTATTTAACCTTTAAAGAATTTAAAACTTTTTAAATTTAATGTTTTATGAAAGAATTTCTTTGATAGTCTTGTACTGTTTTCAAAGATGAACTAACGTTTAGTTTTTTAGTCTACGCAGTTGTTGACGTTCAGGACGTTCAACATGCGCTCTATCGTTACGATAGAGAGAGAAAGTATCACGGTTTCACTTTGCAGTAAGAGTAAACCGATTCTGGCGGCGTTTCGTTCATTCTTTCTTAGCTTAAATGGTTTAAATTCTAAATTAAAGGAACTTTTCATTTGGAAAACCTTTGTTTTTTCCTTTAGCAAATAACATGTTTTGACGATATATAATTGGGCTCTTCTCTCAGGTGCGAAATCTAGAGAGAAAGAGAGAGATAGAGACGGAGGGAGAGAGAGGAGAAAAAACGTTTCGTTCAAGCGGGTAACGTTGTTCTCGTTTTTCTCTCCTCCCTAGTCGCTGTAGGGGAAGAAGGTAAAACGTTTCTAGGGTTTAATCTTGTTCCCAGGCTATGTGCGGAGAGAGATTGTAAACGTAGTTTATTTGAACTAGTGTTTAGTCTCTTTCCCAGCCACTGAATTCTTTATCTTTATATATATGTTTTCTGTTGCATTATACGACTGTTTTCGCAATTACTACCTTTTAATGAAGGGTAGGATTGCGTGTTTCAGGTTGAAATCAGTAAAAGTTTCGATTTCAGTGAAATAAGTGCAAAACAGAAAATCAAAGTGATAAAGTGATATGCGCAAAGTGTTACAGTGTTGCGTCCGAGGGTTCGTCTGTTCGTGCCTGTCGTTCACCTAGTCCGGGACCTCTTGCAAGCTCCCAAGCCCAGGGGAGAAGTAATGTCGAACGACTTATGGGTTCGTCAGGCCTTGATCAACGAACAGACGTTTTTCCCTCCGTGGTTTCGGGCGTATCTACCCAAGATCGCCCCACCCACACAAAGACGAGAGAGCCCATTTACTTCTCGTCTGCGGAAGAGGTTTCTCGTAAGAAACCTTGGTCCAAGGTCTCGCAGCTTATTAAGTGCAAGTCGGTCCCTTCCGCGCAAGTCCAACGGCCCAGGTGTAGCCACTGGGTCAGTTCGGACTCGCTGCAGTCTTCCGATGATTGCACACCTCCTAAGAGAGGTAAAGCGGTACCGCAACAGGCAGTAACACCGTCTGTTGCCGCACCTGCTGCTGTAGACCCTAAGTGGTCTTTGCTACAGTCTATGCAGACACAGTTAGCATCTTTTTTGCAGGAGTATCGTGCGGAGAAGGTTGACGCTGCACCCGTTAGCCTACAACCTACCACAGTTGTGCGCCCAGCAGACGCTGTGGCTGCCTGCTCCCACACTCCAGCTGTGAGAGCTCCTCCACCCATGCGCAGTCGACCCTGCCAGACGCATGCTGACGTTCACAGACGCACGGAACCCTCCGTTGACGTGCGTGTGCTACCACAACAACAGGAGGGTGGAGTTAAGCTGCCGTGTTTTGACACGGTGCGTCAGCCTCCGCAACCCACTGTGGTTACCGCCACTCGCCCGCAGCAGACTAGTCAGTCAGGAGTTGAGGCTTCCCCACACAGCTTTGGTTGTTGCCAGCTCACAGACTGTCAAGCAGTTACATAACGTTGCCTTCTGGTCTGCTACTTATGCACCAGTGCTGTATGTCCTCACGCACCTGTTGTGGTTGACAGTTCAGTTTTTTGACAGTTCACAGACTGTCAAGCAGTTACATAACGTTGCCTTCTGGTCTGCTGCTAATGCACCAGTGCTGTATGTCCTCACGCACCTGTTGTGGTTGACAGTTCAGTTTTTGACAGTTCACAGACTGTCAAGCAGTTACATAACGTTGCCTTCTGGTCTGCTGCTAATGCACCAGTGAGACCCTCACTGAGATAACCTAGCTTTTCTCGGACTAGGTTCCTGTAGATGAGAAAGTGCTGTTCTCCCTCCTACTGATATTCCTTTGAGGACTCTGTCATTTGGAGAGGAGCCTTAAGCTGCTTAGCCTCCTATGGACTTTAATTAAATCATGATGATTTTTTAAGGATCTTCGTCCGGATCTTGTAACTGCTGCTCCTCGTTCGCCTCACGTCAGAACTTACACTAGGCCTAGCTACTTCAAAGCCGTTGTTGTTAAGCTAGTGCTCTCTCGCTCTCCTAGAGAGCGTTACGTTGGCTAGGCGACTGGTTTTTGCACCAGGAGGAGTTTTAGGGATTCAGCCTTTGATTTCCCTTCTTTTAAACTGGCTTATAGAGCGAGAGTCTGATAGGACACGAGAGAAGTTCTCGGCTTGGGAGTTCATGCCTCTGCCCAGATAGACTTCTCAATTCTGGTAGACTCGCCCTGGCACCTAGCCAGGAGACGCTCCAAGTTGTTTACAGGTAAACTTCTCAACTTTTGTGAGCCTTTGAAGTTTTGCTGTACTATTATGTCACACATAACAAGGCTTTCAGGGATGGTAAATGGTTCCGCCTCAGTCGCTAACCCCGTCTGTTGCCACACCTGCTCCCGTAGACCCTAAAGGGCTTTGCTGCAAGACATGCAGTCCAAGCTTGCGTCCTTGATAGAGGACTTAAATGCGGAGAAGAACCTTCTGGCCAACAACCTTCCAACCGGTTGGTTGTGCGCCCTGTTGACGCTGAGGTAACCTACTCGCGTCTGCCAGTTGAGGTGGTTCCTCCTTCTGGCCAACAACCTTCCAACCGGTCGGTTGTGCGCCCTGTTGACGCTGAGGTAACCTACTCGCGTCTGCCAGTTAAGGTGGTTCCTCCACCGATGCGACCCAGTGTGGGTTGCCAGTCGCACGTTGACGTTAAGCGACGCTCGGAGGTGGTTGTTGACATTCAGGACGTTCAACAACCAGCAGAGGTGACTTGTTGTGACGCAGTGCGTCAACCTCAGCAACCCGGTAGGGTGTTGACTACACAACCCAGACAGTCTAGACAGTTTCGGGTTGACGCTGTACTTCCTCGCGCACCCATGGTTGTTGACAGTTCACAGACTGTGCAGCAGTTCCATGATATTGCGTCCGGCTCCGTCACGCATCCACCAGTGCGACCGGATTCAGCGAGTCAGACGTTGCCCACTCCGTTGCCGTTTCCTCATCAGTTTCGGATGAGGAACCCTCTGATGAGGACGTTGCTGAACAAGACGATCAGCCCCCATCCCTGCTATCCATCCAGAAGATGCTGAAGAAGGAACGCTGCCCAGTCAGGCTGTGGATGAGTCTGGTAGGGACACTGTCATCCGTGGATCAATTTGTGTCACTAGGAAGACTACACCTCCGTCCTCTTCTATACCATCTAGCTTTTCACTGGAAAAAGGACAAGACGCTAGAAGCGGTCTCGATCCCGGTTTCCGGAAAGATAAAGTCTTGTCTGACTTGGTGAAAGGACTATATCAACCTTAGAGAGGGTCTTCCCCTGACTGTTCAGACTCCCAACCACGTTCTCTTCTCGGATGCATCGGACGTAGGCTGGGGTGCGACATTAGACGGTCGGTAATGCTCGGGATTATGGAACTCGAGTCAAAGGACAATGCATTTCAACTGCAAGGAGCTACTGGCAGTAAGTCTGACCTGGAAAAGCTTCAGGTCTCTCCTTCAAGGCAAAGTGGTGGAGGTGAACTCGGACAACACCACGGCTTTGGAGTACATCTCCAAGCAAGGAGGGACCTACTCTCTGACATTGTACGAGATTGCAAGGGACCTCCTCACCTGGTCAAAAGGTCTAGACATATCACTAGTAACGAGGTTCATCCAAGGCAACTTGAATGTCATGGCAGATTGTCTCAGTCGGAAGGGGCAAATAATTCCAACAGAATGGACCCTCCACAAGGATGTATGCTAGAGACTTTGGGCCACCTGGGGCCAGCCAACCATAGATCTCTTCGCAACCTCGATGACCAAGAGGCTCCCAATATTTTGCTCACCAATCCCGGACCCAGCAGCAGTTCATATAGATGCCTTTCTACTAGATTGGTTACATCTAGATCTATATGCATTCCCTCCGTTCAAGATTGTCAACAAGGTACTGCAGAAGTTCGCCTCTCTCGAAGGGACAAGGTTGACGCTAGTTGCTTCCCTCTGGCCCGCGAGAGAATGGTTCACCGAGGTACTTCGATGGCTAGTAGACGTTCCCAGAACACTTCCCCTAAGGGTGGGCCTTCTACGTCAGCCACGCGTAAAGAAGGTACACCAAGGCCTCCACGCTCTTCGTCTGACTGCCTTCAGACTATCGAAGGACTCTCGAGAGCTAGAGGCTTTTCGAAGGAGGCAACCAGAGCGTTTGCTAGAGCAAGGAGAACATCCACCCTTAGAATCTACCTATCGAAGTGGGAAATCTTCCGAAACTGGTGCAAGTCAGTATCCGTATCCTCGACCAGTACCTCTGTAACTCAAATAGCTGACTTTCTCTTATATCTGAGGAAAGAACGATCTCTTTCAGCTCCCACTATCAAGGGTTACAGAAGCATGTTGGCATCAGTCTTCCGTCACAGAGGCTTAGATCTTTCCAACAATAAAGATCTACAGGACCTCCTTAAGTCTTTTGAGACCACGAAGGAGCGTCGTTTGGTTACACCTGGTTGGAATTTAGACGTGGTACTAAGATTCCTTATGTCAGACAGGTTCGAACCGCTTCAATCAGCCTCCCTGAAAGATCTCACCTTTAAGACTCTTTTCCTGATATGCTTAACCACAGCTAAAAGAGTCAGTGAGATTCATGCCTTCAGCAAGAACATCGGATTCTCATCCGAAACGGCTACATGTTCTACAACTTGGTTTTCTAGCCAAACACGAGCTGCCTTCTTGGCCTTGACCAATATCGTTCGATTTTCCAAACTTATCGTATGGTTGGAAATGAACTAGAAAGAGTATTATGTCCTGTAAGAGCTCTTAAGTTCTATTTAAAAACCTTTACGAGGCCCGTCTGAAGCTTTATGGTGTTCAGTTAAGAATCCATCTTTGCCTATGTCAGAGAATGCTTTATCCTATTTTATCAGACTGTTAATACGAGAAGCTCATTCCCATCTGAATGAGGAAGACCAAGCTTGGCTGAAAGTAAGGACACACGAAGTTAGAGCTGTCGCAACTTCCGTGGCCTTTAAACAAAATAGATCTCTGCAAGTATATTCGACGCAACCTATTGGAAAAGCAAATCAGTGTTCGCGTCTTTTATCTTAAGAATGTCCAGTCTCTTTACGAGAACTGCTACACTCTGGGACCATTCGTAGCAACGAGTGCAGTAGTGGTGAGGGCTCGACCACTACAATTCCCTAATTCCATAACCTTTTTTAATCTTTCTCTTGAAATGTTTTATTATTGTTTTTGGGTTGTCCGGAAGGCTAAGAAGCCTTTCGCATCCTACTTGATTTGGCGGGTGGTCAAAGTCATTTCTTGAGAAGCGCCTAGATTAGAGGTTTTGATGAGGACCTTTAGTATGGGTTGCAACCCTTCATACTTCAGCTCCTAGGAGTCGCTCAGCATCCTATGAGGATCGCGAGGCTCAGTAAGGAAGACGTACTTAAAAAGGCAGAGTAATTGTTCAAGTCGACTTCCTTACCAGGTACTTATTTATTTTATGTTTGTTATTTTGAATAACTGCTAAAATGAAATACGGAATACTTAGCTCATAATAATGTCAACATGTAATGCTGGTCTCTACCCACCCCCCTGGGTGTGAATCAGCTATATGATCATCGGGTAAGTTTAATATTGAAAAATGTTATTTTCATTAGTAAAATAAATTTTTGAATATACTTACCCGATGATCATAAATTAAAGGACCCACCCGTCCTCCCCAATAGAGACCCAGTGGACCGAGGAGAAAATTGGTTCTGTGTTGACATCGAGTACTTGAGTACCTACTTAACAGATGGCGCTGTTGATGTACACCCCCACCTGTATAGCGATCGCTGGCGTATTCCGCCCGTAGGTTTTTCTGTCGGGCAGCAGAGCTGACAGCTATATGATCATCGGGTAAGTATATTCAAAAATTTATTTTACTAATGAAAATAACATTTTTATATATTTCTGCTTCTTAAGACCCCTGATTCTCAAGTGTCTTCAAGGGATGAAAACTGTGACAAACCACCCAAGCGCTGGCAGGATGGTTTTTTTAATGGGAACACTGGGGAGGAGGTTAGACCATTGTCAGCACTCTTTCCCACTGGCACTCCATCATAGTCTCGCTGCTTATCTGTTCATTGCACTTTATTAGCTTCCAAATTTTGTTAGTTCTTTTGCCTCCATAATTTCATAATTCTTGACATTATAGTAATTACTTAAAGATATGCACAGCTAATTTTAAGTTGCTAGATTCTTGTTATGATTTATAATAACTTAGAAGTGTGTTACAAAGGGTGTTATTATCTCTATTATAAAGTTACCCTTATCTGCAATAAGTGTAAAAACAATGATAGGGCTCAATGAACTTTTGTTGTGGACCTCTAACAATAGCTGTGTTACCCAACAGAATCTGTAAATTATGGCTTGCATATTGAAGTTTGCTTATTGTTCTGAAATAGATTGCATGACGTGATCTTGTAAAAAGAGCTTTGAATGCACAAATCTTACACTTATAGCTGCAGAATTAAAAGTTTAGGCACCAAGGCTATTAATATACCAGAGGAAGAGAATCCATGTGACTAATGGAGCTTGCATGGGAGAAAGAAGAGAAAGGAAATGTCTGATGAGCAGATATTTTAGAGGCAGTAAGAATACACTTCTATTTATATTCCTCTTTAGAGAACCATTACAGCATTTGAGAAATGTTACAGGTGTCTTTATTCTCTCCTTTCTCTTAATTCCTATTTCTTATATTTCTGACCACATCTTTAAAACTTATTCTGGCAGCTTTAGAGAATGGTATGATGCCAGTTGGATAAACATTTAAACTAATTAAATCTTTCAACCTATAGTATAATGTAGTTTAATAATTTTTAAAAATTGCATTACTTTACAGCATTTTATATTAATTTTGGGGGGTTTTATGACAATTTTTTTTGTTGTAAAGAAAAGTAATGTTATCCATTTTTTTTTACTCTATGCCATGGTATTTAATGATCATAAGGAGCGGAATTGATGTGTTGTTATGGACAAGTTCAACTCTTTATATCCTCATTAATGTACAAAGTATTCAACCATATACTGCCATTTTAGATTTGATCTTTCCTTTTATGATGCATACATAGATCCGAGAGAACTCAGGTACCAATGTAATAGACTTATGATTAGTATGGATGCTCTAAGGGAGGAACCTCTTAATTGCTAACCTGAAGGATTTGTTCGCGATCCTCTGGAATGAGATTTTGTTTCAAATTCTCTAAATAATTCAAACATAACCTTGTAAGTCTCTAAGGCAAACTTCTTTTGTGGACCATACTTTTAAGGTATTTTCAGTTGGCATTTGTATTATGACAAATTTGTGGTCATACAGGAAACAGACTGAAGTGCTCTGTAGGGGAGTGGAATGCCTGCAGTGTACATTATTAACGATGAAGAGTTACAAGTATAAGACCTTTAAAAAAGATCTTTAATGTTTGAAATGCATAGCTCTCTCTCTCTCTCTCTCTCTCTCTCTCTCTCTCTCTCTCTCTCTCTCTCTCTCTCTCTCTCTCTCTCTCTCAGCACATGCATGCAACTTTATTTCTTTCTTTTACTCTACACAATTACATTACACTTACTAACAATTATGTCTTGAACTGTATGCAGCAAAACTTGTGATACAGTATCTGATTTCAGTGATTTTCGTTTGAAAGTCACTAACTGGCAACTCTCACATTCTTAACATTTTTAATGAGATAAGGCCACTAACTGGCAACAACCACATTCTTCACATTTCTAATGAGATAAGGTCACTAACTGGCAACTCTCACATTCTTCACATTTCTAATGAAATAAGGTCAACTCTCACATTCTTCACATTTTTAATGAGATAAAGTCACTAACTGGCAACAACCACATTCTTCACATTTCTAATGAGATAGGCTCCTACAACGAAACATTTTGAACCTTCGCTCAGTAAAAGATACTGTTCATTAAGCATGGATTTCAGGTATTAATGCTAGATCATTATGGAAAAATTAACACAATCTTTAATTATGATAAAAATAAAAAAAACTTTGTTGCTATATGAATCTGACTTTTTTGCCACCATAGTAATATATTTATTGTAATGAATGTATTGGAGATTTAGTTGTGGGTGGGGTCTAACCAGACATCAACTGGCAGTCTCATGATGACACACTCACAAGCAAGTCAATATCTGACCTGATTATAGTTTTCCTTTCATAAAGCATCAGTAAGATAATAGGAAGGTAGAATTAATTGTATTTCTGATAGCAAAGATAACTCGCCACCTCACTTATTTACTTATTTATTTATTAATTTTTCCTCAAATTGAAAAAAACCTGCTGGGAGACTAGACTTACAGTATATGAGTAGTATTGGCTGTAGTCTATACTATGACTTGTAATAATTTATTGCAAGTTTTGAAATTACTCTCCTTACATTTGTTTTATATACAAAACAACAGAAAAGATAAGTAATAACTTTGAAATCATATCCCAAATGCATAAATTTTTATCATTAGACTATAGGGCTCTACTTGAAAATCTTCCCCATCTCAATGCCCTCTTTCCCAGTTTCTGTCTATCCAGACAGACAGTTGCAAGACTAGTCTCACTGACTCGTGAGTCATGATGGCAAAGGAATTTTTTACATTTTTTCCGAAATATTTTAGTGTGAAATGTTTTTGTTTAACAATCTAACATTTTGCAATGATAGAATTATGCCTAACAAGTGACCAATGTGGCCTTATATCTGTGAATGTTTACAAAGTGAAATAAAAGATTTAATAATAAGTGGCAACTTAAGATCAACGCTTGTCCGATGCAAATATAAAAAAGTATCACTAGTTTTGCTGCATAGTGTATATATGAAAAAGGGAGCCAACACATATGCTTTTCGATCTCAGAATAATGTTGCAGAGCTTGTATATCATATAACTGACCAATTTGTATGATGGTGTTATCAATATTCAGTGCAAGCTTCTGGCCAGAAAGCTAAGGGTTATGTTTGGGTTAAGGCATGTGATGAAATATGTCCTGTACATGAAACCTGATTACAAAATTGCTAATCTTGAAAATTTTCTTTATGTAAAAATTGAGTATTACAGTTCTTTAATATATATATATATATATATAAATATATATATATATATATATATATATATATATATATATATATATATATATATATATATATATATGTAATATATATAAAATACATATGATATATATAATATATACTGGTATATAAATATATATATATATATATATATATATATATATATATATATATATATATATATATATATATATATATATTATATATATACTGTATATATATATATTATACTGTATATATATATATATATATATATATATATATATATATATATATATATATATATGTGTATATATATATATATATAATATATATATATATATATATGTGTATATATATATATAATATATATATATATATATATATATATATATATATATATATATATATATATATGTATATATATATATATATATATATATATACATATATATATATATATATATATATATATATATATATATATATATATATATATATATATATATATATATTATAATATATATGTGTATATATAAATATACTCTGTGTGTATATATATATAATATATATATATATATATATATATATATATATATATATATATATATATATATATATATATATATATATATATATATAATATATATGTGTATATATAAATATACTCTGTGTATATATATATATATATATATATATATATATATATATATATATATATATATATATATATATATATATATATATACTGTACATACATATACATATATATATATATATATATATATATATATATATATATATATATATATATACATATATATATATATAATATATATATAATTATATAATATATATATAATATTTATAGATAATATAATATATATCTATATGATATATATTTGTTCCAACACAGAGTACTTACCTCGAACTACTTTCTTAGGAGTATCTGGGATCGCCTCCCAACTGAACATAATTTTGTGTAGTTTACCCTACTCTCGTTTTCTATGCGGGGTAACCTCTGGCGGAGTGATACGCGCCATGAGGCGACCCGGGGTCAGATAGCATGCTTGCTCAGGTCTCGATCTCCAGTAAGTTTTCTGGTCGCGTTGCGTTAACACCTCGACGCGCTCTCCTTATCCAGTGCGACCCTTTTTGTCCCCGACCCCTTTGTGTCTCACGCGGTCCCCACGTGGTCCCATTGTGCTCATTCCTTACCCTTTCTCTCTGTATTCCTGTGTCTTGCGTTGCCTTACTACTGCGTGATGGAGCATCCCCGTCGTTGTCCCGGGCCTATGGCCGGTAAATCGTGTGGCGCTCTTCTGTCGAAGCCTGAAGTCGACCCGCACTCCTTGTGTTCGTCGTGTAGGGGCAGCGTGTGTTCCCCTACGGCCAAGTGTCCGGAGTGCTAGTCCTGGAACGAGGTGCAGTGGGTGCAATACGGCACCAAGAGGTCGCCTAGGAATCCGAGCGTCTCCTCGCCGCTTGCTTCTCCCGGTTCTTCGTCGGATAGGGCTTCTCGGCCGCCTTCCCCTACCCAGAGTAGGGGACAAGGTAAGTCAGTTGTGGGGAAGAGGCCTATTGCTCTTCTCCAGGAGTCTGAAATACCTGCTAGTGGGGATGTTTTCTCGGTCCAGGCAAGTGGGGGGCCTGAGGGAGGGACGGGAGAGTATTCGGAGGACGGAGCCCTGGTGCCAGCAGGGCCCGTCTCTTCCGACGATCCTATGTGGGGGAAGGCTGCTGCAGCCTCTTCCCCCGCTTCATGGGCCTGTATTTCAGGTACGTTTACAGCCGGGGGAGACGCCGAGAAGGAGGACTCGCCGCCGTCGGATCCCCTTGCGTGGGCGCCGCCGAGGACGCCCTTCAGGTCGCCCATGAGGCTGGAGGAAGAGTTCGAGGCCTGGTTCCCTAGCAAGAAGTTGCCTCGCTCTACCCCAGCGCCTTCAGAAACGCTCCCGCCCGTCTTCATGGAGCCCTCGTCGCCTACGGATCGTCACGTGGAACCACCAGTTACGCGGGACGACTCGGAACCTTCGGTGAGGTCCTACAGGTCTTCGGGCTCTTCTTGCAAGTCATACTCTTACTCCTCGGAGGAAGGAACCCCAAGGGACCAAAGGAGAAGACGAGACAGGTCCCGCACGAGGCGGTCCCGTTCCCGCTCAAGATCTCGCCACGCCAGGAGGCATGCTAAATTCCCCTGGAGGAAGTACAGGAGTCGCTCCCCTAGAGAGGAATGAGTGCATGTCGCCATCCGGCACAGCCAACTCCTGGGAGCTTCAGCAGTTCCGGGTACCTCTGGCTGGCTCCTAAGGTTCGTTCTCCAACAGCGAAGTACGTTCCCTGCAGCTGGCCTGAGCGTCGAAAAGAATCCCCACTTAAGGCCCCAGGAGACAGGCATAAATCCGCGAAGGTTCCAGATCCATCCGCCCAGCGAAGAGAGTCTCCCCTTTAGCCTGGCAGCCGTGTCCCAGCCTTCAAGTCTTCGACGAGCCTGCAGCCACGAGGAAGCCCACAGTAGCGTGGTCCTCTGTGGGGAGAGACAAGCCCAGGACGGAGGCCTCCGTCCCAGCGGAGATACCCGTCCTCCATCAAGAACCGCCGAGGGTATGCCGTGACAAGAAGATGCCTCCTCCACAAGCGGCACCCTCCGTCGGGGGTGCCCCTTTTCAGGCAGAGGAACATTCGACGGAGGTCCTAGGAGACGGCGCGGAGGGCTCAGCGGCCGAGGTCTCAGCATACAGAAAGGTGATGGCTCTCTTTAGACAGCACCACAGGCTGGACGAGCCGAAACCCACCGCAGACGAAGACTGGCTCTCGGGCCTCAGCAGGTTGGTCGATACCCCCGTGCAGCAGAGGGCCTCACTGGTGAGAGATGTTAGGCTGTGCATGGCTCATATTGACAGGATAGTGGCCATAGTCTGTACCATGGTCATGCTCTTCTATCTTTTTCCTTATTTCCTTTCCTCATGCTCATTCTAAAGAGACTAGAGAGAAAGATTGATGAAAAGCTGAAAGATGAACAAGCAGGATTTCGAAAATGTAGAAGTTATACAGACCAAATTTTAAGTTTAAAACATGTAGTACAGCAATGTGTAGAATGTAGAAATCCACTTTTGATGGCATTCGTGGACTAAGAAAAAGCCTTTGATAGTGTGCACTGGCCGATTTTGTGGTGAGTCGTGCGTTATTAGGGAGTTCCTCTTAAATATGTAAGTTTGATTAAGTCTGTTCATGAGCATAGCAAGTGCAAAGTTAATGTTGGTGGGGTCCTATCAATTGAATTTCCAGTGAACAGTGGAGTACTTCAAGAGAATATATTGTCACCTATGTTGTTTTATCATCCTCAAGGATTTTGTAATGCATATAACAGTCAGAGATGGTGGATAAGGATTGTACTGAATTGGTAACAGGAAATTAGCTGACCTAGAGTATGCTGGTGATGCTGTCTTTATTACCAGAAGGAAAAAGGATTGATGAAGTGGAATCATTTAAATATTTAGGAACTGATCTCTAATACAGGATCATTAGAATTTAGTTTAATGAAAGATTGGAAAAGCAAATCAGACCATGGCTAGGTTAAGTAAAATTTGGAAATCAAAACACCTAAAATTCCTTATAATAATCAGGCTACATATCAATATTGTGAGATTGGTGTTACTATATGAACATGAGTCGGGGTATGACAATTAAACAATATCCAAGAGATTTTGTATATTTGAGAACAAAAGCCTCAGATGAATATTGAGAGTTAAATGGCAGGACAGGATTAGAAATGAAACTATAAGAGAGATTACTCTAGTGTCATATGTGGATGAGATCATGGTGAGGGGGAGATGGTTTGGACATGCTCTTTGCCCTCCCCAAGAGAGATTATTTCACTAAACTTTCAACTGGGGTTCCCAAAGCACTATAAGAGTTGGGAGATCCAGGCCTATGTGGTTGAGGACTATGAAGCGTGAAGTAGGAGATAATGAATGGAGAAGTATTGATTTAAAAGCTCAAAATAGAGATGACTGGCGAAATTTAACCGAGGCCCTTTGCGTCAATAGGTGTTGGAGGAGATGATGATGATTAAAGGATGCAGGTTTGTATAGTTAGAAAAAATACAAATTAATTTAAAGATATATAATTTTCCATACAATACAGTACTATAGATTTTTATTTTTATTTTAACCTTTTACTTTGCAGCCAGCTGTGTTATTTGCAGGTGAGCACTGTCACCCAAGCTTTTATTCAACTGTTCATGGCGCATATCTCTCCGGGAGAGAAGCTGCACAAACATTGTGTGTCCCAGACACGCCACCTGAAGTTGTTTTAGATGTTGAAGGTACAGCTGACTTGTCGTCTTGGGTGCAAGGTATATCTTTAAATTAGTTCTGTAGGGATTATGTTTTACTCATGATATATATATATATATATATATATATATATATATATATATATATATATATATATATATATATATATATATATATATATATATATATATATATACATATATATATATATATATATATATATATATATATATATATATATATATATATATATATATATATATAAATATATATATACTGCTACAATGTGTATCACAAAAAGACATGATCAGGGAAATTTCTAATGAGTCAGTTATGGAGTTGCTTGTTATTAGAAGTATAAGCTATCTAGTATAAAAGCCATTCCATCACCACATGTCTATTGTCCTCATATATATGTTATTTTACCATTCATTATCATTTGTATTTTGTTTCTGAGTATTACTACCAAGCATTACTTTCAGAAACACATATTTTAAAGTGACAAACTTTTTTTTTCTTAGAACATGCATGAGGAAAATTGTGATATTTTACGGTGCATAGTTCTTTTTTTATTTTTCCTCTTCAGGTATTATGCTTACTTTTCTGAAGAATTAATGCACATCTTGAAGTATCTGCTTATTGTGTACTGTATGGATATTTGAAATCAAAACAATTTTTATTTTTTATTGATTTTTTTTTTTACAGTGGGCGTTAGAAATGTTACCGATTTTTAATTCCTTAAACCTATCATTTTAAGTGATTCATCTTTTAAATGATTGATAGTACAGTACTAAAATATATAACCATTCCAGAGAATAAGGCTACGTAAATGAAACTCATGATGGAGAGTTTTTAGAATTCCTTTCCATTATGGTATTAATATTAAAGATTTTGCATTCTTCAAGGATGGTCAATCTTAAAATGGAAATAACCAAGACCATTGTCTTGGGATACTTGTTTTCTACTGATATTATAGTATTCTTTTTACCTAAACAGTTCTTGCATAGGTTGAATAAGAAGGCTAGTATGAGAGAGCACAGTAGTTTTGGTATTACAGACATTGTTTTAGCACATAATAGTCTTGTAGGATGGTTATGAAATTTCCTACACTTGAGGGTATATTACTAAGATGTGTGCAGTGTAGATTTCAGGTTTCAGGAAGAATTAGGATTGGACCAGTGTAGAATAACAGCATTGTTTCTATACTGCATTACCTTTTCATCATTGATAATCCTAGAATTATTTAAGATCTTTTAGGAATATGTGGTTTACTTTATTGAAGGATTTGTATGATTATTTCAAAACTTGTTATAGCAAACTGTAAAATTTATTTTATAGATGTGCACTGTATTCCCTTATTTGGTAAACTTTTAGTCTTTTCTATTTTACCCTTTGTTACCGATAGAATTATATAAAATTAAATCCAAGGTTAAAATTAAAGTTACACAAAATTTTTAAGAAAATATACCCTAAATTGTATTAATATTTATTTTATAGAGATGCTTAACCTTAGCATATGTGTTAATATCATCTCTCAAAATCTCAACAAAATATTTACTATTTTGGTATTCATTCCTGTTGTTGATAATTAGTAGCCTTGCATTAAGAGTGTGCTCACCTGATTGTGATCTTTCACAGTGAGCATACACTGGTGCAACACGACCGTGTATTTGTGCCGAGACTAGTATTCTCGTTCTTCAGTCCGGCATACCTTACCTTTCAATGTCAAATGTGCAAGGAGGGGTAACAGGTAATCTGTTCCCATTATCTTTAAAATATCTGACCTTATTGGTCTTTCATATCAGTTAATGCTCTCAAGTACAGTACAGTATACAGAGCCAGTTAGAACCAGTAAAAGTTCATTACTGGAGCAGTTATTTAAGATGTTTTTTGCTGCATCGTTTAGTACTCTTTACTCCAGGTATTGTTATAACAATTGTACTAGTACTGTACAATACTCTTTGGTTTTTAGTACAGTCCATGATAATTTTAGAAATTTTAAGTGTCGGGAAAACTATATGAAAAACTGGGAATTTCTAGCGTAAATATTAAAAAATAGACTTGGCTGAAATTAAAGAGGTTTACACATCTGTGATAGCTATTTTTTTTTTTTCAAAACTTGTACAAAACCAAACAGGTTTTAATCAAGTACAGTACTGTAATGCACCGTTTGATGTGAATTTTGTATATTTATAATTTTTCTGTCTTGGTAATTTAAGATTTCTGAGGTTGATATTGGTCATGGCTGTATTTGAACATACCTGTATTCAGTGTGAGGTGCTATATTATTTTAAGGAATAGTGGGCTCTGAGAGGACTAGGCCATCAAGAAAGATTTTTCTCACCGGGGGAAAAACTTTCTCAAGTATTTACTAAAAATTATCTGTATCATTTCTCTTTTAATGATAAAAGAAAAGTCCTCTTAAGGGTAGCTGAATGATTAAGAGTTAATCTGTTTTGATGCGAGTTATTAATATGTCGCTGTTATTAACTAATATATAAATAATTCCAGTCCAATAAAAAAAAGTTATATGGTAATGATTTTGAAGAATTTAAATGTTTCAATTGAAGATGAATTCTTGCTTCTTCTTTAATGTTTTGATAAAACTTCAATATTATGACTGAGAAAAATATTTGTTTTATAAAACTTTTTGAATTAGATTGTTAATATTTATTGTCATTAAGTTATCTCAGTACTTTTCAAGGGATGATTTTAATTTGTTTTAATCATATTCAATAAATAGAGTATACTTTAAATATACAGTATTCAATGAATAGATTCCATTTTTATTTTTTTTAACAAGAAGCTAATTGTATATGGTCTATGATTTTAGGCTAAGTAAATATTTTATAGTTTTTAGCAAATATTGCTATTTAGTTGCACATCTTACAAAGTAAGAATTAAGTTAGGAGTACTGTACAATATTTTCAACATCCTGACCAGGAATAAATTTTATCCTTTTACCAGGCTTGCATGTATCTTACATATAATGTAGTCAGTATAGATTCAGAATATTGGGGATCATGTAAGGTTTGGAATGTCTTCATAATTAAGAAGGGCACATTTAGTGGGAATAATTGACACATTTTGGTTTGAAATGTCTTCAAGTTAATGGGGCCACTTTTAAAGGTCTCTCATGAATGGCAGAGGTAAGGGACAGTAAGTAGGACAATGCCCTAGAGACTGACCATATATACATATGACCAGTGCCCAAGCCCCCTCTCCACCCAAGCTAGGACCAAGGAAAGCCAGGCAATGGCTACTGATGACTCAGCATATAGACCTATAGGCTCCCCCAACCCTCCCATCCTTAGGTCACAGGGATGGTGAGGTTGCAGCAATGATAGGAACTAACGAGTTTGACCGGGACTCGAACCCTAGTCGCTTTAACCAGTCAGGGACATTACCACATCGGCCACCACACATAAGTTAACAATTCGGTGATATAGAAAGTAGAACCTACGTACTCAATAATTTATTAAACACTGTCCTGTAGATATAGAAGAGGGTATTTAATTTTTTATTTTTCTCTCCAAAGCCTAGCAAATATTGGAGGCATATCTGCTCGATGGCTAAAATTTTCTTAAGAATCAAGCATTATCTATTTAGTTCCTGGACAAGTTTTTTGTTTATAGGTCATTTTGTATCTATATTACACTATATACTTCATTATTTTTAATAAACCATTGTGTTCTATATTACACTATATATTTTATTATTTTTAATAAACCACTTGTGTTTATACTTCTCTCTGCAAGCCTGGTTTATCAATGTATAACCTAAAACTAAAAATTTCCCTATCAATGGGCTTAGGCGTCTAGCATAGCATCTTGTCTTTGTATACTTTGTTCATGGTTTTGTCATGTCACTTTCTAAATACTTTTAGCTTCTTGTAACTTGAATTTAATTTGCCTTGCATAAAATTCTGTAGATGGTTCTATTATTATCACTATATTAGATATTCTACCCAAAACAGTTTTAGTACTTTACTCTCGGTGGACTAGCAGAATTGTAATTCGGTATTTCTTTATATGTAGTTTCTTTTGATTATCATACATTCCCTTTAATCTCTTTATATACTTGTCTAACTTTTAAACTTAACATCCCTATAATCTTCATCTTCCTGATGTTTATTTCTATGAAACCCCTTATGTTTCTTTCCCAAAGCTATTAAAATGCCGACATCTACTTTAAAATTAAAACTTTACCAATTTCTGAGTACTGTATGCTAAATACCTCCCCCCCTCTAGTTAAGTATCGAGTTAATCTGGAGGTTGATGGCAACTATATAAGTGTGGCTATGTCATAGTTCCTTTGTCTTTTCAAGATATCCTTTCCTGTACAAGCACTCAGCAATTTTTTTTCCTGCCTGTGATCCATATTGGGTTTTTTGTTAATAATTTTAGGTTATTTAACTTTTTAATAGGCAATATCTTCTGGAAGTGCTATGAATGCTGGGTGAAAGTGATTCAAGTGACATTTTGAAAGTGTGCCAGCCATTGAATTATTTTCTTTTATTTTATTTTTATTGATGAAAGTTGTTTGCCAACATTTTTTTTTTTTTTTTTTTTTTTTGAGAATCATCTTGAGCTGATAGTTGACCACATGCATTTATCTTTGCTAACTTCAATTCATTGGTCAACTTCTGAGGTATGAAAAGCTAGATTACTGCAAATTCTATCATTAGTGTAATGTTTTAAGGGGATAGAAGATTTTCACCTTTCTTCGAAGGGTTTTTATTTTTCAAAGTATAGTACTGTATGCTTATTGAGCATGCATTTTCATATACATATTTCAATCACATCAGAAAACTTGTTATCAGTGATAGTAAGAACTATTGTGGGCAACTCCAGGGCAGCCTTGGGATAGTAGAGAATGTCAACTCAGGGGTCTGATCATTTAATAATAATTCTACACTAATATTATAAATGAACTCGTAAAAGAAAATACTTCAAGCATAACTCTAAAAGTTAACAGAATTACTACTGACATTGAACATTACCAAAAATTCCAGTTCACATCGATAGATATCTATATATTTTTTTAACATTTAATTGTTAGAAATGATTTTATATTGAAATTGGGGAAATATACCTTACATTTAAGAGATTCATGAGATACTAAAATGGAAATAGCACTAAATTGAATGATATTTTATACTAGAATATAGTAATTTTTATGTATAGAACTACTGTCAGTTGAAAGTCATGTCTTATTTTGTTGAATTTCCATTTAACTTGTTCAATTGTATATATTCATAGGTACAAAAACTCTTATACAGTACTTGTAATATAACTTGCAAGTAAGAGATGTATATTGAAATTAACATGTTCTAGTCATAAAACTTAAGGACCTTAAGTATATGTAGTACCAAAATACCATAGTAAAGAACTTGAAGAATTGTATGTTTATTATTATAAATATGATACTATGAGTCAATCAATTATCGATACTAAATATATAAGCTATTCATCAATATGTTTTGAGGCTAGATTTAGCTGAAAAATAAACATGAAAACTGTAGATTCTTGATAAATACTATTAAGCATAATTTAAGGAAATTTTTTTTATAAGTTTTTATATGATTTATGACAAAAAGGGCCCCAAGAAATTGTATACTGTTATGAAATTTCTGGTCAGTCATTAAGAAAATAGGAAACGTATCATCACAACCAAATTAAAAAATAATACCATATCAGAATTTAATGCAGAACTGAAGTGATTGTAAAATCTGTTTGTGTAATGAAATATTTTAAAATGTATTAAAGAGACATATAGATATTGTACATATCCAAATTTCATATGAAGTGCATATGATGTATCTGATTTAAAAGCTTCACAACATAAATGTGTGCAGTACTATAAATGGATTTATAAATATGGGGCTTATGGCCTGGTGCAATTCTACGGATCTTAGTTAACTTTTAAAATCAAATTTGTTTTTACTAAGAAGAGTATTATTAAATATTTACAAATAAGTTTCATGAAATTCAACAACAGCGCTAATGAAACTACAGTAGTAGAGTGCTGAGGTATCCTTTTACTGCATGCTGCTACAAAAGTTCATTTGTTGATATGTATTATGAAAAATATTTAATGTGACAGTTTTGATGATTTTTGATAACTGCTAATTGTAGATTGAATGTTTATAAGTATTGGGCTTTGGAAGAAAGAAAGAAAGCTATTTGCTTAGGATGAAGTCTGAAAAGGATAGGTACGAAGTCTGTTCAGAGTTCAGTTTTTGTACTTTTTTATTATGTAAGATGCTCTCATGAATTTAAATTATTGCAGGTATAGAAAATTCACTGGTTAATTATAAATTCATGAAGCCACAATATATTTATCAATATTTAGATTTACCTACTTAGATTTTTTCCTGATGTGCATTAGTATTTCAAAGTAACTTGAGCGAGTCTTAATTGTTCTTGCACGAATAAAAACCGTCGGTCTTTAGTATAGGAGCAGGAGGAACGGCAAAGTCTGGAATATGGCAGTTAAAACTTTTAATGAAATTTAAACAATTGGCTGGTAATTACCTTGTTGGCAGCAGGGAAGCAATTGGATTTCTGCCATCAGCAAATGAACTTGTTCCTCTGCTTGAAACTTGCCAGTTTATACTTGAAAATTTTACTGTTAAAATTTAAATTTTCTGTTCTTTTTCTTCCAGCTGTGGTTGTGCTTGTGACTACTCATCATGTGGACATGCCCTGGTGCTCTAGTCATGTGGTATCTTTATGAGTAGTGTACAGGTGGATTGTAATAGGCTGTCCAGACATGCCGAGGACACTTGCGTAGTGAAGCCTCGCCTATCAATGAATGTAGGGAGTGACTACCCTCCCAGTGGGTGTTCGGTAGAAGGTCCAAACGGATTCTGTACCTCAGTGGTCTTCCTTGAAGTCCTGGACTACATTTTCTCCACCTGGAATACTAGCCTGGCATCCTCCTTTGAAGGGTGTTCAGGTAGAGTAAAGTCGTTTAATACCTCATTGTTCCCCTTATTGGCTTAGCAGAACCTTCCTCCCTGGGTAGTTTCCTTTAATCTTCTCTTGCTTTTCAGATGTCGTAAGTCCTGCAGTTGTTGTCCCCCTCTCCTTGGGAAGTCCTGGTTCCCCTGAACAGGAACAGTCAGTTATCTTGCCAACACAGAAAACCTCACATCAGAAGAGGATGGCCCTAAGGCAGATTGTGGTATCCGGCACCAGGGTATTAGAGTACCTAATACTCCAGATCACCAGTCAATGGGCCAACTAGGTGCTGAAGCGCAGGGAAGCGGTTACAGTGCACTTCCATGGGAAGATTGAAAAGCAAACAGAAGTGTCTGGACTTGTGAAATGCTGCATTGGAAAACTTCTCTTTTTTCACCACAAGATGTCGCAGCTGTCACAGTGGAATGGAGAAAGAACACACATGACTTTCTTGCAAAGAGTGGTCTCCATTAAATTGCAGCGACCTTTGACCTCAAGCCAGTTGTCAACTCCAGCTAGTTTAAAGCAGCCCAGAAGACTAGTTAGCAGAGGACCTGCTCATTCAGGATCCATCTCCCTTGCCTTGTTTCAACCCTGTCACACTCTTGGCTGCTTTAGAGGATGTAGAAAAGGAAAAAGGAAGAGGCAGAGGACCTTACTAGGATGGGCAATCCTCTCACCCTACCACCAGGGGGGGGGGGGGGGTGTCTTCAAGAGGGATTGGAGAAAGTGGTGGTTCCACGAGACTGATTAATGAACATTCCAAATCCTGCAGTTTTGATAAGTACTCCCGTTTATCGACCGCCAACTATGTTGTTGTCATATTGGCAAGGGTCTCTAAAACATATCTACCCCGGCTTCAGAAAGTACGAAAGATGGTCATCAAGAATTCCCTTCAGGACGTTGGCCGGCTTCTACAGTATACTCTCTTGTCAAAAAGGTGTCAGGAGGTTGGAGATTGGTCATTGACCTTTCAGCATTAAACCTGTACATCAAGTAGTCTACTGTAGGTTCAAATTGGAGACAGCAGCCACCATTATCCAGGCTGTTGGACCAGGAGATTTCATGATTACGCTGAACCTGAAGGATGCAGACTTTAATTTTTCTCATCCATCCTTCTTCCAGAGGATACCTGTGAGTAGTGGTAGATAATAGGGATATACCAGTTCAAGATCCTCTGTTTCGGCCTTTCAACAGTCCTTTAGGTCTTTATGAGGATCTTTGAGCTGGTATCAGCCTGGGCCTATGGAAACAGGTTTGTCTACTGAGGTACTTGAACAATTGGCTCATCCTCGTAGTCTCTCTGGAAATCAATCTGGCTCACCGAGAGAAGCTTCTCCAGTGTTGTCAGTATTTGGGGATCCTGATGAATCTGGAAAAGTCCTCTCTATCACCTTCTCAATGCCTCATTTAGCTGGGGATGGAAATCAACTCTCTTAAGGTAAGGTTTTCCCTTGAGGACAGGATTTGTCACTTGCACCAAGCAGTTTTCCCTTTCTTTCAATGCTCCTTCCATACACCACTACAGTGGCTGAGACTTCTATGCCATTTAGGAAAGCAGTGGGTTCTGAAGTCCTTGTGATCTCAGCATTGAGGCGATCCAGTCACAAATTCTTACTGAGGAAAACTCCAAGGTGGATCTTTGCTGGTAGCTAAGCTGTGAAAACCTTAAGAGAGGTAGTCCGCTTGCATTGTTTCCTCCAGAGTTCAGGCTGTTCACGGACAACTCAAGCGAGGGATAGGGACCTCATCTAGACAACAATTTGGTGTTGGGAATATGGTTGGCATTTGACTACCTTGAACACAAATTTCCTTGAGCTAAAGGCAGCGTTGTTAGTGCTGTAACAATTTTGTCATGATCTTCAAGGTCACTTGGTGGTAATGATAAACAATACAACTGTTAATGTCCTACATCTGTAAACAAGGAGAAACAATCTGTGTCCATCTATGTCGGTTATCTGTCAAGATCCTGGAGTGGGCGGAAGCCAACTCGATCTTTCTTTCAGCCCGCTTCATTCCAGGCAGAAGAAACATCATAGTGGATCAGTTGAGCAGGAGGACTTGGATGACAGGTGGAGAATGATCTTTAAGTCCTCAGTTAGCGATAGCTTTGTGGGGTTCCCTGACCATAGACTTGTTCGTGATCCCTGAACGGAAAGCTTCTTGGCTCCTGCTCACCAGTAGCAGATCCTGCATCAGCATTTATGGGTGCGTTCTAGCACCCATGGGACAACCTCGACGCTTATGCTTTTCTGCCTGTTAAAAAAAGTACTCAACAGAATAAGGGAAAACCTGGATATAGAGGTGACAATGTTAGCTCCATTGTGACTGCTTCAAGAGTGATATGCAGACCTGTTTCATCTCCTGGTAGAGATGAGGACTTCCTCCCTCCTAAGGATGAGTCCCATATAGTAAGGAATGATGGTTTGTATTTTTGTAGAAATAAATGACAAATTTTGAAAACAATATATTTTTTCTAACTATCAAACCTGTGTTCTTTACTCAAACTTGACCGCCATCACCAACCCCAGACATATGTCCCTCCTGAAATCCAATTGAGGTTACAGAGGGCTAGAAGAGGGGAAGAGTTCCCTCCCCACTGGCAACAGGGTAATTACCTGCCGGGTGTTTACACCTTGTTAAAAGTTTTAATTGCTGTGTTTCAGCCTTCTCTGTTATCCTTCTCCTATAGCTAAGAACTCAATTTCGTATATTTAGAAAAATAAATTTTTTTTCTTCTTTTATTTATCATCTTTAGTAGACCAGTTTTGCTGTCATGAAACAACATTCCTAATTTAGGTCTTGATGTCATATGCTTCTAGTCAAATATATATTCATGATTTCACAATGCTCTATGAAGGTCATAACATTTTTCTTAATAGGATTAAGAACTTTAGATTTCAGTTTGAATGGAACTTCAAACTTCTCGGCTGTTTAGATTTTTAGTACTGTATCGCTCATTGGTAAATTATATGTAAATAGACTTTGTAAAAGAATTTTATACAATACCCTTATACTATACTTCCTTTTAAGGAAGAAATGTCTCAGTCAAATTTTATTACTTTTTGTAATCTTTAACCCTAATACAGTACTCTTGTAGACATCAATATTTAGTACTCGAGGAAATAATAGGCTTACTCTGCTCCTTTCCCCTTACAATTGGAAGTTTCCAATAGTATTAAATTGCAAACTTTCATTTAGAGGTTTCCCTTATACAGTAATGTATCTGATAATAGGATCATGTATACTTTATAAGCTTTTGTTTCTTTGAAGATCATTGTGTCATACTTTGTGGTGTGTAATTTACCATCATAGCTTCACCTAATGGTTTTGTGATGCAAACTGTAAATGTCCTGAATTTATGCTGATTAGCTATAGCCATGTACAGTATATAAATATAGCACTGCCTTAAATTACTGATTAAACATGACTTGTTGCTGTGTTGTATTGATTATTTTAATGAAATATTCAGGCTTTCTTACTTACAATTTTATGTAAGACAAATTTTCAAGTTTACATTGAAGGTGATCAGGGAGTTTACAAGATGGGCAAAGATTGGCTATGAATTTTATAGAAACATTATCAAACAACTATTTTTGTATCAAATTTCTTCCAAGCTCAAATTGCTTATCACATAGCAATGCAATACAGAAAACTTTACAATAGTCTCGAGTAAATGAATGGATTGATTAATTTGAGGAAAATTACTTGATAATGTTGTAAAATAACTTGAGCAATGATTTTGTGAATTGTTTTGTGTCATATATTTGATTCCTAGGTTGTTTACACAAATGGTGCTCATATGGAAGTCATATTTTATTGTTTTTCATTTTAACTTTTAATAATTGTACTCCACTTGAACAAGTCACATTTTAAATATTTAGTTCTTGTTTATCATTTAGATTTTGTATTTATCATATGTCTATGTGAAGTAAAACTCACTTTTGTTTGAATTTTAATGTGGGACCAAGTACACAGTGTAAAACAAATGTATTATTTGGACAAATATTAGTCAAAATTTTCATATGTGACCTCTCCTTTCATTGTCAGATTACTTTGCACTTTATAATGCATGTATTCACATGTTAGGTATCAAATTGTTTATACTCTGTTCATTGCATAACATTTTATTTGTTCCGTAACTGGAATACAAACCTACGCTATTTATTAGAGGTTATTACTCTCGCTAGTTAGCGGGAGTTGGTGGATAGCTTGCTACCGGTCACACACCGGTGATTTAGCTCACTTTGCTTTTGGCTCCAATGGCGTACTGTCGTTGCTGTTCTTCATCCTTCGCCTATTTTTGGACTGCCATTAATGCTCCTGTTTGTGCTTTCTCTTTTATTAGTGTGTTGACTTCTGCAATCCTGTGTACTGGCCCTGGACGCGAAGGTTGGCCCTGCGGAACCTTCCTTTCAGCCGTGGATACCAATTGCCACACCTTTTTTCCGCCTGTAGAGGTCAATGTTGTGATAGTGTTAACAGGTGGAGTGAGTGTCGGGAGTGGTCTGCCTCCTAGTGGGAAAAGTTGGGCGACAGCAGAAGAAGAAGTCAAGGTGGGATATTTCTCCTTTGAAGGTTTCTTCGAAAGGGGAAAAACCTGAGACCTCTTCTTCCGCTTCCTGACCTTCCTCCGAAGCTCCTGATCGTTCAGTCTCTACCGAGAGACCGTCGAGTAGTGTCGTAGAACCTTTAATTGCTCCAACACGGAGTACTTACCTCGAACTACTTTCTTAGGAGTATCAGGGATCTCCTTCCATCCGGCCAGAATTTTGTGTCGTTTACCCTATTCCCGTTCTCTATGCGGGGTAATCTCTGGCGGAGTGATACGCACCCAGAGATGACCCAGGGTCAGAGAGCATGCTTTCTCAGATGTCGCTCCCCAGTAAGTTTCTGGTCGCGTCGGCGTTAACACACCAATGCTCTCTCTCTTAACCCAGTGCGACCCTTTGTGTGCTTCCCTTCCTTTCCTTCTGTGTTCCTGTGTCTCGCGGTATATTGCTAGTGCGTTATGGAGTAGCCCCGTCGTTTCCCTGGGCCTATGGCTGGCAAATCATGTGGTGCTTTTCTCTCAAAACCTGAAGTTGACCTGCACTCGTGTTCGTCGTGTAGGGGCAGTGTGTGTTCCCCTACAGCCACGTGTCCGGAGTGCGAGTGCTGGAATGAAGTGCAGTGGGTGCGTTATGGCACGAAAAAGAAGAAAGCCTCTCGACGGTCTCCCAGGAAACTCAATGTCTCTTTGCCTGGCGTCCCGTCGGATAGAGCTTCTCTGCCTTCTCCCCCTACCTAGAGTAGGGGTCGAGGTAAGTCTGTTGCGGGGAAGCGGCCGGTGGCCCTTCCTCAGGAGTCTGTATTACCAGACAGTGGTATTGGGTCTTCTGTCCAGGCAAGTGGGGGCCTGAGGGAGGGGCAGGTGTGTTTTTGGGGGACGGGGACCTGGACAAAGCAGGCCCTGTATCTTCAGACGATTCTATGTGGGGAAAAATAGCAGCAGTTTCTTCTCGGCTTTTCAGGTGCGTCTGCAGCCGAGGGTAACAACTCGACGCCCTCGTGTGGACGCCTCCCAAGACGCCCTTTAGATCACCCCCACAGAATGGAAGAGGAGTTTGAGGCCTGGTTCCCCAACGAGGAGCTCCCCTGCTCCCCTCCAACACTGTCAGCGTCGTTCCCAGCAGTTTTTATGGAGCCTGCGTCGTCGGCCGGGCCCCATGCAGAACCAACAATGACACGTCTTCTTTCGGACCCTCCAACGAGACCCTACAGGTCCTCGGCTTCCTCGTTTGAGCCTACTCCTACTCGTCAGATGAAGGAGCCCCAAGAGACCATAGAAGGCGACGGGATAGGTCTCGCAGGAGACGATAACGTTCGTGCTCGACTTCAAGACCCCGCTACGTGGATAGACGTTCAAGGTCCCTCAGGAGGAAGTTCAGGAGAAGTCTTTCGCCGGAGGAAGAATGGGTGCGGGTTTCCATCCCACGTAGCCAACTCCTGGGGGCGGCAGCCATGGCGGGCACCTCGGGATGGCTCCCTAGACCCCGATCACCAGTAGGATTCATCGACGGGAGCAGATTGTACCGACGGAGGAGCTCGTCTCATCAGACATCGAGGGACAGGCATAGGTCCGCGAAGGTTCCGACTCCACCCACCCAGCAGGGAGAGTCGCCCCTTCGGTCTGGCAGCCGCGTCCCTCTTTCAAGATCTCCAAGGAGACGTCCAGAACGAGAGAGGTTCTTTTCCTCGACGGGCAAGCCCGCGGACCCCTGGTCCTCCAGAAGAAGGGAAAAATCAAGGACGGAGACCTCCGTCACAGTGGCAATGCCCGTCCTACGGCCAGTAGCGAGGGAATTGGATCACTCCATGAGGATGCCACCTCCTGGTACGGCTCCCCACGTTGGAGGTCTGTCGTCACGAGAACTAGGACCCCCCGCGGACAAGAGAGAGGATGGGGAAGAAGGCTCTCTTCCGCATACCGTAGAGTCATAGGCCTCATCCGACGGCACCATAGGCTGGATGAACCGGAGTCCTCGTCTGACAAGTGCTGGCTCTCGAGTCTCAACAGGATGGTGGATGCCCTCGTTCAACAGAAGCCCTCACTAGCTCTCCCGGTGGCTAGAGACGTGAAGCTGGAATTGGCACATGTGAACAAGGTAGTGGCCAACCATGCGGAGGCCCCCAAGAACCAGAGCGCCTCTAGGCTTCTCCAGGGCCTGAAGACTCGGTCGCGCTTTGGTTTTACCTCCCGGAAGGACACCGCGCGGGACTGCGCAGTAGAACCAGCAGTTGCCATCTTCGGACAAGGCGCAGCAGAAGAGAGGGCGACCACAGCCCCGGTTTGTTTCTCTCCAGCAGAGACCGCCATGATGGAGGAGTTGTCCAGGGACCTGGTGTATGTGTCATCCTGGCTGGATTGGTGGGCCGCCACTCTGGTAGCGTTCCAATCCTCGTACGATCTAGTGGTTCCAGAAAATCAGGCCCTGCTGAAAGAGCTGATTAGTTCAGGAGGTAAGGCCCTTTAGTTCCTGTCCTATCAGTCGATTATGCAAACCGCCAACTGGATACTGAGGAAAAGGGACACTGTACTCAGCAAACTGTTAAGGCAGCTCCCCGACAGAGAGGCCAGGTCCCTGAGGAGTCTTTCACTGTGGGGCGAGACTGTCTTCCCCTAAAGGAAGTAGAAGTGATGGAGAGGGTGAGAAAGTTAAAGGATGTGGGGGATCCGAGACCTCCTCCAGCAAGAAGATCCAGCCATAGGAGACCTCCTACGGACGTCCATCTTCCTCCTCGTGCCTCACCTAACCAGCCCAGGAGAGACGCTCCTACTACATCCTGGCAGCAGCCTTCTCAGCCCTCCCATAGGGGATCTGCAACCACACAGTCAACATTTAGGCCCTCCTACTCGGCCTCCAGAAGAGGGCGTTCGGGCCGTGCCTCCCGAAGGGGATAGGGAGGGAGGCCCCTACCCTTGCCGAAGCCTCAGGTGGGGGGGGGGGGATGCCTCAAAAATTCTTGGCAAGCATGGCGGGACCACGGGTCGGATCCGTGGACCGTGATGGTCCTGAAGGAAGGATACAGGTTGCCCTTCCTGGCGGAACCCCCACCTCTGATACCAGATTTACAGGCGGAATGGTTGGCACCGAAAGACCCCTGAGAAGGACAGCCCTACAAGAAGTCTCTGCTATGCTAGCGAAAGGGGCAGTGGAGCCAGTCAAGAACCCAGGCCCAGAGTTCTACAGCAGACTCTTCCTGGTGGAGAAAGCGACAGGGGGCTGGAGACCAGTCATAGACCTCTCAGCCCTCAACAAGTTCGCGTGCAAAACCGACTTCAAGATGGACACTCCGAAGTCGGTCATAGCGGCCTTGAGGGAAGGAGACTTCATGATGTCGATAGACCTCAAGGACGCATACTTCCAGATCCCTGTCCACCCCTCCAGCAGGAAGTATCTAAGGGTGAAATGGGGTATCCAAACGTTGCAGTTCAAGACCCTCTGCTTCGGTCTATCCACAGCTCCTCAGGTCTTCACGAGGATCTTCGCGACAGTCTCAGCCTGGGCACACGAACAGGGCATCCGCCTGATTCGGTACCTGGACGACTGGTTGTTGCTTTCAGACTCAAGGGAAGTACTGAGGGGGCAAGGCGCGAAGCTCCTGCAGTTCTGCAACGTCCTGGGTATCACCATCAACCTGGAGAAATTCCAATTGATACCGTCCACCAGGATGACCTACCTCGGGATGGTCTTGGATTCCTGGTTGGCGAGAGCATTCCTTTCCGCGGAGAGACTAGACAATCTGAGCCAGATCCTACGGCCCTTTCTGTCGTGTCAGCCCAGGAGGGCCAAGGACTGGCAGAGACTGGTAGGTCACTTCGTGTCATTGGAGAAGCTAGTCCCTCATGGGAGACTCAAGCTCAGGGGAGTTCAGTGGAACCTGAAAGAAGCCTGGAACCAGAGAGACTCCCCTCACAAAGTAGTTCTGGTGACCACGGAAACGAAGGAGGTACTCAAGTGGTGGATCGACACTTCGAACACCCTCAAGGGGATGCCCTTCACGATTGACCCTCCGGAGATGCTCCTCTTCACAGACGCCTCCAAGGAGGATTGGGGTGCTCACCTTCTCGACAGTACAGCGAGAGGAAGGTGGGGACCCGAGGAGAAAAACCTGCACATCAATGTACTGGAAATGATGGCAGTACAGAGGGCGTATCTGTGAGACAACGCCACCGTAGTAGCATACATAAAGAAGCAAGGAGGACTAAAATCAAAGGAGTTGTGCGGCCTCACGTTGGAATTTCTGGAATGGGCTGAAAGGGAGCAGATCAAGATCTCGGCCAGGTTCATTCCAGGGAAAAGGAACGTCCTAGCCGACGGCCTCAGCAGAGTGGGTCAGGTGGTGGGGTCGGAGTGGTCCCTCCACCCAGAAGTGGGGCTCTCGCCGGTAATAGACCTCTTCGCCACGAGACTAAACACACAGCTCCCGTGTTTTGTTCTCCTGTGCCAGACCCGGGAGCAGCGTTCGAGGACGCCTTCCAGCATCCCTGGGACAACCTCGACGTGTACGCCTTCCCTCTCTTCAGAATGCTCAGACAAGTCCTCAACAGGGTGAGGAGAGCGAGCAACCTGTGGATGACTTCCTCGGTCCCTCTGCCTACACACGTGGAGGTTATCGAGCGTCTCCTGAGGAAGGAATGCTATTCGGCGAAGACGGCAATGAGGATGTCGGGTTACCTGAGACGGTCTTCAGCCGCTGTGTACCAGGCAAAATGGGCTACCTTCACGAAGTGGTGCACCGCTAAGAATATCAAACCGTTGAGAGCCTCTGTCCCGGAGATAGCCGACTTCTTGGTCTATCTCAGGGACAAGGAAACCATGTCCATCCCAGCCATTAAAGGAGTTCGGGCAGCCCTAGGTCAAGTCTTCCTCCTGAAGGGCATTGACCTAGGTTCTTCCAGACACATCTCGTTGCTCATCAAGAGCTTTGAGCAATCATGCCCTCTGCAAGCGGTTAGAGTGCCCCAGTGGGACATGGCTAGGGTCCTGAAGATGCTGTCAGAGCCTCCCTTCGAACCCCTAAAGGACATCCTAGACAAAGAACTCACCCTCAAGAGTTTTCCTGTTGGCACTAGCTTCGGCAAAACAAGTAGGGAAACTTCATGGTCTTTCATACGAGGTGTCACACTCGAAGGGCTGGTGTGAATCTACCTTCAAGTTTGTACCATCCTTCGTGGCCAAGACCCAGAACCCAGCAGTCTGGGACCACAAGTTTGAAGGGTTCTCGGTGCCGGCAATCCCACGTTCAGAAAACCCCAAGGAATTGAGGCTGTGCCCTGTCAGAGCAGTACGGAAGTACTTGGAGAGGACGGCCAGGCTGAGGCCCGAAGTCAAGAATCTGTTTGTTTCTTCAGGATTGGTAAAGAAACTGGTATCCAAGAACACGTTCTCCTTCTGGTTACGGCAAGTGATCAGGAGAGCCTACAGTAGTGTAGGAATTCCTATTCCAGGTAAACCCAGACCCCACGACATCAGAGGTCTGAGTACCTCCCTGGCCTTTGAGAAGAACATGACAGTCGGCCAAATCCTGAGGGCTGGTACTTTGACCAATCAGTCAACCTTCACGGCTCACTACTTGAAGGAATGCTCGAGGAGGTCCTTGGACGGATTCTCCCTCGGTCCCGTCATTTCAGCGCTTCAGAAGATTTAAAGGTATAGCCCCAGGGAACCCACGGGCAGTAAGTCCAAGAAACACAGGTTCCTTTTCCTTACCCCTCCCCCCACCCTGTTACCTAATTACCTTCCCTAAAAGGTCTCTGAAGACCTTTAACTACCATGAGATACATCGTCACTGAAGGAATACGCCTCCAAGGCGTTTTTTACAGAAGTAAGCCACTTAGTGTGTCTAAGTTAGGTTTTTTGGGTAGTTTTCCCTATTTTGAGTGTTTTCTTTCGGTGGGTCAGCAGAACCTAGGCCCCTATCTAGGTTTCCCTTTTTTGCTTCCATCATCCCGGTCTCTGAGCCCTGTAGTACACTCTCGCCTCCTAAGGTATAAGTCTCCTAAGAAAGTAGTTCGAGGTAAGTACTCCGTGTTGGAAAAAATCACAAATTTTAAGTAATTTGTATTTTTCCTAACAGTCCTTTCCTCGAACTACTTTCGGGTTATGGCCCCCCATCCTTCCCCAAGTGACTTACAGGACTTAATAGAGATAGGAGACCCTCTTTCCAACAAACTTACTGAGGAGCGAGACCTGAGAAAGCATGCTCTCTGACCCCGGGTCATCTCTGGGCGCGTATCACTCCGCCAGAGATTACCCCGCATAGAGAACGGGAATAGGGTAAACTATACAAAATTCTGGTCGGATGGGAGGAGATCCCAGATACTCCTAAGAAAGTAGTTCGAGGTAAGTACTGTTAGGAAAAAAACAAATTACTTGAAATTTGTGATTTTACAGCCAACCCCTGTCCTCGAGATGGTGTTGCTTCCCCTAGCGAACTGGCCCCACCTCGTCTGTCTCCTTTTTTACAGATGTGGTCGTCCTTGGGGCTTTCGGGTATGCCCTCCAAGGATTTCTTGCTGCGCTTCATCACTCATGGTGCTAGCTCGCAGCCGTTGTCGACTTTGGAGTTAGATCCGTTGTCGTGCGTCGATGTTGTAGTGTCTGAGGCGTCTTCTGTGGCCGCTGCAACTTCAGACTCTTCAGCTACTTCCGCCGACTCTATTAGCCCGGTTCCTGCTCATTCTTCGAGGGGGAACTTTATCTTTCTTCTGTCTCCTGCAAGTGTTTCTCTTCCTTAGGGCAGTTCACTCATAGGGACTCTCTGTGTAGGACTGCTGCGTCTAAAGGTCAAACTCAGCTTTCTGATCCCCGGCACCTAGGGGGCGTAGCAGCAGAACTCGACCTCCACTTCGCCTTAGCGGTGGCCATTCACCATCGGTGGAAAGGAGCCTCTTCGGCTCTTTAGCCTCATCCTCGCAGCCGTCTCCTGCAGAGGAGCCTCCGCTTCAGTTGTCTTCCGGCCCTCAACCTTCAACTGTTCTTTGATCTTCTCCTGACGACGCTACTGCTAGTCCTAGGATTTCAATCCTGGACTCGTCTGTGAACTGTTCGCGATTCATGTCGGTGGATGTTCGCCCTTCCAAAAGGCACATCCCTGTTCCAATTCAACCTTCATGCTTCCCTACCTTCACAGTTCCTGTCTCCTGTTCATCATCTGCCTGCTCGTGCTTCACCTCCTAAGCATTTAGCTGTGCGCCAACGCCCCTCAGTCCACCAGCATCATGTCAGTACCCTCCCGCACTTAAACGCTTTCCAGAGCGCCATCGCTCGCCAGCGCATCAGCGCCCTTCGGTGCATCAGCACTCGCCTGCTCATCAGTGTCTTTCAATGCCCCAGGGATCTCCTGATCGCCGGCGCTCTCTAGAGCATTCTCACCGGTCTAAGGACCAATGTTTGCCAGCTCACCAGCGCACCTTGCGCCAAACCTCAGAGCAGGTTCTACAGGCTTCAAAAACTCAACGAACGTCACAATAGAGATTGTAACAGGTCACCATCACCCCATTTCCCTCCCCTCAAACACATTATAGGTGCAACCATTGAGGAAAGGGAAAGAAGGCTCCACAGAAGGGTTCAGAATCCTGAAGATTCGATCTTCAAAGGCGGACCTACCACCGCAAATATCGGTTGAGACTGCTCACAGAGAACTTTCGATTCCTTTTCCTTCAGGGGATCTTTCCAACAGTGCATCAGCCTTGGTTCGGTGTCATGGTCAGGGCAGTAGTGCTAATCTTCAAGAATGCCATGTCATCTCGCTCGTCACCATCAGACCTACCGTGAGGAACCTCCTTGGCTTCTTCTCCCCTGAAGAGGAAAAGAGGAGTCTCAGATGGGATCACATCCCCTAGGGTGAAAGTAACTCTTGTTAGGACTTCAAGGCCCGTCCTTCCTGTCTCTTCTACCTCACCTCTGCCGAAGGAGTCACGCAAGGTCCGAACTTCCTCCCTTCCACCTTTGGAAGAAGTTTTTCCTCGCACGGAGTTCACCACCGACGGAAATCAGGAGGGACAAACTCATCCAGCCTTCGATGCTTGAGTCCTACCTCCTTCTTTGGAAGGAATCTATGGACTCGAAGACTCTCCCAAAGTCCTATTCAAAGACCTCCAGGCCTACAGGAACCACTAGTCAACCTAGGGATGCCAGTGACCCAGGCCTACAGGAACCACTAGTCAACCTAGGGATGCCAGTGACCCACCCTGAGTCCTGTGGGGTGGAAGGAGACTTCGCTGTTAGTCCCACTTCAGAGGGGGAGTAGAAAGTCCGAACATGCATTTTGGCATGTTCTGACTGAATAGGGTACTCAACGGGTTTACTGACCCGGAAATAGCCCCACAGGAGGGCAAAGACAGTCTTTGGCACTCTGACGCCCTCTTAAAACCAGTGCAGCTAAGATTGCCCAACAGCTCTCTGAGCTCTCCTACTCCTAACGTTCTGGCCCTATCGTTGTCAAGTGGCACCTGGAGCACAGCACAGAATGTTTATAGCCACGTCTCTCCCTTTAAGAGGGTAGTACGGGGCCTCCCCCGAGTCCATTAACCATACGAATGCGGGTGAAAACCTGCATAAATGTAGATTCTGACCTGCCTTCCTCTGTTGGGAACCCTAGGCCTAATAGCTGAAGGTAATCGCCAATCGAGTGGTCTGAATTGGAGTCAAGTATGTCGTCTGGGTTGGCCATCGGGGAACGAGAGTTATGAGGGACAATAGTGACCTTGCATACGGGCTCAGATGTAGTTGCAGAGACCTGCCCTTGAAGTAATAGGTCTTCCGCTAGTGGAGCATGTATATAAAAGATGCAATCCTGTAATGGTAGAGGAGGCCTCTATTGCCCCAGCCACCGAGGTCGTGTTCTCTGGGGCCGACACTGGGATGGGAGGTGCCTCCAAGATGGAGTGCATGATCCCGATAGGCAAGTCTGCAAGTCAAAAAGATATCTCCCTGGGTTCAACCCCCTATGGCTTCTGGGATGGAAGGTGTCACTGTTTATGTTGACGTCGCTTCGGAGTAGATTTAATGAGAACCACTCCTAACCTTTCCCAGTCAGAAGCAATGCCAAATGTTTTCATTTTGACCCCGACACCTCTTGGTGATGATGCCACCTAGAGGCATGTGACTCTTATACCAAAAGTGGAACCTGGGAGACTGCAGCTGGAAAAGTTGTTGGACACCAGGCAAGAGTGGGGCTGAGATAAGGGCTTGTGGCACAACTCGAGTTCGGGTCAGAGGGAGGTGAAGAATCCCCATTGGGCACAGCAACTTTTCCTTTTTATGTCATAATTGAGTCTGTTAAAGATACTTGGGGAGCAGAGACGATGGCAGCTGCTGCTTTAAGCATCTTCAGGAGAGCCTTGCGAGACAATCTGGTGCCATTGTTCGCTGATAACTTGCCCATGTATTGGAGTGCGAACCTGCTGGTAAGGCACATGACAGTCCCCTAGATCATGAGCAACTAGAGGTTGTAGACTGCTAGGCAGTTCACTTCTTGCCCCAAATAGCGAATGAAGTAAGCACGCTAAACTGCGACTCGCGAGAGCTAATGAGGTAGTCCTTGCTCACCTGTGCATGAACGAGCCACAATAGGAGGGTTATTTGGAATTCAAAGATGTTTTGCAACGTTTGCCGACCTCCCTGGTCGGTTCTGATAAGCAGAATAAGCCTGGCAGTGCTCCCTGAAGTCCTCAGGAGTCCCATGAGACCCCAGTTGCGTGAGCATACTGGGCTACAGAATGATCTTGAAGATCATCTGCAAAGACTTCAAGGAGACAGGTGATGAGTCACTACCGAGTAGTCTAGCTCTCAGGCGAGGACAACCTCTTGTGGTTGCAGGAGTGCCTGCCGAACCCCGAAGGGCTGGAAAGCTCATAAGGGGGAGAAAAACCGTGGTCTTCCTTGCTCAGCAAGCACACCAACCCAGGAGGGAGAATATGCCGAGGGGACGAGAACCAGCCTGCAAAACCTCAGGTGGGAGAGGAATCATAGAAGATGAAGCTTTGGGGGCCATGAGACTGCACAGGAGTTACTCCCATAAGGGGAAGTGTTGAAGTCAACCCCAGTAGTAGTGGAAACCCTCTCCTTCACAAACTCCTCCTGTAGTCAGTCCTTAAAGGTTGGACCTGAAAGTCCTAAGGATGGTCACAGAAGATGCAATGTCTTGATACATGGTCTACCCTTTGGGGCTTCTCGCTCCGCCTTGTTAAGGGAGGAGGAAGAAGTAGCCTGATCAACAAGTTGACAGAGCATCGAAGGACATTCACTCGTACTCAACCGTTCCCCGGAGAAGACAAGTTGAGCCGAGTCAGACAGGAGGTTGACCCCGAAAGAAAATAATACTTAAGACTTCTTCCTTCTCTTGCTATACCATTCTCTACACTGGGCTAGGGAAAGCCTCTGTGCAGGAGTGTCCTATGCACTTAGGGCAAAGATGGTGAGGGTCAACAAGACATAAGTACCACATAAGCTTGCCTGGGCAAACACACATCCTGCACCTTTGGCCAAATCCAGGTAGATGCATGGAAAGAGACATCTGTCTTTGACCACGGCCAAGATCAAAGTTTAAAAGGTATGAGCAAGGGGTGGGGGGGGGGGCGTTGGTAACAACAGGATGGTTGTTGACACTGCTTTAAAATTTTTATGACAATAGGTCAGCTGGTGCTGATTTCTTCTCCCTATGTAAAGAAAATAGGGTTTTTATTTTTTTGTGGGAACACAAATTACTTTAGAAGTTAGTGATATTACAATGGGATGTAATGATCTGCATAATTGATATGCAGTGTCTGAAAACTGATAATCAAGCACTCATAAAATGGTAGTTTTGCAAAGTTTTCCTCAGTATTATTATGTGCAAACAGGTTTTTTCAGCTAGTGCCTTCCTTGTCAGTTGTTTGGAAACAACTGTTAACGAAGTCTGGTTGAAGTCACCTAGTTTGGTTTTGCAACCTTCTTTCCACCAATGAAGTATTTATTTTTTAAAGTTTAAAGTGGTTGCTTACATGTAAGAAAAAATAAAAATAAAATTTTCCACAACTCTTCTCATTTTGAGCCTGAAGTCAAAAGTGATTATCCCCCTCTCACTAACCAAACTACCTTGTTACCCATTCAACATCCATCGCAGCTAACGGTGAAGTATTTTAAGCATCAAAGCGAATGTACAGGATTTGAGCCATACATCATTTACCAAGTTGGCATTGTTCATGTCCATGTAAAGAAAGATTTTGTCCTTATAATACTTTGAATTTTTTGGTCCCACATGTTAAGTGGTGAAAGACATTTCTTAAGCAATGATTTTTATTCATACTCAGTTACGTATTTTTTCTTTTCTAAATAATTTTCTTCCATTACTTATCTTGGTAATATGCACAAATTAAAAGATTGATGTAAGGTCTTTTGTAACAATACTGTATTGAAAGTGAAATATGAGTATCCAAAAGTTCATTAAGGCAATTGCAGGAATGTATCTGTAAAATAAGAATTGTAAAGGCATCTTTTTTTGGCGGCAGTTTTTCACTGTAACATACCGTTATTAAATTACTTCACAAGTCATGGTGTGTTATTTTTACAAATGAAATTATTTCATTCTGACAGTATGCATTCCTGCTGGTAAAGACTAGATAAGTCTACCTTGTAGATTTCATGACTAATAATGGAGAGAGAATTGTACCACTATATAAGGGTAAGGGAGATGTGCATGAGTGTTGTAATTCAAGGGGTATTAATTTGTTGAGTATGGTGGGAAAAGTGTATGGTAGAGTACTGATTAATAGGATCAAGGATAAAACAGAGAATGCAATCTTAGAAGTACAGGGTGGTTTTAGAAAAGGTAGGGGTTGTATGAATCAGATTTTTACAGTAAGGCATATATGCGAGAAATATTTAGCAAAAGGTAAGGAGGTGTATGTTGCGTTTATGGATCTGGAGAAAGCGTATGATAGAGTTGATAGGGAAGCAATGTGAAATGTGATGAGGTTATATGGAGTTGGTGGAAGGTTGTTGCAACCAGTGAAAAGTTTCTACAAAGCATGTGTTAGGATAGGAAATGAAGTGAGTGACTGGTTTCCGGTGAGAGTGGGGCTGAGACAGGGATGTGTGATGTCGCCATGGTTGTTCAACTTGTATGTTGATGTAGTGGTGAGAGAGGTGAATGCTCGAGTGCTTGGACGGGGATTAAAACTGGTAGATGAGAATGACCATGAATGGGAGGTAAATCAGTTGTTGTTTGCAGATGATACTATACTGGTTGCAGACACAAAAGAGAAGCTTGGCTGATTAGTGACAGAATTTGGAAATGTGTGAGAGAAGGAAGTTGAGAGTTAATGTGGGTAAGAATAAGGTTATGAGATGTACGAGAAGGGAAGGTGGTGCAAGGTTGAATGTCATGTTGAATGGAGAGTTACTTGAGGAGGTGGATCAGTTTAAGTACTTGGGGTCTGTTGTTGCAGCAAATGGTGGAGTGGAAGCAGATGTACGTCAGAGAGTGAATGAAGGTTGCAAAGTGTTGGGGGCAGTTAAGGGAGTAGTAAAAAATAAAGGGTTGGGCATGAATGTAAAGAGAGTTCTATATGAGAAAGTGATTGTACCAACTGTGATGTATGGATCGGAGTTGTGGGGAATGAAAAGTGAAGGAGAGACAGAAATTGAATGTGTTTGAGATGAAGAGTCTAAGGAGTATGGCTTGTGTATCTCGAGTAGATGGGGTTAGGAACGAAGTGGTGAGAGTGAGAACGGGTGTAAGAAATGAGTTGGCAGCTAGAGTGGATATGAATGTGTTGAGGTGGTTTGGCCTTGTTGAGAGAATGGAAAATGGCTGTCTGCTAAAGAAGGTGATGAATGCAAGAGTTGATGGGAGAAGTACAAGAGGAAGGCCAAGGTTTGGGTGGATGGATGGAGTGAAGAAAGCTCTGGGTGATAGGAGGATAGATGTGAGAGAGGCAAGAGAGCATGCTAGTAATAGGAATGAATGGCGAGCGATTGTGACGCAGTTCCGGTAGGCTCTGCTGCTTCCTCCGATGCCTTAGATGACCGCGGAGGTAGCAGCAGTAGGGGATTCAGCATTATGGAGCTTCATCTGTGGTGGGTAATGTGGGAGGGTGGGCTGTGCCACCCTTGCAGTACCAGCTGAACTCGGTTGAGTCCCTTGTTAGGCTGGGAGGAATGTAGAGAGTAGAGGTCCCCTTTTTTGTTTTTGCTCCATTTGTTGATGTCGGCTACCCCCCAAAATTGGGGGAAGTGCCTTGGTATATGTATGTATGTATGTATGTATGTTGCACATGGATCTGGAGAAAGCTTATGATAGAGATGATATGGAAATGATGTGATGAGGTAATATGGAATTCATGGAAGGTTGTTGCAAGCAGTGGAGAGTTATTACACAGGCAGTAAAACATATGTCAAGATGGGAATGAAGTAAGTGAGTGGGACCAAAGTAGTGGCAGTAGGGGAGTCGGCATATGTAGCTTAATTTGTGGTAGATTAGGGGAAGGTGGGGTTTGGTAGCCAAGCAGTAACAATCAAACTTGGCCGAGTACCTTGTATGGCAAGGAGAAACGATGAAGAAAAAAAAAAAAAAAAAACCATGTTTCTTTTTGGATATTGGACACCTCCCAAAGTTGAAGAAAGTGCCATGATAGTTAGATAGTCTTATCAATAAAGATGAGATTTATTCAATCAAGTGCATCATTGTAATCTTGTTTTAATTGTGAACACTGGGCTTTTCTGTGAACTTCGAGTGCTGATTGATTTTTAATTAATTTCTAATAAAAAAAAAATCAGGCTCAGTGCTGATGCAGGTATCTTTCTATTATACACATACAAAGTTTCAGACAGACTGCCAGAGTATTAAGGGAGTAGGCGTTTGAAATTAGTGCCTTGAAAATAATTAATAATTAATGGTGTGACAATTTTCTGTCCAGTGATCAACAAAAATCTCTCCTAGCTAGTCTACATACCAAATTTCACAGTGACCCAACGATTATTACCAGTTGTTTAAATTTTTTTTTTTCACTTTTAATTAATTACTAAGACAGAATCTAGGAAAAAATGCTGAGGATCAATAGATACTGACCCATATAATGTACCTACCAAGTTTCATGATGATTGGTTCAGGAATATTGGAGTAGGCAAAAAATGATAGTGTACAACCAAGTACAAGAACAACAAGAGTAGCAACTTGACATACCTTCAGTCTATAAAAGTACCAAGTATATTTCTGTAATAGAAAAAAAAAGGTAAAAATACAAATTTCTCCCAATAGGTATCTGAAACAGGCTAAGAATTTGTACCAGGCTTTATTGTTTTTATAAAAGGAGTTTAAATAATAATTCTAAGACATAAAATAGAAGTATATTTTTGGCTTCTTAATCGGCCAGTTCTGAGGGAAATAAATCTATTCACTCAATAGTTAAATTGGCAAAGCTAATACTTATAGGTGTCCCCACTAAGCAATTGCAAAATTCATTTTTGTACCACCTCTTCGAATACTAACATACTGTTGTATTCAATTATTTATTAAAATCAAAAGAAATCACCATTAAGGGAACTTCTTCATCCATAATACTCTGTATAAATAAACAATACTTATTTCAAATTAAGTGTTGTCTAACCCCCCTAAATAAAACAGAAAATTTCTTTTAGAATATACAACATAATACTCTGTATAAATAAACAATACTTATTTCAAATTGAGTGTTATCTAACGGCCCCCCTTAATAAGAGAAAAAAAATTCTTTTAGAATATACAACATAATACTCTATATAAATAAAACTTATTTCAAATTGAATGTTATCTCCCACCCTAAGAACATTTCTTTTAGAATATACAAACAAAATTAAACAAATAAATGAAATTCTCTCTACTACTACCACAATTAAAAGAAATACTTTCGACAATTTGCTGCACCACAGCGACATTCTGTTTTGCCGTATTTTAATCCACGATTTCCTTTTGGTGTTTTCAAAATAATATTGGCGTTAGGCCCTAATGGGAGTCCCTTTTCCGCCCCTTTAACAGGAGTATCGTCCTCACTGAAATCTGAAAGAAATGAGGTAATTAAACACATATACTTCAACATTTTATGCATAGGTTACCTTCCATTAATTTAGATTCTACCTTACATTAATAATCTCAATATATGTTGTACAATAAGAACCAAAACTGATGCTACAAATTACAAAATTTAATGTACTTACTTGTGGGGTTGCCAGTTACTATATTTTATTCTAATTATTGTTATCCTTTTTATCTGATAACTATCAGCGATTGACTGTAGAATCAAAGAAGGTATTTCCCCTAGCGAATGATTAATGTCGATTCATTAACTCTTTGAAGAAAAAAAGAACAAAATTCCCCACAAAATCATCTGGGCCTCTACGTGTGTTAATGAGTTCAACCCTGAATGGCAGTAAGGACAGAAAGCATAAGCATTGGCCTAATGATTTTGTAAATTACCTTTCTAGTTTTATAGCGTTATATCAATACTTATGATTTCCATTGATAAAATGCAAAGGAAGTTTATTATCTGAATCCTCATCTCCTACACCTATTCCACTGTTTACTACATCCGCCGGAAGTCTATTCCAAGTATTTACTATTTTGTATGTAAAGAAATTGTCACATTGAGTGGTGTATCTTTTCAATTCCAGTTTGTATCCACTACCTTTGGACTCATTTGTGCTAGGCGTGAATATTGTTGTAATCTACATTTGAGAGAGAGGGGAAAGACAGATAAATCAGCTGATGTAATCTTTTAACTGCTGTTTTTGTTTAAGTTTCTTGTACCACCTGAAGCAAGGAATTTGCTCATCACACCTAACAATATCGTCATGTTAATTTCATTCGTAAACTAAGATTTTATTTGTTACAGAGGAGAGAGATGTATGAATAGAGAGAGGTAGGTATGAAAATAAAGAGATATGGTATGATGAGAGAGGCTTTCATATACTGTGTACTGCACAAAAATACATCTTTGTAAAGAAAAACATTACTGTTTAAAATATTGCAGACTCGTTACCGAAAGTCAGACTATTCATTGCTGATAAACGAACCTAGTCTATGAGTGAAAACCTTGATAACCCACAGGTAAAATAAAAAACAAAGCTTTAATATACCCTCTACTATCAATCTATATAAAAAAAGCTTCAAGATACTCTTTACTTTTTAACAAAAAGCTGTACAGGTACTGTATTTTTGTATTATACCGTGACTGAAAATTAAGGCTACTAATCAAAACAAGAAAGAATAATTTGATTAACAGCGGCTTTTTCAGTACCCATCTAGTCGTCGTACGAGGAGTCCCTGCATTTCCTTATTCAAAAAATTACGTTAGACCAGTGCTTATGCTGTCCTGTCTGTCCTCCTTCCTGCTGCCATTCAATGTTGAACTGTCGTTAAGATGTAAAGCCGCAAGCATTTCTCAGGGAAGTTCTTTTCTTTTCTCACAATAAACAATTATTGAATTAACACTAACCATTCGTTGAGGAAATTCTGTCTCACTTATCAGATGAAGAGGATGACAATAATTGGAATAAAATGTACTAACTGGCAACCCCACAACAGTTTCTAAGAGGTTGCATAAAAACTGTTCCAAAGTGTCGGGAATTACTGTGTTTGTCCGGTGGTTCAAACTATGGCTGTTGCTGGGGGGAATGAGGTCAAGCCCCTCCCCTAATAAGCACTGGCTTGCGATGGAGGTGTTAGCGCAACACACACACCCGTAGGACACTGTTGGTGATTCATAGATTGGGTAGATAATGTTCAGTTTGTGCCGTGGGTCAAAGCTAAAGCTGATGTAGTCAGAACTGTTGGGTCTCAGAAGCAAAAATCAGAACTACCAACCACACCGAACTTCTCTTTTGAATGTAGGTGTATTCATGGTTTTAAGCATCTCTGCCAATATAATTAGTAACACAATATGATATTAAAACATTTGTTTCCACATTGCTCAAAATATATATAGATAATGTTGTTAATCCTGTGTTGAATGTAAATTTCCAATGTTTTTTGCCCCATTGTTTGAAGTAATTACTAAACTTTGAAATAATCATTACTGTAACTTTTTCTCATCATTCCTACATCATAAATTTGATATTTGAACATCATATGTTAGCTTTATTTTGCTTGATAGAGCCTTCAATATAGGAAAAAAAATAAGTTTTTGAGATACGCGTAAGTGAATTTCAAAAGAAATCCCCTGAAATTTGTAGCATCAGTTTTGACACCGACTATACACTGTAGTAGGATAAATGAAAAATTTCAACTTCCATATGGTTCATATTGTTATGTCGTATCTGGTACATCACAGTTTATTTTATCTAGCACGTTTTGATGTTCAGCAAATGTCATCATAGTGAAGGGGTAAAGTATTATGTAAATAAAATATATTAATCTTGCCCAATCTGAGATGATGCCATTTCTCCTGTGGGGAGCGAGAACATGAAGACAGCGGGCATAAGCCTCTGAAGGCGAAGAGAGCTGGGGAAGTCAATTCCAAGTTGGAAGAGCTAAGATCTTTTTCCGCATGTGCCAGCAATGGACACTTTGCCATGGATGAAGTTACTGTTTCCAAGAGACTCTTTGGAAGGTATTCCCTCTAGTCCTAAAGAGAGCCATAATGTCATTGGAGTCGTCACTCGCAATATCGCTTGAAAGTTTTATCAGGTTTGCCAAGAGCAGAAAATGTCGGCTCCTTTAGAAGTGGATATCGTTCTCTTACTCCAAGCTTGTCTCAGGGTAAGATTATCGTGGTCTTCCTCCTCAGTAAGCCCCATGGGAAGAGTGACTGAGAAGGATCAGAAGCCAAAGTTCCAAGAGGGGAGAAAAAATAACCACTTGATTTCTTAGCCTTAGTGGTGGAACCTGAAGAGGAAGAATCTTGGTTGATTTTCTTTTTCTTCTTACTTACGAAGGTCTGCCTCTGGGAAGGCATCCACCCACTACACTCTTTTCAAGGGGGAAGACTGCATACAGTCATGGCCCCTGCAAGCAGTACATATGGAATGGGCATCCATATTCAGCTTGCTCATGATGAAAGTCCTGCATCGTCATCTGTGATTTCTCCATGAAGAGAGAGACAATTTTAAAAGGAAGAAAAAGAATTAATAAGCTAAGTTTGTTTACCAAGAGTAGGTCTGTACTACTCAGCAGCTGAAATCAGAAGTGGTTTCTTGTGAGCTGCCTGGGAAGCAGGGTATCCCCCTACTCGCTGCCAGTAACTACCAGTGCCTTATTATAAATTATCAACAGCTGAGTTTCCAGAAGTGCTGAAATCATACTCATATTAAAGAATGAAGTTTTGTATCCATAAAGGGACAAACTCATGTTACATACAGTATTACAATCTCACATGCTTAAAAGCAAAGCACAGATCCTATATTATGCAATCCTTTCTCTTATTTTTATGTCTTTATAAATACATTTTATGAATAAAAGAAATTACTCAGTATACATTATTATATTAAGCATAAATTAGATTTAAAACAAATAGGTGACACTATCTTGTTCTCAACATGGCATAAATGAAGTCTTGCAAGGAATATAGTTATGCATAGGACACCTAAATGGTCATGTAGGGAGAAATAGCCAGGGCCTGGAAAGAACACATGGAGGATGGGGTTTGGGAGATTGGAATCAAGATGGTGAAAGGGATATGGACTTGCTATAGACTCTGATATAGCAGTAATCAACACTTTCTTCAAAAAACAACCAAAGTATCTCACAACGTATAAAAGTGGTGGGCAAGAATCCCAAAATGATTTTGTATTAGGCAAAAGGGTGCATTTAAAAAAGATAAGAAACTGTTAAATATTACCGGGAGAAGCTGTGCTCCCTGCATAGACTCTTGACAGTAGACTGGGATAGAAAAAGGACAATAAGAGGTAGACAAGAAATGATTCCAAAGATAAAATGGTGAAAGCTTAAAGCTGAAAGAACAAGAATTCATAAAGGATTTTAGTCGAGCTTGGCACCTGGGATTATAAGGAAGTGGGTGAGTGGTGGGAACAGAAGAGCAGTATTCTGATGAGTTGGGAAAGAAGTTTTAGGAATGTCAACAGGAAAAGGGTCTAGAGACAAAGAAACTTGGTGGTGGAATAATTATGTACAAGAGAAAATCAAGATGAAGAGAAATGCAAAGAAAAGGTATGATGAAACAGGCACTGAAGAAGATAAGGAGAGAAGTAGATTAGCAAAGAAAGAAGCAAAAGTGGCGGTGGCATAGAAAAAACAACAAGCACTGTGTAGCTCAAGTAATATGAAGGGAAGGTAGAAGCAGTATTTTGAAAGATTGCTAAATGAAGAAAATCCAAGATCTATAATTGCAGTTGGAAATCCAAATTTAAGAATGGTAAAAGATATAGATATAGAAGAAATTAAGGTTGCCCTTAGCAAGAAGAAAAATGGAAAAGCTATGGGACCTGATGAGATCCCAGTGGAAGTCTGGAAATGCCTGGGGGAATTTGGAGTGGATATGCTGTGGAATCTGTTGAAAAAGATACACCGGGAAAAGATGCCCAGAATGTGGAGGAATAGCTTTTTAAAATGACAAATTTCGTAGGTAATTTGTATTTTTCCTAATTATACAAACTTTAGCTATTTATTATGGGTAATTACTTTCGCCGTAGCTGAAATAACGAGCCATTAGAATTTTAACGAGTTTACTACCCCACCACTAGTTTCTTTGAGCCGTTCGAAAACAGCATCAAATCTGGGGGGGGGAGGATGAGAATATCCACTCCCCTTCGTAAATTCTAGTCTGTCACCCACCACTGAAGATCCGTCTGTTCCGCAGGACCCATAGGGATCATGACGTCCGGGGAATCGTGTCCTTGATTCCACCGGGACTTGAGTCACCACTGCAGAGATCTCATTCTGAGGCGACCTTTGGGAACTAGACGGGCCAGGGATGAGAGGTGACCGAGGAGACATAACCACGATTGGGCTGGGAGTTCTTCTCTTCTGAGGAAAGGACTCGCGACCCTCCTCAGCCTTGCTATCCTGTCGTCTGATGGGAAGGCTTTGTGGAGATTGGTGTCTATGATCATGCCTAGATATACCAGTCTTTGAGTAAGAAGCAGAGAAGACTTTCCGAGATTTACCATGATCCCCAGATCCTGGCAAAGTCCCAGAAGTTTGTCTCGGTGTCGAAGAAGGGCTGACTCCGAGTCTGCTAGGATCAGCCAGTCTTCCAGATAACGGAGGGGACGGATGCCGATCCTGTGTGCCCACGACTATATCAGGGTGAACACTCTGGTGAAAACCTGTGGTGCTGTGGAGAGACCAAAACACAGCACCTTGAACTGGTAGATCTTGTTGTCAAGGCTGAATCTTAAGTACTTCCTTGAAGACAGATGAACTAGGATCTGGAAGTACGCGTCCTTCAGATCCAGTGTACACGAAGTCTTGCGGTCTCACTGCAAGTCTGATCGTATTTACAGTCTCCATGCTGAACGGGGTTTGGTTGACAAACCTGTTCAGAGCTGAGAGGTCGATGACTGGTCTCCAGCTTCCAGACGCCTTCTTTACAAGAAAGAGTCGACTGAAGAAGCCTGGGGACCCGTCGACGACCTCTTGGAGAGCGCCCTTCTTCAACATGGCCTCGACTTCTACCCGAAGGGCTTGCCCTCCTTGCCGAACCCATAGCAAGGGAGCTCAACGACACTGGATTCGCTGTCAGGGGAGGTAGAGATGTTATGAACGGGACGCGATATCCTTGACTGATTAAGGAAATCGTCCAGGAATCGACCCTGAGTTGCTGCCACCTGCTTGCGCAACTTTGTATGCATCCCCCCATTGGTGGACATACAGGGGGACTGCCAATCCTAGCGTTTGCAGCCTCGGCCACTCCCTCTAGGATTTTTCCCTCCCCTGGAGGACTTTTTGCCTTTCTTGTCCTTGGCAGGAAAGGGCTTTGACACCGTTGTCTTCGCTGCCGCTGCCGGTTTCGTGGTCTTGGTAGGGCTGGGTTGCTGGAGGTTTATAGGGCTTTGATGTTAAAGCCATATGTAGGAGAGAGTCCTGGTTGGACTTCCTCCATCTCTCAGCTGCCTGCTCCACGTCCTTAGGCTCAAACAGATTCCTCTCCAAGATGGAAGAATGTCTGAGCCTGCTGATCTCGGTGCTGGAGACTTTCTGGTGGAATCTCTCAGACACCGCATCTCGACGCTTCAAGATGGTATTAGCCCACAAGTTCGAGATCTGGTGGGCTAGAAACTTGATGGTACGAGTGCCTGAAAGTAGAAAGGTCTCCATGGCCCTCCTGGTACTCTCCTTGGAGAAGTCCTCAGATCGTAACAGGATGCCCAGAGACCCTAGCCAGATGTCCAGCCACGAAGTTGCCTGCATGGCACACTTCGCCACCTTCTCCTGGCTGAGGATCTCCGTAGTTGAGAAAGACACTTGCCGGGTGGAAAGTCTGTCTGGAGGGACTCCCCTGGTAAGCTCTTCCAAAGAGTGGTGTAAAGGAAGAGCTAAACAAGTCTCCTCCATGATATCAAGTACCTCCTCTGATGGACACGAGGAGGCGGGAGGAGTTTGTTACCGGCGCTGGACCGGCTGGAGGAGGCAAGCTCGGAGAGCTGGCCCTCGACCTTATCCCTGGCACTCTTAACCCCCTGTGACCAAGGCAAAGCCGCACTGGCCCTAGAAGGTTTTTGAGTACCAAAGACTCGGTCCAAGACAGTGTCCTTGCCCTCACAAGGAGGAATTCTTCAGGTCCGCGAACCCATTGAGATTCCTCATAAGGGTCAGAACCTGCCAGAACGCATGCTCTGACTCCTGATGCGATGACGATGACCTGGCCACGCGTCGTCCTGCAGCCTTGCACGTGGGATCGCGCTGGCATTTTACCTGAATTGCGCACGTAGGCGATGGCGAAGGCGCGCGTGGGCGATCGATGGTGCGCAGTGCTGGTGCTTGTGCTGGTGCTTAGGAGATTGTGGGCGTGAATGGCGCGCATCAGGATGAGAGCGTGCTGGGGAGCAGGTGAGCACTGGCGCGCTATAACAGAATCAGCAGCTGGAGAGCGCTTGCGCGCAGATGAACAATGGCGCGTAAGGGACTTAGTCACATTGGGAGAAAATCCCTTGTGCCCCAAAGGGACCAATGCCCGTTTAAAAACAGGGTGCGTAGGTGCCCACAGCGCATCAGCGGCCAGGAACGGCGACGGCAGGTCACCAAGGCTGGCGGGTGGAAGGTCGGCGTGTCCTTTGCAAGGACGACCTTCCACCGAAGGAGATCGCGAACGATCTGCGGAGAGGTCCAGGGATGTAGCTGGCAGGGTCGGTGAACGACGGAGAGGTTCCTCAGCGGCGGACTGCGGGGATGACGAGCCGAAGAGGCTCCTCCTAACACCCTTGTGAGGTGAAGGAACTCCTTTACGGCGAAGAAGAAAGCGGGCATTACGCCTTATATGCCCTCTGGGGACCATGGGGTCAGCAGGCTGACCAGCAGTCCTCCGAAGAGGAGTCCCTGTTAGTGAACTCCCCCGAGGGGGAGAATCATCGGCAGGAGAGACCGTTGGACTTAGTTCCTCCCTCGAAGGATGTTCAGAGGGGTAACTAAGCCTTCAGCTACATCAGCAACATCAGGAGCAGTGGTTTGATACAACTCATCAGAAGCCTCTGCCACAATAAGGTCAACGAGACAAAGGATCAACCTCTGCTAAAGTCGGCGATTATTTGACAGCTGCTCCCAATTTGATCATGTCAAACAAGGCTTCCTTGGAGGGCGAACCCTCAAGCCCCAAGGAAGCCCAAAGCTGCAACAAATCATGATTAGTTACATTGACATTAGAAAATAAATCCCCCCCCGGGGGAGGAAGAGGAGCTGCCTCGCTATGGGAGGCACCTCCCTCTCCCAAACCCCAAGATCGGTCAACTCAACAGAACTGCGGCCTACGCTACCACTCGACAGTTTCTCGGAAGGAACTGATCGAGTGGGAGCTTCGGAGGAGGTTTGGGGTACGGAAGAAGAGCCCTTGGGATTTTCTACTTTCAAAGAAATCTTCGAAGGAGAAATATCCCGCTTGGACTTCTTCCGGCGCCAGGAAAACCTTTCCCACTGGGAGGTAGACCACTCCTTACACTCACTACATACATTACTCTTATCACCCCGTTGGCCCCTACAGTAAGGACACAAGGTGTGTTGGTCTGTTTCGACCGCCGACATATAAGTTCCACAAGGGTGGTCAGGTAAACCAGGACACTTACGCATCGCAGAGGCCAACTTCACAAATGCTCTGTCAAAGAATAAGCAAACAAAAGATTAGTAATGGCTGTCAGAAAGGCGAGGGTGACTTCTCCCTACTCCCCCGCTAACTAGCGGTGGGGTAGTAAACCCTCGTTAAAATTCTAATGGCTCGTCATTTCAGCTACGTGGAAAGTACCAATATTAAATAGCGTGGTTTGTATTTCAGTTACGGAACAAACGCATATTCAAAGAAAAGTGATGTAAAAAATTGTAATAATTATAAAAATTATTAGGCAATCAAACTCCTTCCACATACTATAAAGCTTGGGGAAAGGATTATAGAGCGTAGGATAAGGGAAGACACCAAAATTGGTGAAGAGCAGTTTGGATAAACTGTATGCACTACGGCAGTTGATGGAAAACTAAAGAGAAGGCCAAAAGGAATTACATAAAGTATTTATTGACTTTGAGAAGGCTTATGAAGTTCCATGGCAGGAGATATGGAGATGTCTGAGAGGGGAAAACCAGAGAAATATGTTAAAGACTGATCAGAGACATGTATGAAGGAGCAGGTACACATAAGAACGATTGTTGGTTTGACCGAGATGTTTGAAGTAGGGGCTGGGTTACACCAGGGGTCAAAATTAAGCCCCTACTTGTTTAATTAGTAATGGATGTAATTACTGAAAGAGTGAGGGAACAGTCACCATTGTTCTCTAGTCTTGGGTAGTGCCATAGCCTCTGTACCATGGTCTTTCACTGTCTTAGGTTAGAGTTCTCTTGCTTGAGGGTACTCTCGGGCACACTGTTCTATCTAGTTTCTCTTCTTGTTTTGTTAATTTTTTTTTAGTTTATGTAGGAAATATTTATTTTGGTGATGTTACTACAGTATTCTTTAAATATTCTATTTTTCCCTATTTCCTTTCCTCACTGGGCTATTTTCCCTGGTGGGGTTAGTTTATGTAGGAAATATTTATTTTGATGTTACTACAGTATTCTTTAAATATTCTATTTTTCCCTATTTCCTTTCCTCACTGGGCTATTTTCCCTGGTGGGGCCCCTTGGCTTATAGCATCCTGCTTTTCCAACTAGGGTTGTAGCTTAGCATTTAATAATAATAATATAGTTCTGTGTGATGAAACTAGAGAAGAATTGGAGGGGAAGCTGGAGAGAGGAATTGGAGAGCAGAGGGCTAAAGGTAAGTAGACCAAAAACAGAGTATATGCGTTGAAACCCGCAGAAACAACTGAATGACATGTATTTGCTAGGGGAAATAGTAAAGAGGGCAGAAAACTTCAAGTAACTACGGTCATATGTGGAGGAAAGAGCAGAGCTCCAAATGGAAGTGAACAGTATAAATCAAGCTGGATGGTGTAACTGGAAAAGAATGTCGGGAGTGTTGTGTGATCAAAGGATTAACTTAAAAGGGAAAGGTACATAAAACTGTGGTAAGACCTACCATGACATATGGTGCAGACCTAGCCCATGTAAAAGATCTTTGAGAAAAAAATGGATGTTGCAGATATGAGAATAAGATGGATGGCTGGATCAAGAGAATGGATAAGGTTAGGAATGACTTGGTAAGGGGAACAACAAACATTACAGAGGTGCCAAAAATCCAAGAAATTACTCCACTGACTTGGGCGCATAATGAGGAGAGACCAGGAGTATGTTGGGAGGAGGTAATTATTAATAAGTTGGGAAGGCAGGATGTTATAAGCCCAAGAGCTCCAACAGGGAAAGTAGCTCACTGAAGAAAAGAAAATAAGGAAATATACTACAATGAAAGTTTAAGAATAACAATAACATTAAAATGGGTCTATCATATATGAACTATAAGAAAAAATGAAAGGGGAAGATAAAGAAGATACAACAATGTGCTTGAGTATACCTTTAAGGAAGAGAACTCTACCCCAAGACAGTGGAAGACCATGGTACAGAGGCTATGGCACTACCTACAACTATAGAACAACTATAGAACAATAGTTTGATTTTGGAGTGTCCTTCAAAGAGATGGATGTTCCAGGTAGGAGGAGGAAGGGCAAACCAAAGAGAAGGTGGATGGAGTGTGTAATAGCAGAAAGGAGAAAGATCTCACAGTGGAGGACATTGGAGACAGAAGAAATTGGAAACTGCTTTCAAGAAATAGCGACCCTGCATAGCGGAAAAAGCTTCAGTCGAAGATATTTCATAGGCATCTTAAATTCAGATCACTTATATGTAACACTACTTTAAACTTGGCATAAGGACTACACTAAAAAAAGTACATATGATAAAAGACTAAATCTACAAGTATCCCAGCAATGAAAAAGCACACAGTAACTCTGTATTTCACCTGGCGATTCAGCAGTCATTTGATCTGAACCAATTCCGGAATTGTAGTCAAATGTAATTTCTTCTCCTTTCTTGATATCTTTACAGGCAAATAAGGCCAGTCTTGGTAGATCAGGATCTAAACAGTTCACCCATACGTTGAAAACAACCAAGTTAGGATCACACTGAAAAAAGACAATAGAATAAAATTAGACTAGCAAGATCAGGGCTACTTTTACATAACATCTTGGAGTATTATGTCTTGTTCAAATTTTGATCTACAAAATTAGTAGACACAACTAAATTTACAATAATTATTAATTACAGTCAGGAACTTTCTACAAGAACATTAATTTAACAGGAGAGTGCCAACTTACAGTGTCGTCCTCTTAGATGCACAAAAAATTAAAAAAAATCCTTATCAAAAATATTGTAATGCTCAATTTTTTTGCAAAATTAACATAACCCTGCTAATAACTTTACCAATAACCTTAAAATACCAAGTGAAAGTTAAACAATGCTTCAATGATGATTGTAGATGAGCTTACTTGGAAAAACAAGAAGCCTACCATCTTTGGAATGGTAACAGATCAGATTTGACTTTGAATAACTATGCTCAGCTGAGAGCTGTTGATAAGAGTTTATACTTCAACTGCAATGGAATACAATTTGACAATAAAAGAAACAAACCCTTTTTGGTACAACTCAGGAACATAAATATTAGGCTACCCTTACATCTGCACTCATTAGTTTAGACTTAACAATTCCTCCTTTACTAAAACCAGATAACTGTCTCTCACTGTCCCTAGGAAGAGGCAACCCATTTGGCCATGTGACAGTAGGCAGAATAATGAGAAACTTTATCTTGCTTTCCCGAGGCTAAAATAAATTCTTCAGCTCTTTGGGTCTGTGAAATAAAAACACGCTTGATGGACCTTGATGCACATGGAGGTCTAGAGCTGAATGGTATTTTTCTTTTGTTTTTAACTAACACGGCTGATTTCTTAGCTCACAAGTAGTCTTTTTTTTTTCCAAGTAAGCAAGAAGACTTCATTTTTGAGGTAGCTCTAGCCCTGTTAATTAATCCCCAATTTCTGTATCTCTTATATCATCTAAAGTTTTTGAACATATGTCAAAATATTTAAATAGGTATGCTGAAGGTAATCGCCAGTTCCCTTATTTGCAATTTGACTTTTACAAAGGCCTTGGAACATATGATGCTCTTGTACAATTTCCAGATGCTCTTTGTACAATTTCCAGTGCTGTACAGAAATCCCTTGATTATGATCAGGAAGTTCATATGACTGGCCTTGACCGTGTTAATCAAGAAGCTCTGGTTTTCAAACTCAAAATATTGTGAGTATGTGGGTCTTTTCCTAGCATCATTATTGAATTTTTGAGCAACAGATTGCAGAGTAGTTGTAGATGGGTACCATAGCGAGTACAGATATGTAATATCTGGTGTTCAAGGTAATATTCTGGGCCCCTACTTTTCATACTATATACAGTATACACAATATGCAAGTTAGCCTAGAAAACAAGCTTGTTGCAAATGTAGATGATGCTCTTTGCATCAATTCCTTATCCTGGATGTAAATATGGGGTTGATGAATCCCTAAATAAAGATTTAGCTAAAATTAGTGCATGGTGTAAATTATAGGGCGTGAAGTTGAACCCTAACAAAACTCAAGTATGATTGTAGTAGGTCAAGGATAGTGGCTCCTCAACATCCAAATCTAAGTACAGTATTTAGAATGTTTCTTTAACTACATGGACCAGCCTCCTTTAAAATTTCTGGTGTAATTCGATTCTAAATTTACTTTAAAAAAACATTGTCTGTTTCTTCTTCGATTGCACATTAAATTTGACTTATTGAGAAAGTCTTACGATTCTTGGTGATCAATCTCTCCTAAAGATATGTTTTAACTTTTTCATTATACCTTGCTTCAAGTATTGATCTTCGGTCTGGTCTTCATCTGACTCATCTTAATTTGTTAGATAAAAACTTGTGGTCTATTAAATTTCTTACTCCTGATCTAGATATTAAACTCTGGCACAGTTGTTCAGTTAGTTCTTTATGCATGTTGCATGACTTTTCAGAATTTTGACCATCCTTTGCATTCAGATCTTCCCAGCCTATACCATCCTGTGCATAGTATCAAGTATGTAGATAATTCTAACAGTTGCCATCTCTATCATAACACTAATTACATAGCATTCTAGAAGTTTTATTCCAGCTGTATCCAGTTTGTGGATGATCTTACAAATCAGGTAATTGACTCAGTAGAACTTCAGATATTCAAACTTGCAATGAATTTTTTTATGTTAAATAAATTGACATAAGTCTCTCTTCATAGTTTATACATGACAGATTTATTTTAACTTTGTTACTGATCTTAAGATACTTTATATTTTTTAAAGGTTGTAGGTTGGCCAGGGCACCAGCCACCTACTGAGATACTACCACTAGAGTATTATTGGATCCTTTTACTAGCCAGATAGTTCTACACTGGATGCCTCTCTGTGGTTACGGCTCATTTTTTCTTTGCCTACACATATACCGAATAGTCTGGCCTATTTTTTTCACATTCTCCTGTCCTCATACACCCGACAACACTTGAGATTACCATACAACTTTTCTTTGTCCAAGGGGTTAATCACTGCAAAGTAATTGCTCAGTGGCTGCTTTCCTCTTGGTAAAGGTAGAAGAGACTCTTTAGCAATGATAAGCAACTCTTCTAAGAAAAGGACACTCCAAAATTAAACCATTGTTCTCTAGTCCTTGGTAGTGCCATAGCCTCTATACTGTACTATGGTCTTTCACGGTCTTGGGTTAGTTCTCTAACTTGAGGGTACACTTGGGCACGCTATTTTGTCTGGATTCTTTTCCTCCTGTTTATATATTTTATATATGATAGATCTAATTTAATGTTAATGCTGTTCTTAAAATATTTTATTTTGATTGTTATTACTCTTCTTATATTTCCTTCTTTCCTTTCCTCACTAGGATATTTTTCCTTGTTGGAGCCCTTAGGGTTATAGCATCATGCTTTTCCAACTAGGGTTGTATCTTAGCTAGTAATAATAATTCATTACTTCTTATTGTTTATTTCCTTTCCTCACTGGACTACAGTATTTTCCTTGTTGGAGACTTTGGGCTTGTAGCATCCTGCTTTTCCAACTAGGGTTGTAGCTTACCTAGTAGTAGTAGTAGTAGTAGTAATAATAATAATAATAATAATAATTAGTTTTTTGTTAGCTCAAAGAATGAGTGAGTGCACCATATCAGCTCAATAGATTTTTCAAAACTTGGCAATTTTTCCTATATGAGCCCTTGGGCCAGTAACATTCTGTTTTGTTGCTAGGGTTGCAGCTTGGCTTATAGTACTTCAGAACTAATAATAAGTGTTGAGAAGTTTTCTGTAGCAATATACATATTAAGCGATGAAAAAGTACCACAAATTAACGAGTGCAGTACCTTCAATCTTGCCTTTGGGACTCTTCTGACACTGGTATCCATTTACAGATGGTTCCACTGGTAGACAAGCTAGGATTTAACTAGACCTTGATAAGCTCATGTGACCAAGGCCCTTTTGGAGAAACCTGGGACTCTGTGGTCTTATTAACAATAGGCATAATGAATAAAATGGGCATAAAACACCTAAACCTATAAAGATAACTGTCTAGAGAAAACAAAAATAATACACAGCAAAATATATAATAAATAATGAGCAGGAAAATAAACAAAGACAAAACTTCCAAGCATCCAACTCCATAAATTTATATTTACTTATTAGATCCAAGATTTAGATATTTCCTATTTAGAAATAAATATTTACAAATGTATTATTGAGAAAAAATTAACTAATAAAATATGCTGCAATTCTCTACTGGCCAGTGCTAAGGGAGTATGACTCTGTTAACGATCTGGTTAAATCACTTCGCCAATAATGCAAAATTATGAAAGTATTCAATCCATAAACTGACTTAATTTAAAGTGCAAACTTACTGAGTGATTGATGAAATGGGAAACATTCCCGTACTTAGTAGCATCCACGGTATAAAGATTTTGGTCTCCTTTGTCAAAATCTAAATCAAAAAGATATGTACAGCCTGTTTTGTCTGAAATAATTCAAAGAAAATTAGAACAATTTCTTACAATGCTTATTCCTTATTCATAGGAATCGTAAATACAAAGGCATTGTAATAAAGTACAGTACAGTATATGCAAGATCAATCAATAAAAAAAATACTAGTTAGTGTGTGATCAACTGTAAAGTAATTAGCTAACCATGCAATCAAGACAAAATTATAATCTCTAACAAAAATGTCTAATAAAAGATAAAACTTTAAGCCATCATTAACTGACTTACCATACACCTGTCCCCTGTGTTCTGCCTCTTCAGAAGTAATTACTTCCCCAACATACTCCACCACAAATGAATCTTTTTTGATGGGCTCGAGTGTTTTGACACCCCAGCCTCTCCCGTTATCCGTACGAAATATACTTAGACTGAAAATTCTTCCTTTTTGTACAACCCTGTTTGGGCAAGTGGGTGGACATGGGCATCTTTTATTGCATTCATACACAGGTGTACCTAAGGAAACCTGAAAGTTGCACTACCGTTAATTAAGAAGTACAATCATTACAGCAATCCAAGTCAAGTTACAAATCTAAACTCTAACTACATCTGAAAATCACAGATCATCCCAATAACTTTCTGGAGTACAAAAATCATATTTTAATAAAGAAATGTATGATTTCAATAATTACCTTATACTTATAATCTTAAAATCAAGTTACTGCCTTCCCAACTTCTAATAAAAAAAAAAATCCAATAAATGGCACCAATTGCTATACCTACTTTCCTCAAAGAATCTTTTTCCTCTTCTCTGTACCATTCTTCTGTTCTCTGTGCATGTCTTACTTTCCAGTCCTTCAATGCCTTTGATTTTCTTTTAACTGACTCTTGCACCTCTCTGTCATATCACCACTTTCCTCTCCAACACACAACATGCACTGGTTCTCCCTGCAAATTCCTGTTTCCCCTACACCTATTTCTTTCACACCCACCTAGATATTTTCCACTCTGTTATCCTGGCCAATCTCTATGTTTAACCGTTTTAGTTGTTTCTTACAATCTTCCTAAATTGTTCACCCTTTTCTCCTTTAAGGTCCCAAACCTTCATTCTAGATCTCTTTCTCTTCTTGGGGTTTCTACCTCTCATCTTAAAATCCATCCCAATTAGTCTTAAGTTGTCTAACATATGCTTCCCCAAAAATCACTTTACAGTTCATCACATTGTTTTTATCAGCTTCTCTAGCCAGGATGTATTTTATTTGGCTTTCCACTCATCCACTTTCATTAGCAATCAGATCCTTGTTAAACTTCTAAAACCAGGTGTTCATACATGGTAATTAAAAACAGACTCCTCATCTTCATTTTTAATTACAAACCCATGGGCTCCATGTACCTCCTCATATCCATCTCTTATTCTCTCCACTCTGCCATCTATCCCAGCTCCCATGATTAGCTTCTCCTCTTCCACTCTTCTAATAGCTACCTCAAACTTGTCTGAATAATTCTTTTTCTTAGTCTTGGCAACTCTTTGAGGGGCATATGCTGAAATTATATTTACTATCTGACCGCCAATTATCATTGGAATCTTTAAAAAAAACTATCATTTATTCTCTTTACTTATACCACTTTTTCCTTCCACTTCTTTCCTCTTGTGACCTGCCTTAATAAGGCTCAAACCCATTTCCCATCTCTCTAGCTCCATTTCCTTTCCATCATGTCTCCCGCAGACACATGAATCTTCCTCCTCTCCATCACATTTACAATCTCCATCAATCTTCCAATTAGTTTACATACACTCCAAGCACCTAATTCAATCTTCCAGTCTGTTAGTAGCTTCTTTAGTTGCAGTCGTGAATCCTCAGGTACCCATCGTCCTTTAATCATTGTTCCAACAAACATATATTTAGCTGTGGGTTAGCAAGGTCAAGGTCCTAACCCGATAGTAAGTCTGACTGCTATACTCTGTTGCAGCCGGCTAATCACTACATAATTTTTAGTGCCCGCCAATGCATAGCTAAATAAATGGCCCTAGGAATCAAAATATTGTAGGAATACTGGGCACCATTCCTGGCTTTGGTTCTGGGCAAAGGGACCCAAAATGGTATTTTCATAATAAAATGAATTTTTGAACATACTTACCCGCTGGTTATATAACAATGGCTTTAGTCCCTGACGTCCGGCAGAAATTCTAAACTTGCGGCAATCGCAGATAGAGTTGCCAGGTATACACTAGCCCCACCACGGGAACTAGGCCGAACTATTCCATCCAGCACCAGATTTTCCATGCCCATAGGTCTCTAGAGGGGAGGAGGGTGGGATTATAAGTTATATAACCAGTGGGTAAGTATGTTCAAAAATTTATTTTATTATGAAAATATCATTTTTAAACATTAAACTTACCAGCTGGTTATATAACAATGGCTGATTGACACCCTTGGTGGAGGGCCAGAGACAGCAACATTGTTGGAATATCACTTAAGTTAAAATAAAACAAGCTTAAGGGTTCGTACCTATTAAGGAAGCTGACTTCAATGGCTCTCTGCCTCATGTCTGCTATCCTATTGAGATCCAGCAGTCCACCTAGGGGGCTGAAGATCTCTAGGAGCTGTCAAACGGTGAAAAACCTACATGCTAACAGGACTTCAACTAATACCCTTGTTCCAGGCGCTCTCAAGGAACAAAATGACCACCTGACTAAATCAAAGATTGCGGAAGACTGTCAAACAATCTCCACATACAACCATAAAATTATATACAAGTTCCAAGAGAAAAGGGTACTAGGGATTAGGGGAGTGTAGTGGTAGATCCTTCACCTACTACTGCATTCACTGCTATGAATGGTCCCAAAGTATAGCAGTCCTCATAAAGAGTCTGGACACGTTTTAAATAATGTGATGTAAATACAGATTTACTCCTCCAAAAGGTTGTATCCATGATGCTTTGCAGAGAACGATTTTGTTTAAAAGCTACAGAAGTTGCTACAGCTCTAACTTCATGAGTCTTAACTTTAAGCACCTGAAGGTCTGCCTCACCACAGTGTGTGAGCTTCTCTAAAGTCTTATGAAATATGATAAGGCATTTTTAGACATAGGTTTTAATGTAGGCTTTTTGACTGCACACCAAAGGGCATCAGAATTGCCTCTTAACTCTTTAGTTCTATCCAAATAGAACTTTAGTGCTCTAACCGGACACAGAACCTTCCCCTATTCTTCACCCACCATATCAGAGAGATTAGCAATCTCGAAAGACTTTGGCCATGGGTGAGAAGGACATTCGTTTTTGGCCAGAAATTCAAGTTGCAAGGAGCATATGGCTTTCCCGTTTCTGAAGGCAATGTTCTTGCTAAAAGCGTGAACTTCTCCGACTCTCTTAGCTGTTGCTAGACTTACTATAAATAGTCTTTAAAGTCAGATCTTTAAAGGAAGCCGAGTGCAAAGGTTCGAATCTGTCACTCATGAGGAATTTTAAAACCACATCTAAATTCCAGGCTGGGGATTCCTGTTGATGCTTCTTAGAGGTTTCAAAAGATCCTGAAGGTCCTTGTTATTAGAGAGATCTAAATCCCTGTACCCGAAGACAGCCGCCAGCATACTCCTGTACCCCTTGATGGTCGAGGAGGAAAAATTGTGCTTTCTTCTAAGCTCTAAAAAGAAATCGGCAATTTGAGTTACAGAGGTACTGGATGAAGAAACGGAGTTAGCTCTACACCATCCTCTAAAATCCTCCCACTTGGACTGATAAACCTTGATGGTAGAAGTCCTCCTTGCTCTAGCAATAGCCTTGACTGCCTCCTTCGGAAATAATCTAGATCTTGCGAGTTTTTCGATAGTCTGAAGGCAGTCAGACGTAGAGCTTGGAGGTTTAGATGGTTTCTTGCCAAGTGAGGTTGTTTGAGAAGATCTATTCTCAATGGCAGGCTTCTTGGAATGTCCACCATCCATTCCAATACCTGTGAACCAACCTCTTGACAGCCAGAAGGGAGCTACTAGTCAACCTGGTCCCCTCGTGAGACACGAACTTCTGTAATACCTTGTACAGCACTTTGAATGGAGGGAATGTGTACACATCCAGGTGAGACCAATCCATCAGGAACGCGTCTATGTGTGCTGCTTCGAAGTCCGGAACTGGAGAGCAAAAAGTCTCTAGCCTTTTCGTTTTTGAGGTTGCGAATAAATCTACGAGAGGGCGACCCCAAATCCGCCAAAGTTTCATGCATACCTCCAGATGCAATGTCCACTCTGTGGGAAGAACCCGATTCCTCATGCTGAGGCCGTCTGCCATCACGTTCTTCTCTCCCTGTATGAATCTTGTCAACAGGGATATCTTCCTTTGCTGTGTCCATAAAAGAAGGGTTCTTGTTATTTCATAAAGTGGCCTCGAGTGCATCCCGCCTTGTTTTGCTATGTATGCCAATGCTGTGGTGGTGTCGGCATTGACTTGTACTACTTTGTTTAGTACTAACTTCTCGAAACCTTTGAGAGCCAACAAGATTGCCAACAGCTCCTTTTGATTGAGGCTTCCTTGTTCCAATGTCCACAGACCTGAGATCTCTGACTTTCCCAGTGTTGCTCCCCACCCCGAGTCCGAGACGTCGGAAAACAACACAAGATCTGGGTTCTTTTGCTCCAACGAGAGACCTTCCTGAAGTATGTTTATGTTGTTCCACCACTGAAGGCACTCTTTTATTGGTTCCGTAAGAGGAATGCTTTCCTGGTCGAGGCTGTCCTCTTTATTCCAATGGTAATTGAGATGGAACTGAAGGGGTCGTAGGTTTAGTTTCCCCAGAGACACAAACTGCTTCAGTGAAGAGAGGGTTCCCAGGAAGCTCATCCACTCTCTTACTGAACAAAACTCCTTTAGACAGGCACAAAGTTTTAGGAGAGCTAGCTGTATCCTTGCAGGTGACGGGAAAACCTGAAAGCCAGACTCTGAATCTCCATCCCTAAGTATAAAATCTTCTGGGATGGAATCAATTGGGACTTCTCTGAATTCACCAGAAGTCCTAGTTCTTATGACATTCACCAGAAGTCCTAGTTCTTATGACAGACTCATTGTCAGACGCAGATCCTCTAGACAGCGACTGAGGGAGGGAGCTCTTAATAGCCAATCGTCCAAGTACAAGGAGGCTTTGATGCCTCTTGAATGAAGCATGCTCGCCACATTCAACATTATCTTTGTGAAGACTAGAGGGGCGGTGCTGAGGCCGAAACACAAGGCCCGAAACTGGAAGACCACCTTCCTGTACACGAACCTCGGGTAACGTTTGCAACTTGGGTGGATCGGGACATGAAAATAAGCGTCCTGGAGGTCTAATGAGACCATCCAGTCGCCCTTCCTTACTGCTGCAAGCACAGTCCTCTGAGATTCCATAGAAAACTTTGTCTTCTGGACATAGCTGTTGAGGGCATTTACATTCAGGACTGGTCTCCATTCTCCCGAGTTCTTGGGAACCAGGAACAATCTGTTGTAAAAACCTGGTGATTTTAAGTCCCGTACCCTCTCTATTGCCTTCTTCTCTAGCAAGAGAGACATTTGAAGCTGCATGGCCTGCTTCTTCAATTCCTCCTTGTATTTGGGAGAGAGATCCACAGGGTCTATAACTAACGGAGGTTTCGAGATAAACAGGATCTTGTAACCCTCCTTTAAAACTAGAACGGACCAAGGGTCCGCTCCTTTTCTTTCCTAGGCTTGCCAAAACTTGTTTAGCCTGGCCCTCACTGCTGTCTGAAGGAGAAGGCAGTCAGACTCTGCTTCGGCCCGACCTAGAACATCTCCTTCTAGACCTTCTACCGTCCGGTCTGAAGCTACCCCTACCGACCGACCTTCCACGAAAAAGCTGTGATGCTTGAGGGAAAGAAGAATCCTCCTTCGGTCTATGGGCGGAGAATAAAGTTGAAAGAACCTTCCTAGCTGTTTTGGAGACTAAGTCGTGAGTAGCTTTTTGTGTTAGGGCAGCAGCAACCTCCTTTACTAGCTCCTGAGGGAATAGAGAAGGAGAAAGAGGTGCATAAAGCAATTGACCTTTGGAAAGGAGAGACTCCCATGGAGAGAAAAGAGCACATAGTTGCCCTCTTAACGACCCCGGCTGTAAACAGGGCTGCTAACTCATTCGAGCCATCTCTTAAAAGCTTTATCCATGCAAGACATTACATGTATAAAGTTAGCAGTTTCAGAATCCTTCATTGCAGAAACTTTCTTCCCTAAGGCGCCCTGAGACCAATCAAGGAAGTTGAACACTTCAAATGCCCTATAGATGCCTTTGAGGAGATGGTCAAACTCAGACATAGACCATAGGATCTTTGTCCTTCTCATAGCCAAGCGACGAGAAGAGTCCACTAAACTCGAGAAGTCGCCTTGGGCAGAAGCAGGAACTCCCAAGCCTAGGACCTCTCCTGTCTCATACCATATGCTGGACTTGGAAGCTAATCTGGCCGGGGGAAAAGCGAAGCCTGTTTTGCCTAGAACTCTTTTAGATTGCATCCACACACATTAACTTTAATGCTCTCTTTGAAGAGCGAGAGAGAACCATCTTAGCAAAATTCGATGCTCTTGCTGTTATTCCCAAGGTAAACTCCGATGGAGTTGAACGTTGAGCTACAGGAGCAAAGTGATACGGAAATAATTCCGTAAAAACCAACATAATCTTTTTGAGATCTACAGAGTGTTGAGGCGTTTTATTCTCTTCCTCTTCCGAGACAACCTCCAAAGGCTCATCCAGAGAGGAATGATCATCCAGTTCTTCTTCCATACAAATTCCAGTCGCTGTAACGTCTTGTTCCGAAAGGTGTCACATGCGAGCATAAGCGTCAGCAGCGCGGTGCGCGCGATCAAGTCGTTCGGTATGTTTGTCCACCTGACGATCGCTAATATTACGCTCGACGTCACGTTCGTGCGCAAGTCAAACCGTATCAGACTGACGTTGGCCGTCATGGTATATTTGATGTTCGACGTCACGTTTAGTTTGGCGCGCGACGCCACGCTCAACTGCCTGGCGCTTGTCGCCGCGCCTGGAATGATGACGCTCTGCGTCACGCTTGACCGCTTGACGTTTGTTATCAACAGAAGCAGAAACTGTATGAGAAATAGCAGTCTTATCACGCTGTTCAACATTGTGTATGTTGGTAGGCCGCCTATGCAACAACGCGTCATGATCGGAATCATGACGAACCACCGCTTTACTAACAGCAGGCTGATAAGACTGCATAAAAGATGAGAGCTGCTGCTTCATGTCTAGCAGCATAGCCCAATTAGGATCAACCTTAGGCAACACAGGTGTAGAAACTTCTATAGCGAACTCGCCTTCCTCAATGCTTGAATAACTTTCCACATTATCAGATGGAACCCAGTCTGGTGGAAGCAGCGGTGCATGTACCGTAACACCAGATTCAGGGACGAGCTCTGACTCAGTCTGAAGTAAACCTTTGTCAACCTGCGACATCCTGTCAGGATGTTTCGGAGGAGAACCTTCAACAGACGAATGAAAACGCTCTGGCGAATCCCAATGGCTGCAGCCAGTCGCTTGCGGTAACGGATTGCGCCTCTGCGCCACTACATCCGCTTTTCTCTTCAGAGGTCTGGAAGCATGACGCCAGACCTTGCAAAGCGAAGTGTCATCCGAAGATGAAGACAAAAAACTAACCTCACCTTTCCTATGGTGAGGTGAGCGACCTGTGAAGCGACAACAGGAACGCTCGAGATGACGTCTGCGCGAGCGATAACGCCTCTCGTTCCCTTTCGCCGATCGACATTACTTATCCCATGGGTTCGAGAGCTTGAGAGGTCTAAGGCTAGGTGAACGACAGGTTCGCGCAGACGCACACTAACACTTTTAAGTTGGTTAACGTAGGACATGAGTTGGTTTCTGTCCGCCGCGAGCGATTCTACCCTTACGCCAAGAGCTTGAATCGCTGTCATCATATCTTTCATCGTAGGTTCAGATGACACAGTATTAAGGTTTGGACTACCACTACAGGGGAAGAATTAGGTTCAATGATATTAGAAGCAGATAAATCTCTAGATCGAGAAGAACTACGCCTAACTCTATCCCTCTCTAATTTGCGAAAGTAGCGTTCAAAAGCTAACCACTCACTCTCGGACAATGAAATACATTCTCGACATCGTTCTTCATATACACAAATTTTACCCCTACATTTAGCACAAAAAGAATGGGGATCAAAAGAGGATTTTGGAAGCAGAGTCTTACACCCTTTCACACACTTCCTCTATGAAGGAGAGGGGTCGGTCATATTGAAATTTAAACAGATAAAAAACAAGGGTAAAAAAATAATCCAAATCCAACAGGTATTCAAGAGAATCCGAAAGTGAGTCCAATAATGCGAAAGCCAATAACCAAAAAACATTGTACATCACCAAGATCACTGTCAAATTCAAGGTAGTTAGCGAGTGAATTCCTAACGATGTTGCCAAAATGGTGGCAGGAGAAAATCTGGTGCTGGATGGAATAGTTCGGCCTAGTTCCCGTGGTGGGGCTAGTGTACACCTGGCAACTCTATCTACGATTGCAGCGAGTTTTTTAATTTCTGCCGGACGTCAGGGACTAAAACCATTGTTATATAACCAGAGGGCAAGTTAAATGTTTAAAACAGCTATTTACTTTACTTTTATACAAACAAAAAATAAGATATATTTTATATCAATACTGATGTGTGCTATACTTAGCCACACCATGGTCATCACTACAACATGAAACCTAACATAGGAAGCAGGAGTGTTAAATTCCTGTATTTTGAACTGAAACCCATTCCTGGGAAGGGGAAGATTTGTTACAGCTATGCTCTTCCTACGAGACCATGCAGCAGAGTGATAAGTGTCAGTCTCAGCTTGATTCCAGAAAGAGCAGGGTGTTGAGACTTGTTTCCCAAGGGGAAGCACTAAATCCACGTGGAGTTTCAATGATCGTAAGCACATGTAAAGCAAACAAAATAAGTGAACTGCTTTGACTGAAAACCAAGTAAGAATGGGAAGGTCCCTAGTCATAATCTGGTCCTGAAGTGTGTGAGGATTTTGCGCCAAAGATCAGTCTTGGAGCACCAGAAAACTCTGTGCGCTTAGAAAAAACTAGCTGTCAAGGTAGCACTGAACAGAAGTATGAGACTTGAACATTCCGTTCTCTGAAGCACAAGCAGATTTAGATAGTCTAGCAACATCCGATCTTATTATGACCACATTTATCCATAAGCTTCCAGGGAGTATGATAATAGGACAGATAAAGGGCGGCATCTTTTTATCTTGATCGAGGAGCAAAGGTTTGGCCTCAGACAGAAGATGAAAAAAGAGAGAGAGAGAGAGAGAGAGAGAGAGAGAGAGAGAGAGAGAGAGAGAGAGAGAGAGAGAGAGACTTGGGTTCTGTTGGAGTAAGGCTGGTATATCTCAATTGGATAGGCATAGGGATGAGGTAGTATGAGTCAGAACAGGTGTGAGGAATGAATTAGCAGCTACAGTGTATATGAAAGTGTTGAGGTGGTTTGGCTATGTAAAGAGGATGGAAAATGGTAATCTAAGAAAATGATGAATGGAAGAGTTGATGAGAGAAGTTCAAGGTCTAAGAGGATGGATGGAGTGAAGAAAGCCCTAGGTGCCAGGAGGAAAGCTGTGAGACGCAAAAGAATATGCAAGAGGAGAAATGAACAGTGAACAATTGTCTCAGTTCTGGTGTACCTTGCTGCTATGTTGGGGTGATCATTGAGGTAGCAGTAGTAGAGAAGTCAGTATATAAAAAGCTTTATACGGTGCAAGATACGGGAGGGTGGGCTGTGCCATCCTAGCATTATCAAGCAAACTCAGCCAAGACCCTCTTCAGATAAGGAAGAACAAGGACAAAAATCTCCTATTGGAAGTCGGCTACCTCCCAAAATTAGGGGAAGTGCCATGGTAGGTATTAAAGATAACCAATCTTGTATTCACCACGCAATTGTAAAAAAAAAAAACAAATGAATATCAAAACACTATGTACTTACTCTTAATCTACCATGCTTGTTGTATGCAAACCACGAGTTACTCTGCGAAGCACAACATGAATTCCGGCTACTGAAGCAATCTGTGCACTCACACCCACACAAAGGGTCATTTGGAACTGTCACTCCCTGTCCATCCTGAAATGAGATAATTTCACTAGAACATATAATTTCTTCTTAATACAAAAGCTTAAATCATATTCTAACAGAAAATCAGCATAAATGACCCTCTATGTTAGGATGCCACAAAACTCAAAATCAATCAATAAAATAAAAAATTAGTACAATTTCCAAGGTAATTGGAACTATAAAACAATACCTGAATGTTCTGAGAAAAAATCACAAATATTAAGTAATTTGTATTTTTCCTAACAGTACTTACCTCGAACTACTTTCTTAGGAGTATCTGGGATCTCCTCCCAACAGACCAGAGTTTTGTGTAGTTTACCCTAGTCCCGTTTTCTATGAGGGGTAACCTCAGGCGGAGTGATACGCGCCCTGAGGTTAACCCCAGGTCAGAGAGCATGCTTGCTCAGGTCTCGACCTCAAGTAAGTTCTTGATACCTTAGGTATCTATGAAGTCCAGCAAGGCACTCGGGGTACGATGGGCGGGCCATTACCCAAAAGGAGTTCAAGGTAAGTACTGTTAGGAAAAATACAAATTACTTAAAATTGGTGATTTGTTCCAACACAGAGTACTTACCTCGAACTACTTTCTTAGGAGACTTATACCTTAGGAGGTGGGAGTGTCCTTCAGGACCTAGAGACCGTGATGAGTATAGAAGAGGAACCTAGGCAGGAGACTAGGTTCTGCTGACCACAAGGAAAACATGAGAAAATAGGGAAAACTACGCAAAAAACCATCTTAGTGTCTAAGTAACTCACTTCTGCAAGAATCCTAGGAGACATGTCCTTCCAATGATAGTGTATCCAATGGCAGTTTCAGGGGGCTACTTGAGTCATTTCCGGTAAGGGAATAGGGGAAGGAAGAACAAGGGGGCTCAGGAAGGAACTTGTGTCTCTTGGACTTACTACCCGCAGTTACCACTGGGGCTACACCTTTAAACTGTTTGGAGCACGGAAATGACAGGACCGAGTGAGAACCCGTCCAGGGACTTTCTCGAGTAGTCCTTCAAGTAGTGAGCCATAAAGGTCGACTGGCTAGACCAAGTAGCTGCCCTCAGGATTTGGCCCAGTGCCACGTTTTCTCAAACGCCAATGAAGTACTTAGACCCCTAATGTCGTGGGGTCTGGGCTTTCCTGGAAGGGGGACCCCTGCACTACCGTAGACCCTGACGATCACCTGCCGTAGCCAGAGGGAGATAGTGTTCTTGGAGACTGGCTTCTTCAAAGTCCTGAGGAAAACAAACTGACTCTTGATCTCGGGTCGAAGCCTAGCTGTCCTCTCTAAATACTTCCATACTGCCCTAACAGGGCACAACAGCAAGGCCCTCGGGTTGTCCAAACGAGGGATAGCTGGCCCTGAGGACCCTTCAACTTTGGGGTCCCAAACAGCTGGATTCTGAGTCTTGGCTACGAAGGAGGGTAAGAATCTGAAGGTAGCTTCTTGCCAGTCCTTCGAGTGTGAGATCTCGTACGACAGGCCATGAATCTCACCTACTCTTTTGCTGATGCCAGATCTAACAAAAAGACTGCCTTGAGGGTGAGCTCATTGTCTGGAATGTCTTTGAGAGGCTCGAAGGGAGGTTCCAAAAGCATCTTCAGTACCCTAGCCATATCCCCCTGGAGCACCTTAGCGGCTTGGGGGAACACGACTGCTCGAAGCTCTTGATGAGCATCGAGATATGTCTGGAGGCAACTAGGTCAATGCCCTTCAGGAGGAAGACTTGGCCCAGCACTTCCCGGACTCCTATAATGGCTGGAATGGACGTGCCCACTTCGTCCCGGAGATAGACCAGGAAGTCTGCTATCTCGTGAATGGAGGCCCCTAACGGCATGATGTTCTTCGAGGAGCACTCCTTAGAAATGGTACCCCCCTTCGCCTGGTACACCGCGATTGATGAACGCCTCAGATACCCCGACATCCTCGATTCCGTCAATGACGAATATCCTTCCTTTCTCAGGAGACGCTCGATAACCTCCACGCATGAAGGCGGAGAGACCGAGGGTTTTCGTGGAACCTTTGTAAGTGAGGCTGCCGGAGAAGGTCTGGTCTGTCTGGAAGTGGCCAAGGTGGAAAGCGTGCCAGTTCCATTAGATCCGCGAACCACTCACTCTCCAGCCACCATGAGCTACCAAAGTAATCCACAGGTTGGCCGTTCATCTCACCCTGTGAGGACCTGTCTGAGCATCCCGAAGGGTGGGAAGGTGTAAACGTCGAGGTTGTCCCAAGGGTGTTGGAAGGCGTCCTCGAACGCTGCTACTGGATCTGGCACAGGAGAACAAAACACGGGGAGCTGTGCGTTTAGTCTCGTGGCGAAGAGGTCTATCACCGGCGAACCCCACTTCAGGAAGAGGGTTTTGGCCACTTCTGGGTGTAGGGACCACTCGGGGCCTACCACTTGACCCATCCTGCTGAGGCCGTCGTCCAGGACGTTCCTCTTCCCCGGATTGAACCTGGCTGAAAAAATTGATTTGTTCCACTTCGGCCCATTCTAGGAACTCCATCGTGAGACTGCACCGTTCCTTCGACTTCAGTCCTCCTTGCTTTTTCACGTAGGCCACCACCGTGGCGTTGCCGCACATCGGAGCCACAGTGTTTCCCCGGGGTAGATGGACGAACTCTAAGCACACCCTTTGTACGGCCATCATCTCCAGCACGTTTATGTGCAGGTTCATCTCCTCGATTTCCCATTTTCCTTTTGCCTTTTTGTCGAGAAGATGGGCACCCCAGCCCTTCTTGGACGCGTTCATGAACAGGAGCATCTCCGGAGGGTCGGTTGCGAAGGGCATTCCCTTGAGGATGTTCGTTCTGACGTGCCACCACTCCAGGACTTCCTTCGTCTCCGGGACACCGGGACTATCTTATGCGGGGAGTCCTATCAGTCTTTGCCAGTCCTTGGCTCTCCTGGGCTGGCCCGACAGGAAGGGCCAGAGTATCTGTTCTAGGTTGTCCAGTCTCTCCGCGGAGGGGAAGGCCCTCGCCAACGGGGAATCTAGGATCATCCCTAGGTAGGTCATCCTGGTGGAGGGTATCAGCTGGGACTTCTCCAGGTTGATGATGATACTCAAGAAGTTGCAGAACTTCAGGAGCTTCGCTCCTTGCTCCCTCAGTACTTCCTCTGAGGCTGAAACCAACAACCAGTCATCTAGGTATCAAATCAAGCGGACGCCCTGTTCGTGTGCCCAGGTTGAAACTGTTGCGAAGACCCTCGTGAAGCCCTGAGGGGGTGTCGACAGTCCGAAGCAAAGGGTTTTGAGTTGCAATGTTTGGGTACTCCATTTTACCCTTAGGTACTTCCTGCTGGAGGGATGGACAGGGACCTGGAAGTAGGCATCTTTGAGGTCTATGGTCATCATGAAGTCCTCCTCCTTCAAGGCCGCTCGGACCGACTTCGGAGTGTCCATCTTGAAGTCGGTCTTCCACATGAATTCGTTGAGGGCTGAGAGGTCTATGACCAGTCTCCAGCCCCCTGTCGCCTTCTCCACCAGGAAGAGCCTGCTGTAGAACCCTGGACCCGGGTTCTTGACTGGTTCTACTGCTCCTTTCGCCAGCATTGCCGAGCCTTCTTCCTGCAATGCTGCTACTCTCAAGGGGTCCTTGGGTGCCAACCACTCCGCCTGTTGATCTGGGATCAGAGGTGGGGGTCCGCTAGGAAGGGCAACCTGTACACCTCCTTTAGTACTGCTACGGTCCACAGATCTGCTCCGTGGTCCCACCATGCTTGCCAAGATCGCTTGAGGTATTCCCCCACCTGAGGCGTCGGCAGGAGTAGGGGGCCTCCCCTCCTACCTCCTTCGAGAGGCGCGGCCGGAATGCCCTCTCCTGGAGCCAGAGTAGGACGGTCTGAAGGCTAACTGTGGAGTCGAAGCTCCTCTACAGGGGGGCAATGCAAGGTAAAGATTACGTGTGCCAACTTCTACATCCGACGGGTGGACGGAGTCGAAGAGACACTGGGCAAAGATGCGGGGGGCCTCTCCAGCGGCCACTGAGGCAGGCACTGGAGAGGCAAGAACCCTGTTCGCCCACTTTGCCTTCGTCACGGATGGAGCCGTCGGGACGGGGATAGCCGTCATGGGTCTACCCCCTCCCGGGGAAATCCGTGGGGTGTAAGAACCCTGCCATGTCAGCGGCCGCCTCCGATCCTTGGATGGGGTTGGCCGGGACGATGCACGGCTGGCTCCATCACGGATGGAGCCGCCGGGACGGAGGTAGCCGTCATGGGTGTGTCAGCGGCCACCTCCGATGCTTGGATGGGGCTGGCTGGGACGATGGGTCTACCCCATCTCGAGGAATCCGTGGGGGTGTGAGTACCCTGGTATACCAGCGGTTGACCACGAAGCCCGAATGGAGCTGTCGTGGTACCGGGTATGGATGCCATGCTGCCGGGTCGAGCCAGCGGTTGCCTCCGCTGGACGGAGGGAGCTCCTGTGGAGATCCATGGAGCTGCGGGCTTCCCCGTGCTGGCTGGTTGGTTCCTTCGTTCAGGGCGGGCCATCGAAGAACTGGAGGCTGGGACAAGGCTGCCAGTCCGAGGGGGCAACTCTCTCCGCTGGGCGGGAGAAGTCAGAACCTTCGCGGGCTAATGCCTGTCGACCGAGACCTGGTGCGATGACTTCCGTCGATGATTGGGTCTGCTGGAGGAGACGTACCGCGAGGATGTCGAAGGAGCTCTAGGGAGCCAGCCAGTGAGGGCCTCTGCTGCACGGGGGTATCAACCAACCTGCTGAGGCCCGAGAGCCAGTCCTCATCCGTCGCGGGCTTCGGTTTGTCTAGCCTGTGGTAGCGTCTGATGAGAGCTAGTACTTTTCTCTACGCGGATGCCTCGTCCGCTGAGCCTTCCGTGCTATCTCCTAGGCCTTCCATTGGATGCTCTTCTGCCTGAGAAGGAGCACCTACAACGGGGGGCCCCGTTTGGGGTGAAGGCCTCCTTTGTCATGATACGACTTCGGCGGTTCTGGATGGAGGACGGGCATCGCCACTGGGACAGAGGCCTCTGTCCTGGACTTGTCCCTCCCCACGGAGGACCAAACTGCTGCGGGCTTCCTCGTGGTTGCTGGTTGTCTTTCATGTTCTGGCCGGCCTGTCGAAGTCTTGAAGGCTGGGACACGGCTGCCAGACCGAAAGTGCGACTCTCCGCTGGGCAGGAGTCGGAACCTTCACGGACTTATACCGGTCTACCGGAGCCTGAAGTGAGGATTCCCTCCGACGTTCGAACCTGCTGTAGGTGACGTACTTCGGAGCGGGAGAACAAGCCCTTGGGAGCCAGCCAGAGGTACCCGGAACTGCTGAAGCTCCCAGGAGATGGCTGCGTAGGATGGCGACAAGCACCCATTCCTCCCTAGGGAACGTCTTCTTCTGTGCCTCCTTCTGGGGGATCTAGTGTGCCTCCTGGCGTGGGAAAATCTGGAACAGGAACGAGAACGGGACCTCTCTCACCTCCTCTACTGGTCCCTCAGAGCTCCATCCTCCGAGGAGAAAGAGAATGACTCGAAAAAGGAGCCCGAAGATTTGTAGGGCCACACCAAAGGTTCCGAGTCGTCCCGCGTCGCTGGTGGTTCCTAGCGTCACTCCGTAGGTGACGAAGGCTCCAGGAAGACGGGAGGGAGCGTTGCTGAAAGCGCTGGGGGAGAGCGAGGTAACTTCTTGCTGGGGAACCACGCCTCGAACTCTTCCTCCAGTCTCATGGGCGACCCGAAGGACATACTAGGTGGCGCCCATGCGAGGGGATCCGATGATGGCGAGTCCTCCTTCTCGGCGTCTCCCCCGGCTACAGACGTACCTGAAATACATGCCTATGAAGCTGGGGAAGAGGTTGCAGCAGCCTTTCTCCACGTAGGATCGTCGGAAGAGACGGGGCCCGCTGGCACCAGGACTCCGTCCTCCGAACACACTCCCGTCTTTCCCTCAGGCCCCCCACTTGCCTGGACCAACAAAACATCCCCACTAGCAGAAATCTCAGACTCCTGGGGAAGAGCAATGGGCCTCTTCCCCGCAACTGACTTACCTCGTCCCCTATTCTGGGTAGGGGAAGGTGGCTGAGAAGCTCTACCCGACGAGGCATCGGGAAAAGTAAGCGGCGAGGAGAGGCTCGGCTTCCTATGTGACCTCTTGGACACCTTCTTCTTCTTGGAGCCGTAGCGCACCCACTGCACCTTGTTCCAGGACACGTGGCTGTAGGAGAACATAAGCTGCCCCTACACGACGAACACAGAGGGAAAGGATGGGAAAGGGTATAGAATGAACACAATGGGACCATGTAGGGACCGCGTGAGACACAAAGGGTCGCACTGGGTAAGGAGAGAGCGTCGAGATGTTATCGCGACGCGACCAGAGAACTTACTGGAGGTCGTGACCTGAGCAAGCATGCTCTCTGACCCGGGGTTAGCCTCAGGGCGCGTACCACTCCGCCTGAGGTTACCCCTCATAGAAAATGGGACTAGGGTAAACTACACAAAACTCTGGTCGGTTGGGAGGAGATCCCAGATGCCCCTGAGAAAGTAGTTCGAGGTAAGTACTCCGTGTTGGAACAATCAGAAGTTTAATCATTAAATTTTTTATATCTACAGTATATTCACCTGCTAATAATTGATTTCAATTACTATATACAGTACACATGATCACATTGCTTCTCTAGAAACTTGGTTTATTGATGTTTACCCCAAAAAAATTCTCTAACAAATTTTCCCATTTTCTTGCTTTTCAAAAAGATTCCTGGCACCAGTAAAGTGATGAGACAATACAGCGGTTAATAATAAGTAGCGCGCTAAGTTTGCCATTCTTCAGTTTCTAAATTGAAAGTATTCCCTATTCCTTGACATCACAAGTTAGTAAGGTGGGGGGTGGCCATGTAATAAGAACATCAGGTATATATAAAAATATTTTTTTTTTCTTTATTTCTGTGGACCTTCCCTGATATTCATATTGCTAACTCCCACACTCAGATAGAGTTGGACACCACCGAAGTTATAAAAGATAGGTCAACAAAAATTTATAATTAAAACCTAATTAAGATTATAGACTCAATAGGCATAGAATTTAATGAACATCTCAAAAACCATTTATTAGGGTTACAGATGGTTTTTCTAACATTATTTGAAATATAAAAAAAATCTATAACTTAATTTTGTTCAAAAGAATTAGAAGACCACAGCATCAGCCACTACAGAACCTAAGTCAATAATCTTGATAAGAAAATCAGAATTTCCCAAGATAATGCCAATCTAGCACTAGACTGGTACTTTCTTGAACTGTCCATAAAATTCTTTCCAATGTAATTTTTCTACGAAAATTAACCCTTCTGCCCCTAATGGATGTACTGGTATGTTTCACAAAACTCATCCCTTAACCCACATGGACGTACCAGTACGTCCTTAAAAAAAAAAAAAAAAAAAAAAAAAAAAAAAAAAAAAAAAAAAAAAAAAAACCTATTTGCATTTTTTTTTTATTTTTGCATATTTTTGATACCTTTATGAGAAACTTCGGGCATTTTCCAAAATAATGAGACGAACCTGACCTCTCTCTGACAAAAAGTAAGGCTGTCAGCGCAATCTAAAAAAAATATTGCAAAACGTGCTTGAAAAAGAAAAACGCCTGGGGGTTAGGGGTTGGAAAGTTCCAAATAGCGTTGGGCGTAAAAGGGTTAAGTGATGTAGGATTACTCCTAAAATATAGAACCTTAATCTTCATGGTTTATATAAGTATTAGATCCAAAGGAGGAGAGTTCCTCAGCCCAAAACCTTTAACAAGAATACACTGCCTTTTTGACAGAGGTTGAATTGACAAGAGTTCCTGAGCCCAAAACCTTCAACAAAAAAATACACTGCCTTTCTGACAGGTCGAATCGACAAGAGTTCCTGAGCTATAACCTTCAACAAGAAAATACACTGCCTTTAATATGATTTCATATGCTGTTAACCCTCCAAATGGTAGATATTTGAACTACCATAGAAAATGCCAATGCTTAGCTCTTAAAGTTAGCTAACTAATATAAAAGTCACGGTCCATAGTTCGTTCACTAGGATTTATGTTATGTTAACGATTACTGAAAGTGCATCTTAACATGATTTTTTTGGGGCTAAAGCCATGTCGTCTTGATGGAAGGTTCCTATAGGTAGCTTTCTAAGGGATATTTGGCTACAGTGATATTCCCAGAGAATTTGACCTTTAGGTCTCCAGAATTCCAACGCATGGCGCGAATATCCTTAAATTTTCTTAAGGATATCGCATAAAATCAGGGAACGTATATCTTGATACGACACATGGCAATCTTCACCCCGAATAGCGTTTTCACTTCAAGGGGGAAAGTGGCTAAACTGAAGGGGAGCCGTTGTCAAGGTTACCCTTCCTCCCATACTATTACATGGCTCCAAGATGGTGTTCATTCCTTATTTGGTAGCAATCTCGCGTGGTGGTTTTCCCTGTTATCTAAAGTTCTTGATCATTTTTGAGAGGATTTAATATGCAATCCTCAGCTCCTGCCTCACAGTGAAATTAGTATAATTTAATGTGTTTTATGGAGCGAGGCCTGTCACCGGAGGCGCCATGTTGGGCGCTGTCGTTCGTCATGCATGCTTTATTTAGTCAGCAGAACGACATTCCTGGTTTTTAGCTTTAATGAATTATGGCTATTTAGGCACAATTATACAAGTGAAGATATGATTATGCATATAAATTTCCTCTTTCTCATGTGTCGATTGTATACATTAGAGTTTCGGTGATTTAGGTAACCGAGATCTTGCCCCGCGCTAGGCTTCCTAGCCTTGGCACTTTAGTATACTTTCATACATTATCCCTGTTTACCCTTGTGTATCGTTTTATCAATTCAACAGGACATAGTATATCTCCTAGAATTAATTATATAACTCGATACTTGTCTCCTGTGGAGATTTAAGGGTAATCTCTCTTTCCCTCTGAGTGCCGCCATAGGCGACAACCCTATCTTAGTCTCGCCATAGAGTAGTACACTCCGGCTTAACTAAGCTAGTGTTTTCTGTCTCCCACCCTTGCCGGCGACTATCCCAGCTTGGGTTCTCGATAGAACCTCAGAGTATTTATTCTTTATGCCGGCGGCTGAGCTGCAGGGTGAGTATTCATCCCCCTGTCAGCTTATAGTTGCCGGTGTAGGAGGTTTAGCGTCCCTAGGCCGTACCAGAGGTGGTAGCATACTGCTGCCACCTTCTCCCCTGCGGTCTAGATGACAAGTCTTGTTTCGGCAGACCCTAGGCTGAAGAATGAATATTCTTCTGCCGCTTAGGATGGCGCCGATATTGAAATGAAGTTTCATTTTGGTTTGGAAATGGAGGCAATCCTGCCGCCATCTCCAAACACTTTGGGCAGACCCTAGGCTGAAGAATAGATATTCTTCTGCCGCCTGGGATGGCGGCGATATTGAAATGAAGTTTCAACCCTGTCTAGGAATGGCGGCAATCCTGCCGCCATCTCCTAACACTATAAACAAGACTCTTTCCCTGCCCCCCTCTGTCCTTTTACGATAGCCTAGCTATCGAGATTCTGTGGCCGTTGTCCTTCATTCTCCCCGCTTGCCGGGTAGATTGTAGTTCCGGTCGGGTTCCTACCTAGGCGGCTTGATAACCTCTCTGACTTTCCCCTACGGACGCAAGGCTCCGGGAAAGGTTGTACCAGCTGTGACGGCTGCCGGTGGGAGACCCCCTTGTCTTGAGTGTTTTTCAGTCCTCTCTTGGACTGCCTTCCACATCCCTGAATCCGGAAGTACCGGCAACAGAGTTGTGAATGGGTGGAAGCTTGAATGATTCATTCTCCCTTTCCATTTGAACCCTCATTCGGGAAGAAGGCAGTAAATTTTTATACCCAAACCCTTATTTGACTGTAGATACATCAATAAGGCAGCCCATCATTCCATGCTTTCTCTCTTTCTGTCGGCTAGTGCCGCCAGGTACTACCCCAGCCGGCGGTGTGCCGGCTGGTTCTGTGCCGCCAGGTACTGACCCAGCCGGCAACATGCGGGTTGAACTGGTGCCGCCAGGTGCTAGCCTAGCCAGCAACATTCTGGCTGAACTACAGTATATTATTATACAGTAGCCAGTATATTTTTAGTATAGTATATACTGCAGACAGAAAACTATAGTATAAATTATACAGAAGTTTAATTTTCCAACATACCCTGTGTGGCCTGTCACAGTCTATTGTTGAGACCAATTCCACATGAAAGGAAGTATTCCTTCAATATACTGAGAGGAATCAGTATATTCATTTACCCCACAATATTAAAACCTTTAAAGAAAGGTTAGTGCTAGTATACACTTATCCTGTTCCACAGGTAGAACTCCTTCTATATTTAATATTGGGGGAAGTCTCAGCAATTGGCTGGATATGCGACAAAGTATGTCTTTCCTATTTCCTTTCTAGCTTACTATCCTAAGCTATAATGGTTTAACTACTAATAATTTGCATAACCTGTTTATCAAGAAGTGATAAACAACCGCATACTCATTTTTTTTCCTTTCTTTACGGGAGGAACCTAAAATGAAGTGTGAGGCAATCTTCTGGAACCACAGGAGTAGGAACTTCTGTGGTCACAAGACGTGTAGGTCTCAAGCTGTCTGCACCATTACCTCCGAAACCCTGCGGTACTGGGACCCCCAGAAATGCAAAGTTTGCTTGGCCTTGGTGGCCGAAGGTTTCGATGACCCCAAGTCAGCAGAGTCGAGGGATGCAGTGCGAGAGAAGCTGCGCAAGTGGGTAAGAGGGTTCAAAAAGAAATCTCCGGGACCGTACCTACATAATGAAAGAATGCATAACTTGCTGTTCCCTAAAGCATGGAGTAGTTCATATGAAGAGAATAAGAGGAAGTTTTGGAAAGAAGTGAAGAGAGTAAGGAAGGCTGGCTCAAGAATTAAAGAGACAGTGAAAGATAGAAATGGAAGGTTGTTAAAAGGAAAGGAGGCAAGGAAAAGGTGGGTGGAATATTTTGAAAGTTTACAGAATGTTGAGGATAATAGGGAGGCAGATATAATTGCTATTGCAGGTGTTGAGGTGCCGGTGATGGGAGATGAGAATGAGACAGAGATTACAAGAGAGGAAGTGAAGAGAGCACTAGATGAAACAAGAGTAGGAAAAGCATCTGGTATGGATGGTGTGAGAGCTGAGATGTTGAAGGAAGGGGGTGTGACTGTACTTGAATGGTTGGTGAGATTGTTTAATATGACAAATTCGTAGGTAATTTGTATTTTTCCTAACTATACAAACCTTAGCTATTTAATATGGGTTATTACTTTCGGCGTAGCTGAAATGACGAGCCATTAGAATTTTAACAAGGGTTTACTACCCCACCGCTAGTTAGCGGGGGGTAAGGAGGGTAGCCTGCTAACCCCACCCCCTCCCCCTCACACACACCTGTGCTGAGTTCACTTTGCTTAGAGGTAGGACTTCACGGGGGATAGGGCTGGCAGGCAAGTTTGATTGAATGGCTAAGGTTTGTACAGTTAGGAAAAATACTAATTACCTATGAATTTGTCATTTGTTCCGTAACTGAAATACAAACCAGGCTATTTAATATGGGTGACTCACCCCTTAGGTAGGGTGGTAAGTCCCAGCCAGTACTGGCTTTTGGGTTTGCCCGGGGACTCAGTATCTGAGTGTGTCAGCACTACACAATAAGGAGTCCCTGCACCTCGCTAGAACCTTGCTACGCAAGGGCTGCGTCCTACATAATCTGTGTGTGAAGGTATGAAGTGTGACTCGTCCTAGGAAGTTGACCTGTAGTCCTTTAGATGGGAACTTTAGGCTAGGACTCTCCCAATACCACCTAGTCAGGTTATGGGGACGTGACAGTATCAGGTTAATACTAGGAACACAAGGAAACATGGTTTACCTGCAGTGGTTCGAGGTCAGATGTGCAGAGAACAAAGGATGTTGCTTTCCCCAAGAGAGGGGAGGATGAAGAAAAGAATAAGGGCCAGACATACCTTTTCATTCATGCAGACTAAGACTGGGTAACAATGCCCTCAACCTTCTGCTACTTGTCCATTAAGGAGCCTGAAGTTTTAAACCAGCTGTTGTTCAGCCACCACAGGGCAGATAGAAAACGTATAGAGCCTCCTGTAGGTCACGTCTTGCAGGTAGTGGGCTGTGAAGGTCGTCTGACGCTTCCACACCCCAGCTTGGAGCACCTGCGTCACTGAAAAGATTTTCTTGAAGGCCAGGGACGTAGCTACGCTCCTGACGTCATGTGCTCTAGGGCGACGTGACGGAAGAGGGTCTGGATTCAGAGACAGATGGATCACCCTACGAATCCATGCCAAGATGGTGTTGTCGCTCATCACCACCACGGAGTGACCCGCCAGGTATTGTTGGAACTGTTGAAGGGCCAGGAATACGGCCTTCATTTCTAGCAGATTTATATGGAGGCACTTTTCTGATTCTGACCACAGGCCTGAGGTCCTGCATTGCAGAATGTGGACCCCCCACCCTTTCTTTGAGGCGTCCGAAAACAGCATCAAATCCGGGGGGAGGACGAGAAGATCCACTCCTCTTCGTAGGTTCTCGTCTGTCACCCACCACTTAAGGTCAGTCTGTTCCGCAGGACCCATAGGGATCATGACGTCAAGGGAATCGTAACTCTAATTCCACCGAGACTTGCGTCGCCATTGGAGGGATCTCATCCTGAGGCGACCGTTGGGAACTAGACGAGCCAAGGATGAGAGGTGACCGAGTAGACGTAACCACGATTGGGCTGGTAGTTCTTCTCGTCTGAGGAAAGGCTCTGCAACCCTCCTCAGCCTTGCTATCCTGTCGTCTGATGGGAAGGCTTTGTGGAGATTGGTGTCTATGATCATGCCTAGATATACCAGTCTTTGAGTGGGAAGCAGAGAGGAAGTCCCAGAAGTTTGTCTCGGTGTCGAAGAAGGGCTGACTCCGAGTCTGCTACGATCAGCCAGTCGTCCAGATAACGGAGGAGACGGATGCCGATCCTGTGTGCCCACGACGATATTAGGGTGAACACTCTGGTGAAAACCTGTGGTGCTGTGGAGAGACCGAAACACAGCACCTTGAACTGGTAAACCTTGTTGTCTATGCTGAATCTTAAGTACTTCCTTGAAGGCGGATGGACTGAGATCTGGAAGCACGCGTCCTTCAGGTCCAGTGTACACATGAAGTCTTGCGGTCTCACTGCAAGTCTGACCATGTCTGCGGTCTCCATGCTGAACGGTGTTTGATTGACAAACCTGTTCAGAGCTGAGAGGTCGATGACTGGTCTCCAGCCTCCAGACGTCTTCTTTACAAGAAAGAGTCGACTGAAGAAGCCTGGGGACCCGTCGACGACCTCCTGGAGAGCGCCCTTCATCAACATGGTCTGGACTTCTGCCCGAAGGGCTTGCGCCCTTGCTGATCCCATAGCAAGGGAGCTCAACGACACTGGATCCGCTGTCAGGGGAGGTAGAGATGTTGTGAACAGGACGCGATATCCCTGACTGATTACGGAAATCGTCCAGGAATTGGCCCCGAGTTGCTGCCACCTGTTCGCGCAACTTTGTAGGCATCCCCCCCACTGGTAGACATGCAGGGGGACTGCGAATCCTAGCGTTAGCGGCCTCTGCCGCTCCCTCTAGGATTCTTTCCCCCCTGACGGACTCTGCCTTTCTTGTCCTTGACAGGAAAGGGCTTAGACATTGTCGTCTTCGCTGCAGCTGCCGGTTTCGTGGTCTTGGTAGGACGTGGTTGCTGGGGTGCTGGAGGTTTATACGGCTTCGATGTTAGAGCCCTACGTAGGAGAGAGTCCACCTCTCAGCCGCCTGCTCCATGTCCTTAGGCTCGAACAAGTTCTTCCCCATAACGGAATTATGTCTGAGCCTGCTGATCTCGGTATTGGGGACCTTTTGATGGAATCTCTCAGACACCGCATCTCGACGTTTCAAGATGATATTAGCCCACAGGTTCGAGACTTGGTGGGCTAGAAACTTGATCATGCGAGTGCCCGAGAGTAAAAAGGTACTTTCTTTGGACAAGTCCTCTGAACGTAACAGGATGCCTAGGGACCCTAGCCAGATATCCAGCCACGAAGTGGCCTGCATGTCACACTTCGCTACCTTCTCCTGGCTAAGGATCTCCGTCGCCGAGAACGAGACCTGCCGGTTGGAGTCTCTCTCTAGAGGGACTCCCATGGTAAGCTCTTCCAAAGAGTGGTGCAGGGGAAGAGCTAAACAAGTCTCCTCAACGATGTCAAAGTATCTCCTCTGTTGGACACGAGGAGGTGGGAGGAGTTTGTTGCCGGCGCTGGATCGGCTGGAGGAGGCAAGATCGGAGAGCTGGGCTTCAACCTTGTCTCTGGCACTCTTAACCCCTTGAGACCAGGGCAAAGCCGCACTGGCCTTCGAGGGTTTTTGAGTCCCAAAGACTCGGTCCAAGACCGTGTCTTTGCCCTCACGAGGGGGAATCTCTGGATTCGCAAACCCATTGAGATTCCTCATAAGGGTCAGAACTTGCCAGAACGCATGCTTTGATTCCTGCAGCTCTCCTCCTGAAGGGGTAGCAGCGAAGTCTCCTGCCCCCAAAGACTCTTCTTGGGGGGACTCGACATTTTCAGAGTGCTTGGCTGGCTCAGGTCTAAGCCTTGAAGATGACTTCGGCATAGTCTTGGAGTCCTTCGACTCCCTCCTGGGAGGGATGCAGGACTCCAACAACAATGGTGGGAGGCTCTTCTCCACCCCTACCAGAGAAGACTTTCCAGCGCGAGGTGGGGTTTCCCTTATTGGTGCGATGGGGGAACGCCTCACTTCACTTGACTCCCGAGGACGGGAAATCTTCGTACGAAGGGGAGAGAGAGAAAGTCTGGGGGGGGGGGGGTGAGGACACCTTCCTCAAGGACTTACGAGGAGTCAGCTTCGCCCTCGGAGAAGTTACCACGTTCGAAACTCCTCTCTTACTCTTCATGGGAGTACAAGCTGCCAATGATTTGTGGCCCAGCTCAGAGAGAACAGGCTTAAAAGCCTGCATGACCACTCTGACCAGGGACCCAAACCAATTCTGCTGGCTGACGGCTTCACTGTCAGAAACTCCCTCTGGAGGGAAGGGGATCGACCGATCCCTAGGAGGTGTTACCAAAGGGGGGTTCGCCTGAAAAGATGATGAAGGAGAAGAAAAGTCCCAGGACCCTTCCGGAACCTTCCCCCCTGCCGGCGTGCACGCTGTTCTGCGCTTGCAAGGTGAGTGTGTGTGTGTCTGTTGCGAAGATGATGATCTGGCCGCGCGTTGTCATGCAACCTCGGGCGTGGAGGGTTGATGATCGCGCTGGGGAGCGTGCTGGCGCTTGCGCAATGGGAAATGCCCCGGGTCGCGCGTGGGCGATGGCGAGGGTGCACGGGCGAGCGATGGCGCGAGCTGGAGAAGGCAGAGGATGCGCTGAAGGAAGGTTAAGCGCTCACGCACGCGAAGGTAACTGTTCACGCGGGCGCGCAGGGTCCGGCCGAAGAGCCCGTGCAGGCGATACTGTTGGACGCGCGCGCAGGATACACATCTCTTGCGCGCGGGCGCGCATGAGAGTACACATCAGGCTGTGGTAATGGGCATGGGCATGGGCGTGGGCGCGCGTGCGCAACCTCGAGGGATCGCGAAGGCGTGCTGGTGAGGGATGGCGTGCAGGGGGGGAACGATGGCGTGTTGGTGAGCACTGGCGAACAGGGGGAGAAATTAGCTTCCCCACTGCGCCCAGATCAGAAGATCGTGGGCGCGAAGGCAAGCGCCGGCGCGCAGGAGAACAAAGGCGCGCAGCAGGTTGCAGGCACGCAGTATCGCGCTGGCGTGTAATGGATGTATGCACCATCTTAAGCATACACCCTTGATGCCCCGAAGGGACCGTTGCCTGTTTTACAACAGGATGCGTTGGCGCCCACAGCGCGTCAGCAGCCAGGAATGGTGACAGCAGGTCAGCAGGTCTGACGGGTGGAAGGTCGGCGCGTCCTTTGTAAGGACGACCTTCCACCGAAGGAGATTGTGAACGATCTGCTGAGAGGTTCAGGGTTGTAGCTGGGAGAGTCGGAGAACGATGGTGAGGTTCCTCTGCGGCGGCCTGCGGAGATGATGAACCAAAGAGGCGCCTCCTCACACCCTTATGAAGTGAAGGAAAGCCTCTACGGCGAAGAGGAAGGCGGGCTTTACGCTTTAAGTGCCCTCTGGGGGCCGTGGGGTCAGCGAGCTGACCATCAGCAGTCCTCCGAAGAGGGGTCTCTGTGAGTGAACTCCCCCGAGGGGGAGAATCACCAGCAGGAGAGACCGTTGGCCTTAGTTCCACCCTCGAAGGATGAGCAGAGGGAGGTACTAAGCCTTCAGCTACAACAGGATCATCACGAGCAGAGGTCTGAGATACTGCATCGGAAGCCTCTGCCACCACAACGTCGACAATAGACAGAGGATCAACCTCTGCCAAAGTCGGCAATTGTTTGACAGCGGCCCCCAACTGGATCATGTCAAACAAGGCTTCCTTGGAGGGTGAACCCTCAAGCCCCAAGGAAGCCCAAAGCTGAAACAAATCATCATTAGACACGTGAATATTTAAATCCTCCCCCAGGGGAGGAGGAGGAGCTGCCTCGTTATAAGAGGCAACTTCCTCTCCCAAACCTGGAGAGAATTGACTGTGCTAGGCTCTTATTCGTTGACCACGGCCTTAACAGCATGCGCAATCGGGTCGGTGTCAACCTTGTTGATCTCTTCGAGCGTTTGCTGTGTATTTTCTCCACACTCCTGATGCATCCTTTATCTGTGCTTCTAGCACCGGGTCTGTCACTACTGCGAACTGGAGAGAGCCCAGTACTCTTTCCTGTTGGCGTCTTGAAATTCTCGTGTTGGATTAGTCTCTTGACAGATGCCGCTATTTCTCTCCTCTTCTTTAATAGAATGGAGAGGTGGTGTGACTGCAAGTTCCCATGTATTCCTAACCGTTGAAACTTGTGAGCTGGGGAAAGGAGAGACTTCTAGCATTTGATCTTGAAGCCCAGGTGTTCCAGGAACTGGATCACCTTTCCGGCCGCTTGCAGACAAGTAGTCTTGGATGCTGCCCGCACCAGCCAATCGTCCAGGTATGCTACTACTTGTACTTCTTTGGAGCGTAGCTGCTGGACGATCGTGTCCGCTAGCTTTGTGAATACCTTTAGGGCTAAGTTTAGTCCAAAGGGCATGGCTGTGAAGACATACAGTATTTTGTCTTTTGTAGCCTGAATCCTAGGTAGGAGGAGAGGGGGCGACTGATTGGTAGGTGCCAGCAAGCATCTGCCAGGTCTATTGAGACTGTGCACCCCCTTTTTTGGTAGAGAGGTCCTTATGTGTTACAATGTAAGCATCCGGAACTTGTTCTCGATAAACTAGTTGAGTGGAGACAAGTCTAGAATGACTCTGGGTTTGCCCGAGTCTTCCTTGGGAACATAAAACAGCCTTCCCTAGAATTTTGAAGGACTTCGCTTTTCTCATTACCTTCTTATTCAGGAGTTCTGAGGTATGTTTTTGCAATAAGGGGGTGGAGTTTGGAAGAATTTTGGAGACGTGGGGTGGATTTTTGTTCCATTTCCAACCAAGTCCATTCGTAATTTGGCTGTGGACCCAGGGATCGAAGGTCCAACGATCCCAAAAGTGGACAAGTCTGCCTCCTACCTGGAACCTCTCATTGTTTAGAGGTTCCTGAGGACTTGTTTCCATGGCCGCGTCCTCCTCCACCCTTGGGGGGTTTCCGGAGGATCCTCTTTTTGGGCTCTTACCTTTGTAGGGCCAAAAGGTTGTCGCAGTCAGAAATTGTGCAGTTCTAATGAAGATTTCCTCTTTGAGGACATGCCCTACTTTTGGAGAAGGTTCCTATTCTCCGTGGTGGCTTTGGCAATGACTTTTTGGACCACTTCCTGTGGGAAAGGGTCTTCGCCCCAGATACATGATGAAATCAGTTTTCTGGGTTCGCGTTTCACCGTTGTTGCGGCAAACACATGCTCTCTACAGGTCCTTTTTCGACCTGAGAAAATCATACAAATCCATCACAAGGGTGGGGCGTTATTTAAGGCCTGCACAAATTTCCAAGCGATTCTGATGACACAGGGAGGCGGCCAGAATCTTTCGTCTCCTGTTCCCTTCTCAAAAGATGGTTTGGCAACTTTGGAAGGTTCTCAATAAACTGCTGGCCTGCTATTTCTGGATCTAACTTCAAGACGGAGAAGGTTAGATGTACCTCTTTCCACTTCTCCTCGTAGGTGGGCATAGCTACAGATAATGGTTTGCATTTCTCTAGGATTGGGCAGGGTTTGCCCTCTTCGACTGCCCTTATGACACAGTCTAGGGCTTTCCCCGTAAGGGGGAAGGCTCTGGAGGAAGGAGCAATGAAGGTTGGGTGCTTCTTGCTCAAAAATGAGCCTTAGGAGTTAGTATATCCGGCTCCTTTCTGGGTCTTGGTAAGGATGGCTTTTGCCTTGTCATGTTCGAGGACAATCACTTCCTTCGGTATAGTCTCCTCGCGGGATGTAGGTTCATCTCGCAGTCTCACATAGCAATCTGGGTACGCTGAAAGCTGGGCCAGAATTGAAGCTCTTCAAGGGGTTTGGCCCCCAACTTCTCGGATATATAAAGCTTCCCATCCGACATGGGCATGTGTTCCGTCTACCTCCAGGGGTTGGTTTCGGGGCAGTGAGGGAGGTCAGATATTTTAAGGGGCTTAGCAGAGCCCCTGGAAGTGCCAGGGCGTTTCCCTTCCTGTGCCTCTCTCTTCATCTCTTTGAGATCTTGCTTATTCTCCTTTTGTTCCTTCTGGAACAGTGTCAACATCTGCCGAATCGACTCTAGGAGCACTTCGCTCCTGCCGACCTGTCAAGCCAGTTGGGGAGTTGGGGCTGAAGAGGTTGACGGCACAGGTTGATATGCCGACACAGTGAGTTGAGGGACCACAGTCACCATCGAAACGGATCCTTCTTCCTCCGTGGGTAGTTGAACCACTTCTTATTCAGGGCCTTCTTGCAGTAGGTCCTGTCCGGTGTCAATGGACACCGACATCCGTTCTTGGTGGATGTCCAAGCCTTGCAGTGCCTTGTTGATATCCGCATCCACTGTCCGTTGGATAAAGGGAGGCTGGAACTGTACCTGAGGCACAAACGTACTAGATTGAGCCTTAGGGAACAGTAGGCACCGAGATTTGTTAGGTAGGTGAGGTCCCAGAGAGTTCTTCTGGAAGTTCATACTCACCTTCGAAGGGTTTCCCTTGCTGTATCCCCTGACTTCGTAGTGTCAGGGATATCTTTTTCAAAGCCGTCGGTCAGCAAGGTCAAGCGATTGGAGCGACCCAGTACCTCATGGGGGTGAAATGAGTACAGTACTCAGTTGTTTATATCATTGATATCATGCATATATAGAAAAAATAGTAATGCATACTATTTTATTTAATAGCTTAGGATAGTAAGCTAGAAAGGAAATAGGAAAGACCCATATCTGTGTTTCCTCTCACAAGCAGTTGCTGAGACCTCCGTCAATAATATTTAAATTCCTTATAAGGGGAAAATACAGAGTGGAATAACTCTCGTATTTAGAGCCGGAGCCAGTAAATATTTATACTAACACCTCCACCTGTAAAATATTAATACTGAACGGTGTTTTCATGAGTGTCCCGATAATCAAAGGATTCATCTGGGTGTTGAGGAAATGCTTTAACCTCAGCATGTTATACAGTCCCAACAATAGGTTGCGAAAAGATACACAGAGTATGTTAGAAATACTTGTACTACTGTATTGTTATATACTGTAGTTTTTCAACTACTGCATTGTTAAATACTGTAGTTTTACTGGCTACTGTATTGTTATATACTGTAGTTTTACCGGTACACTACCGGGGTTAGGCTAGTGCCTGGCGGCACTAAGTGATAGAGAGAGAGAAAGAATGGAAAGGACGGTTTCCTATTATTATGGTTTAGCACAATAAATGGAAGTGTAGGAGGGCTACTGCCACCTACTGTCTCCTTGCCAGAATGAGAATTCTAATGGAAGGGGAGGAATGCATCTGATTCTAGCTTCCATCCAGCCACAACTTTAGCCGCCGGTTGTGAGGTCTGTGGATGGCAGTCGAAGAGAGGACTGAAGAATCCTCAACAGTATATTGGGTTTCCCACGGGCAGCCGTCAGGGCCGGCTCAGTCTTTCCCCCGGGGCATTCGCTTCCTGTGAAGGAAGGACATAAGGGGGAGTTGGCCGAGGCGGCAACCTAGCCGCCGCTGGCAGGGTCCCGGCCGGCAACTAGTCAATCCAACAAGCTGGGATGATTGTAAAATACCGTCCAAAAGAATGTTGTGACAGCTATGCTGACACTAAAGGACAGAGGAGTGGGGGAGGGAAAAGATCTTATGGTTTGCAGGGGAGAAAGGCGGCGGCAGGCATGCCACCTACTTTCGGCTGTAAACTAAGGAAGCATGGCTTCTTGTGTCGACGCCGTCGTGGGCGGCAGGGGAATAAGAATTCCCGTCGGCTACGAGACATATCTTATAGTCTACAAGGGAGAGAGGCGGCAGCAATTATGCCGCCTACTTTTGGTTGTAAACTAGGGAAGCATAGCTTCCTTTACCGACAACATCATGGCCAGCAGAGGAATCACGATTCCCCTGTCGATGACATTGTCGGCAGCAAGACAATACACCCTGAGTTACTGTCACACTTCAAAGCCGGGATACTCGGCGGCAAAGAAGATCGATGGTAAAAAAAAAAACTATCCAAGTCAAGCCGGAGTTCACTACTCGTTGGCGATGACGGAAGATAAGGTTGCCGCTTGGGATGGCGGCACTCAGGGGGGAAGAATGGTTTATCCTCTTTTCTCTACAAGAGAAGCTTATCAAATTATAACAATAATTCTAGGGGATATATATATCCCCGACCGAATTAATAAAAATGATACTAGAGGTTAAACATTACTAACGTATACCAAACGGGTTAGGCTAACTTAACTCGAGTGGGGACCGCAGCTACAAGTGATACCACCGAGGTCCTATCGTATACAAAAGAAAGGTTATATTTTGGAAGATGAAATATTATATATTTAAATGCAATCTTCACTGGTATAATTTTTCCTATCTAGGTAGAAAATTTCTTTATAGCTAAATACTGGGAGCGTCGCACTACTAACTAAATAATTGCATTCATGACGTGCAACAGCGGCTCAAAATGGCCGCCTCCGGAGTTGGCTGGGCTCCACTTAACACACTTAAATTATGCCAATTCAACTGTGAGAAGGGAGCTACAAATTATACACAGGAAAGATTAAATACTCAACTTTCCAGAGGATAAAAATGCAGGAGATTGCATGATAATATTCCAAAAAACAGTAACAAACCCGAGAGAAACGTGGGAGAGCACTTAGCTTAAATGCTACAGTTCAAGGGAATGATGAGCCGTAGCAGTACAGGGAGGGGGTCCACCGGGTACCTCGATAACGGGCCCCCTTTCGTTCGCTACTCTCCCCCCTCAAAGAGTTAAAAATCTATTTGGGGTGAAGATTGCTGTGTTGTATCTAAAAAATACTTCCCCTGATATTACGCGACATCCTAAAAGTTATATTACGGATGAATCGCGCTAGGAGTTAAGAAATTCTGGAAACATGACAAATTCGTATATAATTAGTATTTTTCCTAACTATACAAACCTTAGCTATTTAATATGGGTATTACTTTCGGTGTAGCTGAAATGACAAGCCATTAGAATTTTAACGAGGGTTTACTAACCCCTTGCTAGCTAGGGAAGGGTAGCTTGCTACCCCTCCCCCCTCACACACCTGTGATTAACTCACTTTGCTTAGAGGTAGGACTTCCCAAGGGACAGGGCTGGCAGGCAAGTTTGATTAAATAGCTAAGGTTTGTATAGTTAGGAAAAATACAAATAATCTACGAATTTGTCATTTGTTCCATAACTGAAATATGATATTTTGATTATAAAATAAATTTTTGAATATACTTACCCGGTGAATATATAATAGCTGACGTCTCGGACGGCTCGACAGAAACACAAAAACTCGCGAGCGATCGCCATGAAGGTTGCGGGTGTGCCCACCAGCGCCGACTATCGGCCAGATACCGCATATACATGTAAACAGCTCCAGTTCTTCTCATTCCGCTGGGTATCTATTCAAAAATTTATTTTATAATCAAAATATCATTTTTAAATATTAAACTTAGCCGGTGAATATATAATAGCTGATTCACACCCATGGTGGTGGGTAGAGACCAGTATTAATACAATAAAGGCATATAAGCTTAGAGTTTTTGACAGTTATATCATAACAAAACCCAAATAAATATAGGTACCTGGTAAGGAAGCTGACTCTGACGATTACTCTGCCTTGTTAGTCCGCTTTCCTCACGAAGCCCAGCCATCCTCTCAGGATGCTGAAAGACTCCCAGGAGCTGTTATATCCAGGGCGACAACCCATACAACAGGACCTCATCAAAACTCTTAATCTGGGCGCTCTCAAGAAACGACATTTGACCACCCGCCAAATCAACCAGGATGCGAAAGGCTTCTTAGCCTTCCGTACAACCCAAAACAAGATTAAAAACATTTCAAGAGAAGATTAAAAGGATATTGGAATTAAGGGAATGTAGTGGTAGAACCCTTACCCACTACTGCACTCGCTGCAACGAATGGACCCAGTGTGTAGCAGTCCTCATAAAGAGTCTGGACGTCTTTTAAGTAAAATGAAGCGAACACCGACTTGCTCCTCCAAAAGGTCGCGTCCATAATACTTCGCAGAGATCTGTTTTGCTTAAAGGCCACGGAAGTTGCTATCGCTCTTACTTCGTGCGTCTTGACCTTAAGCAAGCAACGATCTTTTTCACTCAAGTGAGAATGAGCCTCTCGGATTAAAAATCTAATGAAATACGATAAAGCATTTTTAGACATAGGCAATGAGGGCTTCTTAACTGAGCACCACAAGGCCTCAGATCCACCTCGTAAGGATTTGGTACGAGCTAAATAAAACTTAAGAGCTCTAACTGGGCACAGTACTCTTTCAAGCTCGTTGCCTACGATCTCTGATAGGCAAGGTATATCAAACGACTTAGGCCAAGGACGAGAAGGCAGTTCATTTTTGGCCAAGAAACCAAGCTGAAGCGAACATGTGGCTTTATCTGTAGAAAAGCCGATGTTTTTACTAAAGGCATGGATCTCACTGACCCTTTTAGCCGAAGCCAAGCACACTAAGAAAAGCGTCTTGAGGGTGAGATCCTTCAGGGAGGCTGAATGCAATGGCTCAAACCTATCGGACATTAGGAACCTTAGGACCACGTCTAAGTTCCATCCAGGAGTTGCCATACGACGCTCCTTAGAGGTCTCGAAGGACTTAAGGAGATCTTGGAGATCTTTATTATTGGACAGATCTAAGCCTCTATGTCTGAACACAGAAGCCAACATGCTCCTGTAGCCCTTAATAGTGGGAGCCGAGAGGGAGCGAACATTTCTCAGATGCAGGAGAGAGTCTGCAATTTGGGCTACAGAGGTACTGGAAGAGGAAATGGATGATGACTTGCACCAGTCTCTAAAGACTTCCCACTTCGACTGGTAGACCTTGATGGCAGAAGCTCTCCTAGCTCTCGCAATCGCTCTGGCTGCCTCCTTCGAAAAACCTCGAGCTCTTGAGAGTCTTTCAATAGTCTGAAGGCAGTCAGACGAAGCGCGGGGAGGCTTTGATGAAGACTCCTTACGTGGGGCTGCCGTAAGAGATCCATCCTTAAAGGAAGACTCCTTGGAACGTCTACCAGCCATTGAAGTACCTCTGTGAACCACTCTCTCGCGGGCGAGAGGGGAGCAACCAACGTCAACCTTGTCCCTTCGTGAGAGGCGAACTTCTGCAGTACCTTGTTGATGATCTTGAACGGCGGGAATGCGTACGCGTCCAGGTAAGACCAGTCCAGTAGAAACGCATCTATGTGGGCCGCCTCTGGATCTGGGACTGGAGAGCAATAGGTCGGGAGCCTTTTGGTCAACGAGGTGGCAAAGAGGTCTATGGTGGGTTGACCCCAAGTCACCCAAAGACTCTTGCACACGTCCTTGTGGAGGGTCCATTCTGTGGGGATCACCTGACCTCTCCGACTGAGACAGTCCGCCAAGACGTTCAAGTCCCCCTGGATGAATCTTGTCAACAGGGAGATGCCTCGATTTCTTGACCAGATGAGGAGGTCCCTTGCGATGACGAACAGTGTGTGGGAGTGAGTGCCTCCTTGCTTGGAGATGTACGCCAAGGCTGTGGTGTTGTCCGAATTGACTTCTACCACTTTGTTTCGAAGAATGCTCTCGAAACTCGTCAAGGCCAAGTGAACCGCTAACAGCTCCTTGCAGTTGATGTGCATGCTCTTCTGCTCCGACGTCCAAAGATCCGAACATTCCAGACCGTCCAGAGTCGCTCCCCAACCCAAATCCGACACGTCTGAGAACAACACGTGGTTTGGATTCTTGACCGCCAGGGACAGACCCTCTCGCAGACTTATGTTGCTGTCCCACCAGTTCAGGCACGTTTTTACTGGCTCGGAGATCGGGATTGACACAGCTTCCAAAGTCTTGCTCTTGTTCCAGTGTGAGTCTAGATGGAAATGGAGAGGGCGAAGGTGAAGTCTCCCTAGTGATACAAATTGCTCCAGGGATGACAGAGTCCCTAAGAGGCTCATCCAACTTCTCACTGAGCAACGGTCTTTTTTCAGCATGAGGCGGACTTTGAGCAGGGCTTGCTCTATCCTGGTGGCAGACGGAAAAGCCCGAAAAACTAGACTGCGAATCTCCATCCCCAAATAGAGAATCGTCTGGGAGGGATTCAGTTGAGACTTTTCTAAGTTCACCAACAGTCCCAACTCCTTTGCCAGACCCAACGTCCATTGAAGGTCCTGCAGACAGCGATGGCGGGACGATGCTCTGAGAAGCCAGTCGTCCAGGTACAGGGAGGCTCGAATTTCCGATAAATGAAGGAATTTTGCCACATTCCTCATGAGCCTCGTAAATACGAGAGGAGCAGGGCTGAGGCCGAAGCATAGTGCTCGGAACTGGTACACCACATTCCTGTAAACAAACCTCAGATACGGTTGAGAATCTGGGTGTATAGGAATGTGGAAGTACGCATCCTGCAGGTCGAGAGAGACCATCCAGTCTCCCTCTCTGACCGCTGCTAGGACGGACTTCGTGGCCTCCATCGTAAATTTTGTTTTTAAAACAAAAACGTTGAGCGCACTGACGTCCAGCACTGGCCTCCAACCTCCTGTATGCTTTGGTACTAGGAAGAGACGGTTGTAAAATCCCGGTGATTGAAGGTCCGAGACTTTCACCACCGCTCCCTTCTCTAGCAACAGAGACACCTGCTGATGTAGAGCTTGTCTCCTTGACTCCTCTCGATACCTGGGAGAGAGGTCTAAAGGAACTGTTACTAGAGGAGGTCTGCGTACAAAAGGTATTTTGTACCCCTCCTTGAGCAACAACACAGAGTCTTGGTCTTCACCCCTCTTCTCCCAGGCCTGCCAGAAGTTGTTCAGTCTGGCCCCTACCGCTGTCTGAGGACGTGGGCAGTCAGACTCTGCCACTGGAGGACTTGGATCCTCTCCTCTTGCCTCTTTTACCGTCGGCACGAGCGCCTCCCCTGCTGGGGGCTCTGCCACGAAAGGGCGGGATAAACCTAGTCGCTGGGGTATCGATCTTGGGTCTCACGACATAAGACGATGAAGGAGCAACCTTGCGAGCAGAAGTAGCCATCAGGTCGTGTGTATCCTTCTGCACCAGCGAAGCCGCAATGTCCTTGATCAGCTGTTGAGGAAACAAGGCAGCTGATAAGGGGGCAAAGAGAAGCTCCGACCTTTGACAGGGAGTCACTCCTGCCGAAAGGAACGAGCAAAGAGTCTCCCTCTTCTTCAGGACTCCAGCTGTAAAGGTAGCGGCGAGCTCATTGGAGCCATCACGGATGGCTTTGTCCATGCAAGACATAATAAGCACGGAAACCTCCTGGTCAGCCGACGAGATCTTCCTGCTTAATGCTCCTAGAGACCAATCTAAAAAGTTAAAAACTTCGAAGGCCCTGTAAACCCCTTCAAGGAGATGGTCAAGGTCCGAGGAGGACCAACAAACTTTAGAGCGCTCATGGCCAGGTGACGGGGAGAGTCTACGAGGCTTGAGAAGTCTCCCTGGGCAGAGGCAGGGACCCCCAAGCCGAGAACCTTTCCCGTGTCATACCAGACGCTCGATCTAGAAGCTAGTTTAAAAGGAGGGAAAGCAAAGGCCGTCTTCCCCAAACTCCTCCTGGTAACCAACCAGTCGCCTAGCAAACGTAAAGCCCTCTTAGAAGAGCGAGAGAGCACTAGCTTAGTAAAAGAAGGCTTCGAAGTAGCTAAGCCTAGCGCAAACTCTGAAGGAGGCGAACGAGGAGCAGAAGTTACAAAATGGTCTGGGAAAAGATCCTTAAAAATCATCATGATTTTCTTAAAGTCCATACAGGGTTGAGCAGCTTTAGGCTCTTCTCCGTCTGATAAAACACCCAAAGGAATATCAGTAGGCGGAGGATCAGCAGCATCCTCATCTGAAGGAACCTCGTCCGACAATTGTCGAGTCTCAAGAAAAGGAGAGACCTGCCGCGGTGGCAATGCTTGACAGGCAAAGTCTACAAGCAAAGGAGCAGCAGTAGCAGTCAAGGAAGCGACGTCATGTCGCTGCTGAAAGGACTGACCAACAACAACAACAGGAGTTGATGGACGCTCGACGTCAAGTCGAGACTGCCTTGACTGCCTAGACTGAGCAGTCAAAACAACCCTTGACTGCGGTGCTTGACGCTCAACGTCAAAACGAGGCAACTGAGCTGGTTGGCAAACGTCCTGAACGTCAACACGAGACTGTGGCAGCGGCTGAACGTCAACACGAGGCTGCGGCAGCGGCTGAAAGTCAACACGGGACTGCAGCGAGTGAGGATCCAAGTCACGTGACTGACGTGACAAACTACCGACATCACGTTTCATAACGTCAAAAGGACGAGTAAAAGCTCGTTTGGGCGGCTGACGGCCAGAGTCTCGATCAGCGTAACGGCGAGGATCATCGTGAACCTGCTCAACGGTATACTCCTCCATAAGGGAGGCAAGCTTAGTCTGCATATCCTGCAGGACAACCCATTTAGGATCAACGGGAGTCGGGACGGGCCGAGATAATGGTAACGTCTGTGTCGGCAAAACATTGCCTTTACTGAGACTCTCGGAGCCCGTGTAACGCTTACGTTTAATCGGCGAACAGTCTTCCGACGACTGCAAAGGGTCAGAGCTGTCCCAATGGCTACAGCCAGGACGCTGGACCTGTCCTGAAGGGACTGACTTCCGCTTCAAGGGTCTAGAAACCTTGCGCCAAGGTTTCTTTTGCGAGAAGCCTTCGGAAGACGAGGAGAAAACAGCCTCGCTCATCTTATGGTAGGGGCGATCTTGACGAGACACGCCCGATACTAAAGAGGGAACGTCTGTACGTTAGTTAAAGCCTCTCGTCCCCTTAAGTCCTACGACATTACTTCTCCCTGGTGCAGGGGAGCCTGATAGAGGTCTCGGACTAGGGGAACGACAAGCACGAACAGACGAACCCTCGGTCGCAACACTAAAAACACTTTGCGCACTTATCACTTTATCCCCACGATTTTCTGATTTGGCACTCTGACACTTCAATAATTTCACATCCGACATGAGTTGATTACGGTCCGATGCTAAGGACTCAACTCTCTCGCCCAAAGCTTGAATGGCAAGCAACATATCCCGAATGGACGGTTCATGAGTGCTAGTAGAGGGTTCAGGAACAACTACTACAGGGGAAGGATTAGGTTCAGGGGCATGGGAGGAGGAAAATTCCAACGACCTAGAGGAGCTTCTCCTCACCCTATCTCTCTCAAGCTTACGAGAATATTTATCAAACTCTAGCCAGTCGAATTCCGACAAGACCACGCACTCATCACACCGATCTCCTAATTGGCAGGTTTTACCCCGGCAATTAGAACACACGGTATGTGGGTCGAGAGAGGCCTTGGGAAGACGTTTGTTACAATCCCTAGCATTACATTTGCGAAATTTAGGTCCAGGGATAGGAGAAGGGTCAGCCATATTGAACAGTCAAAGAAAATCCAAAACAAATCCAAAGTCATTAACAATAAACACTATCCAAAAAAGGGTTCAAGAGTTTTAATTGAAGAGAAAAACACCTGTCACTGCGAAAGCTCAAAACAACCAAATAGAAGTACTTCACCAAAAATGACGAAAACTCCAGGTCAACAGCGAGCGGAATCAACTTGTCGACAAGACCGACAGAGAAGAACTGGAGCTGTTTACATGTATATGCGGTATCTGGCCGATAGTCGGCGCTGGTGGGCACACCCGCAACCTTCATGGCGATCGCTCGCGAGTTTTTGTGTTTCTGTCGAGCCGTCCGAACCTCAGCTATTATATATTCACCGGCTAAGTTTAATATTTAAAAACAATCCACGCTATTTAATAGGGGTAACTCAACCCTTAGGTGGGTGGTAAGTCCCAGCCATCACTGGCTTTTGGCTTTTTGCCCGGGGACTCGGTATCTGTTTGTGTTAGTGCTCAAAGATAAGGAGTCCCTGCACCTCACAAGTGCCTTGCTCTGCAAGGACCGCGGCCTACGTAAGCTTGTGTGTGAAAGAATGAAGTGTGACTCGTCCTAAGAAGTTGACCTGAAGTCGTTAAGATGGAATTCTAGGATAGGACGTTCCCAATACCACCTCATAAGGGTATGGGGACGTGACAGTATTATCTTAATACTAGGAACACATGGAAACATGGTTTACTTGCAGTGGTTTGAGGTCAACTGTGTAGAGAACCCAGGATGCTGCTTTCCCCAAGAGAGGGGAGAATGAAGAAAAGAAGAAGGGCCAGGCATACCTTTTCATTCATGCAAAATAAAACTGGGTAACAATGCCCTCAACCCTCTGCTACTTCTCCATAAGGAGCCTGAGGTTTAAACCAGCTGTTGTGCAGCCACCACAGGGCCGACAGAAAACGTATCGAGCCTCCTGTGGGTCCCATCTTGCAGGTAGTGGGCTGTGAAAGTCGTCTGACGCTTCCAAACCCCTGCTTGTAAAACCTGCATCATTGAGTAGTAGTTCTTGAAAGCCAGGGACGTAGCGATGTCCCTGACATCGTGTGCTCTAGGGCGACGTGACGGAGAAGGGTCGGGATTCAGGGAATGATGGATAACCCTGCGAATGCACGCTGAGATAGTATTCTTAGTGACCCTCCTCTTCGTACTTCCGGTGCTCACAAACATTGCCTGCACCCGAGGACGAATTGCAGCTGTTCTCTTAAGATAGAGCCTCAGACTCCTCACTGGGCATAGCAGTAGATGGTCTGGGTCATCTGTTACAGAACGAAGACTCGAAATCCGGAAAGAGTCGAACCGAGGGTCCAGCACTCCTGGATTTTATGTCTTAGCAACAAACTCAGGGACGAATCTGAACGTTACCTTCCCCCATCCCATTGAATGGGCGATGTCATACGAGAGACCATGAAGTTCGCCGACTCGCTTAGCCGAGGCCAAAGCAAGTAGGAACACCGTCTTCCAAGTCAGGTGGCGATCAGAGGGTTGGCGTAATGGTTCAAAGGGAGGTCTCTTAAGAGACCTGAGAACTCGAACCACGTTCCATGGAGAAGGTCTCACTTCCAACTGAGGGCAGGTAAGTTCATACCTTTATATGAGTTAAGAAAGTTCCAGCGAAGAAGAAATGTCCATTCCTTTGAGCCTGAAGGCAAGACTTAAGACTGAGCAACAGCCTTTCACTGCCGAGACCGAAAGGCGCATTTCTTCCCGCAAATACACGAGAAACTCCGCTATTGCTGAAATAGTGGTATCAAATGGAGAGATATCACTTCCACAACACCAACCACAGAAAACTCTCCACTTTGCCTGGTAGACCCCTGCACATGATTTTCGCAGGTGTCGAAACATCCTTTCAGCAACTTGTTGCGAAAAGTCTCTCTCTGTGAGGAGATGCTGGATAGTCTCCAGGTGTGAAGCCGCAGCGAAGCTACGGCTTTGTGAAAAATGTTAGCGTGTGGTTGTTTGAGTAGCTCGTGTCGTGGAGGAAGTTCTCTCGGGAGTTCCGTCAGGAGCTGCAGAAGGTCCAGAAACCATTCTGCGTGATGCCATAGCGGAGCTTTCAAGGTCATTGAAAGGTTGACCGATATTCTGGTCTTGTTGAGTGCCCTCCTCATCAGATAGAATGGAGGAAAGGCGTATACGTCGATGTTATCCCACCGTTGTTAGAAAGCATCTTGCCAGAGAGCCTTGGGGTCCGGGACTGGGGAGCAGTAAAGCGGAAGTTTGAAATTCAAAGCTGTCGCGAACAGATCCACCGTCGAGGAACCCCACAAAGTCAGGACTTTGTTGGCTACTAGATGATCCAAAGACCACTCGGTACTCACCATCTGGGATGCCCTGCTCAGACTGTCGGCGAGCACATTCCTCTTGCCTGGAATGAAGCAACCTGATAGTGGAATCGAGTGGACTTCGGTCCATCTCAGTATCTCTACTGCCAGATGGGATAGCTGCTCTGAAAAGGTACCTCCCTGCTTGTTGATGTAAGCCACTACCGTGGTGTTGTCGCTCATCACCACCACAGAGTGACCCGCCAGGTACTGTTGGAACTGATCAAGTGCCAGGAATACGGCCTTCATTTCTAGCAGATTTATGTGGAGGCATTTTTCTGATTCTGACCAGAGGCCTGAGGTCCTGTGGTTCAGAATATGGGTCCCCCACCCTTTCTTTGAGTCGTCCGAAAACAGCATCAAATCCGGGGGAGGACGAGAAGATCCACTCCCTTTCGTAGGTTCTCATCTGTCACCCACCACTGAAGGTCCGTCCGTTCCGCAGGACCCATAGGGACCATGACGTCCGGGAAATCGTGTCCTTGATTCCACCGAGACTTGAATCGCCATTGCAGGGATCTCATCCTGAGGCGACCGTTTGGAACTAGACGGGCCAGGGAAGAAAGGTGACTGAGGAGACATAACCACGATTGGGGTGGGAGTTCTTCTCGTCTGAGGAAAGGATCTGCGACCCTCCTCAGCCTTGCTATCCTGTCGTCTAATGGAAAGGCTTTGTGGAGATTGGTGTCCAATATCATGCCTAGATATACCAGTCGCTGAGTTGGAAGCAGAGAAGACTTCTCGAGATTTACCATGATCCCTAGATCTTGGCAAAGTCCCAGAAGCATGTCTCAGTGTCGAAGAAGGGTCGACTCTGAGGCCGCCAGGATCAGCCAGTCATCCAGATAACAGAGGAGACGAATGCCGATCCTGTGTGCCCACGCAGAAATCAGGGTGAACACTGGTAAATACCTGAGGTGCTGTGGAGAGACCGAAACACAGCACCTTGAACTGGTAAACCTTGTTGTCTAAGTTGAATCTTAAGTACTTGCTTGAAGACGGATGGACTGGGATCTGGAAGTACGCGTCCTTCAGGTCTAGTGTACACATGAAGTCTTGTGGTCTCACTGTAAGTCTGACCGTGTCTGCCGTCTCCATGCTGAACGGGGTTTGTTTGACAAACCTGTTCAGAGCTGTGAGGTCGATGACTGGTCTCCAGCCTCCAGACGCCTTCCTTACAAGAAAGAGTCGACTGAAGAAGCCTGAGGAGCCGTCGACGACCTCCTGGAGAGCGTCCTTCTTTAACATGGTCTCGACTTCTGCCCGTAGGGCTTGGCCCCTTGCCGATCCCATGGCAAAGGAGCTCAACGACACTAGATCCGCTGTCAGGGGAGGTAGAGATGTTGTGAACGGGACGCGATATCCCTGACTGGTTACGGAAATCGTCCCCGAGTTGCTGCCATCTGATTGCGCAGCTTTGTAGGCATCCTGCCACTGGTGGACATGCAGAGTGATTGCCAATCCTAGCGTTTGTGGCCTCGGCCACTCCCTCTAGGATTTTTCCCTCCCTTGGAGGACCTTTTGCCTTTGTCTTTGACAGGAAAGGGCTTCGACACCGTTATCTTTGCTGCCACTGCCGGATTCGTAGTCTTGGACGGGCGAGGTTGTTGAGGTGCTGGAGGTTTGCAGGGATTTGATGTGAGTCCTGATTGGACTTCCTTCACCTCTCAGCTGCCTGTTCCACGTCTTTAAGCTCAAACAGATTCTTCCCTAAAAGGGAAGAATGTCTGAGCCTGCTGACCTCGACGGCTGGGACCTTCTTGTGGAACACCTCTGCCACCGCATCACGTCGTTTCAGGATGGAATTGGCCCACAAGTTCGAGACATGGTGGGCCAGAAACTCAATGGTGCGGGTGCCCGAAAGGAGGAAGGTCTCCAGGGCCTTCGTGGTGCTCTCCTTAGACAGGTCCTCGGATCGCAACAGGATGCCACGAGACCCCAGCCAGACGTCCAGCCACGAAGTAGCCTGCATGGCACACTTCGCAACCTTCTCCTGACTCAGGATCTCTGTCGCCGAGAAAGACACTTGCCGGCTAGAGAGCCTCTCTAGAGGGACTCCCTAGGTGAGCTCTTCCACCGAATGGTGCAAGGGGAGAGCTAAGCAAGACTCCTCCATGATCTCAAAGTTCCTCCTCTGGTGGATACGACGAGGAGGGAGGAGCTTGTTGCCAGCAGTGGAATGGCTGGAGGAGGCGAGTTCGGAGAGCTGGCCCTCAACCTTATCCCTGGCACTCTTCACCCCTTGGGACCAGGGCAAAGCCGCACTGGCCTTAGCGGGTTTCTGAGTGCCAAAGACTCGGTCCAGGACCGTGTCCTTGCCCTCTCGAGGAGGAATCTCAGTGTCCTGGAACCCGTTGAGATGCCTCATCAGGGTCAGAACCTACCAGAAGGCATGCTCTGACTCCTGTGGCTCCCCTCCTGGAGAACTGGCAGCAAAGTCTCCCGTCCCCAAAGGCTCTTCTTGGGGGGACACGTGGACGTTCTCTGCGGGGCTTGTTGGCTCTGATCGAATCCTTGAGGAAGACTTGGGGATGGTTTTAGAGTCCTTAGGCTCCCTCCTGGGAGGAATACAGGACTCCAACAACGACGTCTATGGGCTCTTCTTCGCCGGAACCCGGGACGATTCTCCTGCACGAGGTGGGGTTTCTCCCATTGGTGCAATGGGAGAACGTCTCACCTCGGTTGACTCCCCTGAGGACAGAAAATCCTCGTCCACAGGAGAGGGAGAGAAAGTCTGGGGGGGGGAAGAGCCTCCCTCAAGGACTTCCGAGGAGCCAGCTTGGCCCTGGGAGATGTTACCACGACTTCTACTCCTCTCTTCCTCTTCAGTGGGGTCGGAGCTGCCATTGATTTGAGGCCCAATTCAGAGAAGGCAGGTTTGAAAGCCTGCATGACGGCTCTGACAAGGGGCCCGAACCATGGCTGCTTACTGACAGCTGTGCTGTCAGAGACTCCTTCTGAAGGGAAGGGGATCGGGCGATCCTTCGAAGTAGAAACAACTGGGCCTGCCTGAAAAGAAAGGGAAGAAGAAGGTTGGTTCCTGGACCTATCTGGAGTATTCCCCTCCTCCTGCGGGAGCGCTGATCTGCGCATGCGGCGGGGTGTGTGTGTGTAAAGATGACGACCTGGAGGCTCTCGTCCCTGTAGCTTTGCGCGGGGGCTTGCGCTGTGAATCCCGAGGGGAATCGAGCTGGTACGATGGAATTTTCCCTGGTTTATGCTCAGGCAAACGTTCGCGCAGAGATGATGGCGAGGGCGCGAGGGCGAGCGCTGGTGTGCAGGATAACTAAGCCTTCAGCTGCATCAGGAACCATAGCAGAGGTTTGACCTAACTCGTCGCAAGCCCCTGCCACAACGTCGACGATAGACGGAGGATCAACCTATGCTACCGCCGGCGACTGTTTGACAGCAGCCCCCAACCTGATTATGTCAAACAGGGCTTCCTTGGAGGGCGAACCCTGAAGCCCCAAGGAAGCCCAAAGCTGCAATAAATCATTGTTAGACACATTATCAGAAATATCCTCCCCCGGGGGAGGAGGACCTGCCTCGCTATGGGAGGCAACTCCCTCTCCCGAACCCGGAGGTTGGTGAACGTAAATACGGCCTACGCTACCACTCGACGGCCCCTCGGGAGAGACCGATCGAGTGGGAGCTTCGGAGGAGGTTCGGGCTACGGAAGAAGAGTCCTTGGGATTTTCTCTCTTCAAGGAAACCCCTGGAGGAGAAATATCCCGTTTGGACTTCTTCCGGCGCCGGGAAAACCTCTCTCCCAGTAACTCACCGCATACTTTATTTCTTTCACACCATTGGCCCCTGCAATAAGGACATAAGGTGTGAGGGTCTGTGTCCACCGCCGACATAAACGTTCCGCAAGGGTGGTCAGGTAAGCCGGGACACTTCCGCATGGTAGAGGCCAACTTCCAAACACACTGAAAAGAAAAAGCAAACAACAAAGATCAAAGGCTGTCATAAGTGAGGGTGGGAGCAGACACGTCTGATCGTCACCCGAGCCAAAAGCAAAGTGGGTTAATCACAGGTGTGTGAGGGGGGGAGGGGTAGCAAGCTACCCCTCCCTACCCCCTCGTTAAAATACTAATGGCTCGTCATTTCAGCTACGCCAAAAGTAATACCCATATTAAATAGCGTGGTTTGTATTTCAGTTACGGAACAACTTCGGTTTATTTCTCTGGGAGTACTGTATCACTGTAGCAAATATCCCTTAGAAAGGCTACCTAAAGGAACCTTCCATCAGGACGACATGGCTGAGCCCATAAATGCAGTATATATAAAATTAAGAGGAGGAATTGCCAGATCTATGTCATTTTCCACTTGAATTCTTGCTGGATCTTTGCAAACACTATTAATCATTCTTTCCCAGACCCAAAGCATTAAAAAAGAATAATCTATAGAATTTCTCCCAACCCCCTCCCCAAAAAATTACTTGAAAGTTCCCCTTGTCCCAAATTCAAATAATTACAGATATTTCATTAAATCTATAAAAACGAAATACAACTCAACACTCACCTTTAGTTCATTTATATATATAAAATCAAGTGGAGGAAGTGCCAGGTCTATATCATTTTCCACTTGAATTCTTGCTGGATCTTTGCAAATACTATTCATCATTCTTTCCCAGCCCCGAAGCTGTGCTAGCTGTTTTGAACGTTCATTCTGAATAGTTTGAGCTATGACTTCACATTTTAATTTTTCTTTGAAATTCTTATAGCATTCCACCTAAAAAAAAATAGAGAATAATGATAAAAAAATCTAAAATACTAACTAAAAAAAATAACACATGCATGTTTACCTTAAGAATCAAATTATACACAACAAAATAATGAAAGGGATAACAAACACTAACCAAAAACAGTGACATGTACAAGTAGTTAGAATACTTAAGTACAGTTCAGTAGTACCTTGATTTACTAGACTGAATTTGAACAAACCAGTTTACAAGAAAAATTTCCCCTCAATATATGCATTTTATTGTGTAAACTAGTATTAACAAGAGAAGCAAAAGTCAGTTACACAGTGCCCATATGCCAAACATGAAGTGTTCATGTGATGTTTTAACTCATTTTTATCTTTTCAAAGAAAAGGACAAAACTGAATGGAAGTGTGAAATAAAAGATGACCAGGAGTCAATAACGAGATTCAGCATGATAGGGAATGTCTTTCAAGAGAGAACTCCTAATATTTTACCCAAAATGCTCATGGAGGGAGTCTCCTTCCAAGTAGTAACCAATTCATCCCATTCCTCCTGTTTCTCTCACATCCGACGTAACTATCACATAAGTTTACGGTAATGTCACTATTTATTTTTCCATTGTGAATTATTGATTTATACTCCTTCCTGATGTTTGGGGTTATTTGTTCACTAAATTCAATTACAAACCTATCAAAATGGGTGTGTGTTCATGAACTTTTGGAATGCATAGAATGAATTTCCCTTATTTCTTGATGGAAAAACTGTTTAACATACTGTACAAAAATTTTAAGTTACGAGCTCGCTCACAGAGCAAAAGACACTCATACCACTGTATAAAAGTTTCTAAATTGAATTTTTTTTTTTTTTTTTACTTCTTACCTTTTTTGCATGGAGAGCTTTATCCGCTAATTCATACATGTCTTCTTTGGACATCAGAGTTTTTGACAACAAAGACTTGAGGTTTGGGGGATTTGAGTCCCGTCTATATTCGTTTTGCAGAAGAGTAAAAAAAGCTTCATATAAATACTTCTGTAATGATTTGTCTATAGGACATGATGCACCAAAATACCTGGAAATAATTAAAATGAATTAGGACTCAACAAATGAGAAAATACTACAGAAACCTTGTCACAGTTTCATTCAAGATATGCTTCCATATTAACTATGAGACAGTCAGATACAAATAAATGTAATAACTCTACAGTAGATTTTATTTTACTTTATCATATAAGAATAGGTTTCCAGTAACATGCTAGAACTCAAATTACACCAATAACTAATCAATAAGTAAAAATGTTAACGAAATCAAATTAAAACTATTCAATAGAACTTACTCAACACTCCTCGAATCCTTTTCACGTTCAGTTAACACTTGTTTGTAAAACTCAATGAGAACTTCAGAGCAGTTCTCTAAATGCTCTGAAGGCTCCCATGTGCAGTCTTCTGGACCATACCCCTTCCAAGAGACCTTGTATAAATATTCCGGCTGAAAAAAAATAAGATAAAACTATATTTTTTGTCCCTGAAGATGTGTCTTCCCCAAACTAGAGTTGGAAGGATGGCCACAATACTTATATTTCACACACACACATATATATATACACATCTGACTTACTTATAGATGACAATATGGACAGTATCTTACCAAGGCCTTCAAACAAACCTACCCCGTGTCGCTTGTAAGTGATTATGTTTTCCACCTCATAAAGAACTTCTTCATTTGGCAAGCTTTCCTTCGTATCTCCATTTGCCTGAGTTTCGTCTTTCAGGTCCTTTTCTCTGACTAAGTAATCATCTATTAAGCTTCTTCTGGGCTTCTTTACAGCTTGGTAGGTTAACCCTACGTTAAGCTTTCTTCCGGAGGTTTTTTCAGGCTGCTGCGTAACTGCAACTTGGGAGGATAGCTCCCCGTTACGCTTTCTGCCGGGGGTTTTTGCTGGCAGTTGCGTAACTGTTAATTCATCGTCATTACCCGGTTCTGATACTGGTGGTGTAATGTTGAGGTTGGCTTTAGCTAAAATAGCTGTAAAATAAAAAAAAAAATTCTAATATGAAAGTTCTTAGTACTTTACTGTTTCAAATTCTTAGTTTTCTAATTTTCTGTTTTATTACTTATCTAATAAAAATAAAATATATAGGATATAAGTAACTCCCCCTTTTGTCTATTTGACTTACATAATTTTCGACATTGTCGCTTATCCTTAACTAATAAATATCACAAATTTCAAAAGTACTTCATATTTTTCCTAACTATACAAACCTGAATCCGTTAATAGAAGTATAACTTCAGCAAAACTAAAACTTGACTGATAAAATTTTGATCAAGGTGACGGTAGTTATTGACAGGTGGCGGAAAAGCCTCCACCCACTGCCAGGAAACATAGTAGCCATTTTGCCCTTCACCTAAGAATTGCAGGTTGGATGAGACAGGAAGTGTAACTTAAAAGACTCCAAGTTTGAATATTTAAGAAAAATACAAATTACTTTTAAAATTTGATTTGTTTCTACACAAATACAAACCATTGTCTATTCATATAAGGCTTATACTTTGGAGGGATTAAGTTCTTATAACAAATCTGGCTGGTTTAGAGTCCTTGGATGTGAGGATACTCAAACCTGTTGACTCCAATTAAACAGAGTAAAGATTCTAAGGTGATAGACCAAGTTTCTCTATCGAGATGTACATCGTCACATATGAACCCATATCATTTATAGGATAGTCTGAAATGAATGGATGTATTGCTTTTAGAAAATGATGGTTTGTATTTGTCCAGTAAATGGGGAGTTTGTGGTTCAGTGAGGTTGCAAACATGTCAACTGCTTGGGGAGCCCTACAAGGTCAGAATCTTTGTCACTATCCGAGGACTCAAAGACCACTTGGAACCCATCTATTGAGTTCTCCTTGTTTCCAAGGTGCCGGATGATCTTCACCTGTGAAAAGATAGGCAATGAGCTGCTCTGTGAAACTTTTTCATGCGAGGATGACATATAAGGTTTGGCCAATCTGGAAGTTCTCTTGGAACTTCTATGAGAAGATCCAGGAGTTGGTACTACTCCAAGAGAGGCCACTTTGGTGCGACTAGTGTTACTCTTAGATTCTGTGATGCTCTGACCTTGTTCAGTACCTGACAGATCAGGCAGAACAGGGAAAATGCATAGATACCCATTCTGTCCACCGGGCGTGGAAACGCGTCTTCAATCACTGCAACTGGGTCTGGAACTAGAGAACAATGCTCTGGGAGTTTGTTATCAGATGTGTAGCAAACATGTCAATGATCGGAGAATTAAGATTATTATTAATTGCTAAGCTACAACCCTAGTTGGAAAAGCAGGCTTCTATAAGCAACTCTCAGTTCAATAGCCCCTTTCCTCTCATAATTCTGTAATGGTTTTGGCTTCAGTTTAAACTCTCTCGAAGGTAACTTTACTGATCTAGGTACAAGCATTGCCGTGGATAATTTGGTATTACCGTTCCTAGGAGGACCTGAAAATGTATAAGAGTCTAGTAGAGGATGGAAAACTAGTTCCAGACACATCTATACGTACAAGCATGGCTGTGGATAATTTGGTATTACCGTTCCTAGGAGGACCTGAAAATGTATATGAGTCTAGTAGAGGATGGAAAACTAGTTGCAGACACATGTATACAAGTTGTTTTTGCTCGTGTAACGGCGGCATCATACTCTGCATGTGACTTAGGGTAGTGTGTTCAGTTTGTGCGTCTACTAAGAGACACGTAATGAAGGCGGCAGAATACTTGTTTCAGCGTTTTTTTTCTGAGCCGCCATTAACGAACGCTTCTCAGTACCTGTTTGTAGAAGTGAGCGTAGAACTTGCTTGTAGGTCTGCAGGTACAGGGCTAAATTTGCAATCGCACTTGGGCCATATGACCAAACCTGTAAATTCTTGGTTCTGAGTTACCTAAAAAGATGAGGCCTTCCTTGGCGAGGAGCTAGTTGCTTCTTTCAGAGAAGACTTACCTTTCATACCTCTAGGAGTTACAGGGGTGTTCGACTCTTTATGAGCATGAATAGGAAAGTAGTATTATCCTTCCAATAAAGCTGCTTCTATACCTGGGGAAATAGGTTGACTTGAGGTGGCATACTTCTAGGAGATGCTTTTAAACTCTCATTGTGAAGAGCTCCTGCATTGTAGAGGAGAAAACTTCCTGATCTGCAATATCTGAACTAAAGACATGACCTGAGCTACACACACTCGTGGGGAGAGATGGGGACCTGTTAAGGTTCTTATGATCTGGTGAGACTAATGCAACTAGTAGTCTCTTCCTCTGGCTGAATAAGAGGTGCTGCCAAAGATTCTGTCACTATGTGAGATTTCAGGTTCACCAAATACGATGAGTGCTAACACATCTACAAAATCATCAAGCTGTAAAATATGGCCTTCATCCTTAGATACCAGTAGAAGAAAAGGAGCATCACTTACCACACCACCCAGGACACAAAGGATGGGGTCTACCTCTACTTGGCTCATGAAGACCACAAGGGTAACCTTCAAGACTGCGTCAATTTCTCATACCAACTTGAGATAAACTTTAATCACTAATGCACACTGTAAAAGAAAGAGCACAAAGCATAAAACATAGCGAGGACAGTGATCGTAGACAGACGTCCAACTGGAACGACGACCAGGAGCAAAGTGATAAAAGTCCCACAGACTCGCCGTTCCTACCCTGTGTGGATGGGATGCTGGTAATCATACAATGATACCACAATTTCCTAATTCTGATCAGCAAAACCAACAGAATAAACCCATTTTCATGATTAGGTTTATATTTGTGCAAGAACAAGCGTGTTTCAGAATGTATAACAAGTTTTTAAGTGTTAAGAGAGCTTAAAAAAGCTTACAGTTATAAAAGAAACAAAATGAGAAAGAAGAAAAACCACAGATTTTCAGTATCATAGGAGTGACTGGAAAGTACACACACACACACAGATTGCACATATAGAATCTTTCCACTGGTTGAAAAGGGTGGTTTGATCATGTATTATCACATGAAAACATACTAAGTAGCCCTTACATAATCATGGATAAAGACTAGAATACTAAGCATCTTAGTTGGTAAGGCATGGAGACAAAAACTAGGGTATCAGGTAGGGTAATGCTCATGCAGAGACTGTTTCCATTGACTAATGTGTTGAAATTACATATAAAATGAAAACATAATAAAATAGCCTTTACATTATCAAAAATAAAGACTAGAATCACAACCTCAGTTGGTGGGGGTAAAATCAAGGACCAAAACAGTTAAATATCCTTTAGGGGCAATTTGCAACCATAAACTAATGATTTTAATTTTCATAAAGTTCATATTTGTAAATGTCATTTATTTTATAAACATCTACCCTTGAACCCGGCATATTTTGATGTGAAATATAGGTGATCATATTGAAGGGATTAACTACAATTACCTGATTGATCTGTTGAAGTGTCCACTTGTTCTTCCTCAGTTGTTGATTTCCTTTCTTTTTGTTCTCCCTTTTCATTAGTATGCCTAAGTTTGCCCAACCTACTGCCCATGTCAGTCACACCACTTTCTACCTGTATAAAAAAAATTATGATGACAATAGCATTTAATATACAATATAATCAAAAGAGATAACTTGGCTAGGAAAAGACCAACAGTTTAAAATGACAAATTCGTAGATAATTTGTATTTTTCCTAAATATACAAACCTTAGCTATCTATTAGAGGTTATACTTTCGGAGGAGCTGAAATCACGAGCCATTAAAATTTAGCGAGGGTTAACTACCCACACAACTGGTTAGCGAGGGGAGGTAGCTTGCTACCACTCCCATTCACACACCTGTGATTTAATCACTTTGCTTGGAGGTAGGACTTCAAGGGGGATAGGGACGGCGGGCAAGTTTGTATAAATAGCTAAGATTTGTATAGTTAGGAAAAAATACAAATTACCTACGAATTTATCATTTGTTCCGTAACTGGAATACAAACCACGCTATTTATTAGGGGTGACTCACCCATTAGGAAGGGTGGACACCCCTGCCAATCTGGCTTTTGGCTTTGCCCGGGGACTCCTTATCTGGGTATGTTAGTACTCAAAAATAATTAGTCCCTGCCCTCGCTAAACCTTGCTACGCAAGCTGGGTGTGGAGACATGTAGAAGTGTGACTGTCTAGGTAAAGTTATTCCGAGTCTATGTAAGAAAAACATGATGTAACCAAGATTTCCCAATACCACCTCGTCAGGGTATGGGGACGCAACAGTATTAGCTTAATACTAGGTACACAAGGGAGCATGGTTTACCTGCAGTGGTTGAGGTCAGCTTATGCAGAGAATCCAGGATGCTGCTTTCCCCACGAGAGGGTAGGATGAAGAAAAGAATAAGCGTCAGTCAAATCTTTTCATTCACGCAGACTAAAACCGGGTAACAGTGCCCTCAACCTTCTGCTACTTGTACAATAAGGAGCTTGAGGTATACAACCAGCTGTTGTGCAGCCACCACCGGACTGATAGAGATCGTATCGAGTTCCTGTGGGTCACGTCTTGCAGGAGAAAGGTTGTGAAAGTCACCTGGAGCATTCACATCCTTTCTTGTAAAACCTGCATCACAGAGTACTCTGCTAAGAAGGACCAGGGGCATAGTTATGCCCCTGACACTGTGAGTCGTCATGTCGAGATGATGTTTCGGTGATCCTCCTCTACTCTCTCCCAGTGCTGACAAGAGGAGGGACTCGGGCAGCCTGTTGCCGTTTTCTTTAGGTAAAGTCTCATACCTTACCCTGGGTACATTAAAGGATGATCTGAATCGTCCGTTACCTAGTTGAGACTTGTGTAGGATCCGTCACCTCTGGAGACTGTGTCTGGTGACATACTCAGGAACGAAACTGAACATTGTCTTTCGCCCTTCTCAATAATGGGTGATGTCGAAAGAGACCATGAAGTTCCTTGACTCGTATGGTTGCTGTCCGAGTGTGTAGGAACATTGTGTTCTTAAATCAGGAGAAAATTTGTTGCCTGGTGAAGTGGAACACAAGGAGGTCCCTTTAGGGATCGGAGATTTGAACCATGTATTGAAAGGAAGGTCTCAATTCCGACTGGGGAAAGGCAAGTTGTAAGTCCATATGAGTTAGGAAAAGTTTATCGATGAGAGGATGTCCTTTCTATCAGTTTGAAGGTGAAGGATCAAGGTTGAGTGATCATCTTTACCTGTCAAAACTGAATACAGGTATTGCTCGACTTACGACCGAGATAGGGACCGAGAGATGAGTCGTAAGTAGAGTTGGCCGTATGTCGAACTAGAAAAGTGAAGTTTCCTTAGATTTATTTTAATACGTTATGATTCGGCAATCATCTGGATCATATTTTGTCCATATTTTCTTACTGTCTATCATTATTCCATTTTCTTGTTTCATAGGATATCATATGCTCTATAAATGCATTATTGTATTCTATTCATCAATTTTGGAAGAATTTTACAATCGAGTACTGAAAATTTTGTTTACCTTTGGTAATGATCAGCTGATCTGAAAGTGCCGCTACCTACCGTATGAAAATATGGCGTACATACGTATGGCATATTTTTTTATGATTTCTTAACTTATTAGAAATATCTTCATGATGAATATTACATCAACGCCAATATGTTACAGGAAATCAGTTTCCATACAGATCGTCTAATCATTAGGTATAATGCGAAATCGTTGTAGCTCTTTCTGTGTGTGTGTGTGTGTGTGCTCGCTCTCGCAATCGCATACGGGTAGTTCATTTATAAAGCTTCATACAGTATTGTAGTTCAATATTAAGCCTTTATATTTCATTAGACATTACTGTGTTTAATTGTGGTTTATTAAAGAACGTTTATAATTTATTTTTCAATTTCTTGAGCATATCAATAATCAACAAATGCTTTTAATTTACTTTTGGTTGGCATCAGCTGATCTCAAGGTCACGCTGCCGTATTACTATCATTAATCAACAAATACTTTTAATTTACTTTCGATTGGCATCAGCTGATCTCAAGGTCACGCTGCCGTATTACTATTATGAGCACATATATATAGTGCGAATAACACTGATTTATATAATTTTCTTGACATTCGAAATTTCTTCATAATGCATATTACATCAGCGCCAATATGGTATAGGGTATCACATTTTCCATACAGTTCGTTTATAGACCTTATTATTAGTTATAAAAGGAATATAATTGCTCTCTCTCTCTCTCTCTCTCTCTCTCTCTCTCTCTCTCTCTCTCTCTCTCTCTCTCTCTCTCTCTCTCTCTCTCTCTCTCTCTCTCTCTCTCTCTCTCTCTCTGTATTTTGTTTTTAATTCAGTTGTATCTTCATATTTTTTTTTTTTAAATTATTAAAAAATTCTATATATCATTATTCAATGTTTCGATTATGGGATTAGTAACGCATCGGAAGGAAATCACTTGATTTGCCTCTCGCCTTCCGCCAGAAATATGACGTCATCAGACTTTTTTCTTAAATTAACGGTAAGTTGTACTAATCTTATAACTAATGATACAGACCACTAAACACTTGATATCGTTACCGGGTGTTTCGATGATGGGAATGCTGTAATAAGATTACTCGGTAACAATGAAAGGAAATCATTCGGTTTGTCAGCGCGATTCCGCCAGATACATGACGTCACAAGTCACGTGACGTACAGTAATCTCTACAAGGAATGACTTGCAAAATATGTAAATTAATTTTCTTTGTTTCTCGCAAGAAATGAAAAGAAAATACTAACTTAACAAACAAAAATATTTTATTTTTATAAAGTAAGAGGAAATTTATTATTTTCAAGAAAATATTTGCCCTAAAAGTATATTTTCTTTAGATAAACATCGATCCATTATCAGAGATTAAAAAAGTAGCGTACAGTCAAATTTACGCTACGTAGCACTCATGACAACCGATACAGACCCTCAAAATACTTTGTATCGTTATTTAATATTTCGATAATGGAAATATCAAAAATTTAAAGTAATTTTTATTTTTCCTAACATACTTACCGAGAACTACTTTCTTAGGAGTTACCTGTAATCTCCTCTCTACCGACCAGAGTTTTGTGTAGTATACCCTATACCCGTTTTCTATGGAAGGCTAACCCGGGAGTGAGAGAACGTGCCCCGAGGGTAGCCTTTGAGCTAGGTCGAGGTCCGCTTGGGTCCCGTGAGTCAGTAAGTTCCTCGGATGTTGCAAAAAGTCCCTGCAAGGGCAGAAAGGCACTCGGGGAAGGAAGGGAGGGCCATTACCCGAAAGTAGTTCTCGGTAAGTATGTTAGGAAAAATAAAAATTACTTAAAATTTTTGATTTGTTCCAACACGAATACTTACCCCGAACTACTTTCTTAGGAGACTTACACTTTAGGAGGTGGGAGTGACTTCCTGACTTTTAGACCCAGCAAGCGGACGCCAAGAAGCCTAGATATGAACTAGGTTCTAAAACAAAACAAACTGGGAAAACGGACGGTAGGGTAAACTACACAAAGAGCTCACGTTAGTGTCTAAGTACTCACCCTTTGAAAAATTCTTCTGATGCAGAGTCCAGTAATACAGTTGCAGAGACGTGTTCTTCAATGGTTACATAAGTGTGGTTATCTCCGATAAGGATAGGAAACGGGGATTAGGGTGAAAAGGAACGAACCTGTGTCTCCTGGTTTTGCCATCCACGATTGTGCCTGGGGCTTCACCCTTAAATCACTTGGAGTGCGGAGATGACTGTCCCAATGGAGAACCCGTCTAAGGACCTTCTTGAGTAATCCTTGAGGTAATGGGCAGTAAAAGTCGACTGGTTCGACCAGGTGCCCGCTCGAAGGATCTGGCCCACTGCCATGTTCTTCTCAAAGGCTAAGGAAGTGCTCAGACCTCTGATGTCATGGGGCTTGGTAGTACCTGGCAAGGCTAGTCCCTCCTCCTTGTAGGCCCTGGCAATAACTTGTCTCAACCAAATGGATATGGTATTTTTCGATACCTGCTTCTTTGTAACACCCGTGGAGACAAAAAGGCTCTTGATGCCTGGCCGGAGATGTGCAGTCCTCTCAAGGTATTTTCTAATGGCACGGACAGGGCATAACCTCAAATCCTCAGGATTCCCAGTCCTAGGAATAGCTGGCAGAGAGAACCCCTCGAATTTAGGATCCCAGACTGCTGGGTTCTGGGTTTTCGCCACGAACGAAGGGACGAACTTGAAAGAGATCTCTTTCCACCCCTTCGAATGAGAGACGTCATAAGACAGCCCATGGATCTCACCTACCCTTTTCGCAGAGGCCAAGGCCAACAAAAAGATTGTCTTGAGAGTGAGATCCCTGTCTACAATATCCTTCATTGGTTCGAATGGGGGCTACTTAACATCTTCAGGATCCTAGCTAAGTCCCACCGAGGCACCCTAACAGTTTGAGGGGGGCAGGACTGTTCAAAACTCCTGACAAGCATAGAGATGTGTCTAGAGGAGCCCAGGTCGATGCCCTTCAGAAGGAAGACTTGACCCAAGGCTGCTCGTACTCCTTTTATAGCTGGGATTAACATCCCTATCTCGTCCCTGAGATATACTAGAAGTCTGCGATATCTGGGACCGAGGCTTTAAGGGGTTTTATGCGCTTCGAAGGGCACCACTTCGTGAAAGAGGCCCACTTCGCTTGGTAGACCGCTGCCGACGACCTTCTCAGGTATCTCGACATCCTCTTAGCCGTTCCTGACGAATATCCTTCCTTCTTCAGGAGTCGCTCGATAGTCTCCAGGCGTGAAGGCGTAGAGACTGTGGGTTGTCGTGGAACCTGAGAAAGTGTGGCTGTTGTAGAAGATCTGACCTGTCGGCTGTTGTAGAAGATCTGACCTGTCGGGGAGTGGCCACGGAGGATGGCTCGTCAGGTCTTTTAGGTCTGCGAACCACTCTCTCTCCGGCCACCAGGGCGTTACCAAAGTCATCATCAAGTTCCGGGCGGCCCTTACTCTGTTGAGCACTTGCCTGATCAACGTGAAGGGGGAAAAGCGTACACGTCTAGGTTGTCCCACTTGTGCTGAAAGGCATCCTCCAAGGCTGCCTTTGGGTCTGGGACAGGAGAACAAAACACGGGAAGTTGCGCGTTCAGCTCGGTTACAAATAGGTTCATCACCGGGGAACCCCAGTGTTGAATGATGAGCCTGGCTACTTCTGGGAGGAGGAACCATTCTGTTCCTACTATCTGACCCATCCTGCTGAGACCGTCGGCTAGGACGTTCTTTTTCCCGGGGATGAACCTTGCCAATAACACTATCTGGTTCGCTTCCGCCCAATCTAGGATCTCTAGGGCGAGATCGCACAACTCCCTTGATTTTAAGCCTCCCTGCTTCTTTATGTACGCTACCACTGTGGCGTTGTCGTACATCAACGCCATAGTGTTTTCCCTTAGTAGATCGATGAAGTGCAGGCAAGCTTTCTGGACTGCCTTCAACTCTAGGACATTGATGTGTAGGCCTTTCTCCCCGTCCATCCAGGTTCCTCTCGCCGTCCCGTTGAGGAGATGGGCTCCCCATCCTTGGTTGGAGGCGTCTGTGAATAGGAGCAACTCAGGAGGTTCGGTCGCGAAGGGCATCCCCTTGAGCGAGTTCGACCGGCAATGCCACCATTCCAGGGAGGGTATTGTGTTTGGTAGGACTGGAATTAATTTCTGGGGCGAATCTAGTTGGTTCCAGAAGCTCTTCAGGTACCATTGGACGGCCCTGAGTCTGAGTCTCCCCTGGGGAACCAGTTTCTCCGACACCAGATGACCTATTAGCCTTTGCCAGTCCTTCGCCTTCCTGGGTTGCCCCGACAGGAAAGGAAGAAGGATCTTCATAAGATTGCTTATCCTCTCCTCCAACGGAAAAGCTTTCACTAGTAGGGAATACAGTGTCATCCCCAAATAGGTCATTCTGGTGGAGGGAGATAGGTTCGATTTTTCTGGGTTGATCATGATACCCAGACCCTTGCAAAACTGGAGAAGTTTTATACCCTGCTCCTTCAAAACGTCCTCCAAGGAGGAAAGAAGCAACCAGTCGTCCAGGTACCAGATGAGGCGAATGCCCCGCTCATGAGCCCACACCGAGACTGTCATGAAGACTCTCGTGAATACCTGGGGAGCTGTCGACAACCAGAAGCAGAGGGTCTTGAATTGTAGGATCTGGGTACCCCATTTCACCCGGAGAAACTTCCGACTTGAGGGATGGACAGGGATTTGGAAGTATGCGTCCTTGAGGTCTATGGTCATCATGTAGTCTTTCTCCCTCAAGGACAGCAAGACTGACTTCGGAGTGTCCATTTTGAAATCTGTCTTTCGCACAAACTTGTTGAGAGCTGACAGGTCTATCACCGGTCTCCACCCACCCGTCGCCTTTTCTACCAGGAACAGGCGGCTGTAGAAACCTGGCCCTGGGTGCAGGATCTCCTCCATGGCGCCCTTTTCCAACATCGTGGACACCTCTTCTTGAAGAGCCACCCTCTTCAACGGGTCCTTGGGTGCAAACCACTCCGACAGGCTGGCCGGAATTAAAGGCGGGGGTTCTGTTAAGAACGGTAACCTGTACCCCTCCTTCAGTACGGATACTGTCCAGGGCTCTGCTCCATGAGCCTTCCATGCTTGCCAATGTAGTCTGAGGCATCCCCCAACCTGAGGCTTGGGCAGGAGTAGGGGGCCTCCCACTCTACCTCCTCTTGGAGGAGCGGCCTGAACGGCCTCTCCTGGAGGCAGAATACCCCATTCTAAACGAGGCCGACGCTGCTGGAGCTCCTCTACGGGGGGGCTGAGGCACTGAAGCCCACGAGGAAGAAGGTGCTTCTCTCCTCGTCAGGTTAGGCGGGGCCTGAGAAGTAGAGGGACCGTCTGAGGCTGACCTCTTGTAGCGGGGCCTCCTTACCGGTTGAGGCCTGGGAGCGTTCACTTTTCTTTTAGCCACCTGTCTGGGACCTTCCGGGAAAGCTTCGCCAGAATAGTGTCCCTTTTGCTAAGAACCCAATTCGCTGACAGGGCAAGGGACTGATACGTGAGGAACTTCAGGGTCTTGCCCCCGGAGATGATAAGCTCCCTCAGGAGGCTTTGCTGTTCTGGGTCCGTCAAGTCATATGTGGCTTGAACACCTACCAGTGTGGAAGCCCACCAGTCCAACCAAGAGGAGACGTGAACTAAGTCTTTCGACACCTCCTCCATCATCGCAGCCTCCGACTGCGAAAAACAAATCGGAGCTGAAGAGGCTCTGTCTTCCGAGGTACCCTGTCCCAGAACGTCGAGGGCAGGCTCCACCTTGCAGGCTCCCAGTCGTTGTCCCTCTGGCACATAAACCCTACTCTGTGGCTTGAGCCCTTGGAGCAACTTCGAAGAGCTCTGCGTTTTGGGAGCTTCGGCATTGCCTGCCACAACTCTATCGACATGAGCCCGTCCCAGGACGAAATCTCGGGCCACAGGTAGGGCCAGGGAGGTTTTCTGTTGGACGGGTGCCTGCATGAAGCGGGTCAGGCTGGACCTCCAGTAGTCCTCATCGGTTGTAACCGGTTCTTCAATTCTATGATGCCTTCGAATCAGGCTTATAACCTTCCGATAGGCCGAGTCCTCGGTCGGGGAACCTTCTCTACCGTCAGCAGAACCTTCGGTCTGATCCCGAGGAGCCAGGTCACCGGGCATTCCCACCGGGCGCTTCGGTTCTGGAACAACAGGCACTCCCCTGCAGTGGTACCGGTCTTCCCCGGCGGGCCGGCGAGGACTACCGTTCGTGCATTCTCTCTGGGGGACGAGGACGCGGATCCCGTAGGCTAACCCAATGGAGGGAACCGTTCCTTAAGGTCCGAGGGCCGAACCAGCTGTGCTGATTCGGCCAGGCTGCCCGTAAGGAAGCACGGTTCCCCCCGCTGGGCGGGGTGAACCGGAAGCTTCGCGGCCTTACGCCTGCCTGAAGCGGCCTTCTCGCATTTCTCCCTGCGAGGGTCATATCTTCGTCTGGAGGATGACCTTCGTGGCGAGAAATCCCTGGATTGCCGGTCCGGGGAACACTGCAATTCAGACTTACGGGGAACGAAGACCCAATCACCATCGGGGGACCTACTCCTGTGTTTCCTCCGTGGAGAGCGGGACCGTCTCCTGCTGAACCTCGAACAGTATCTTGAGCGGGAACGCCTGCTCCTGGACCGCTCCCTCCAGCGCCTTTGTCTCCTCCTGGTTTCTTCTTCTGAAGAGAACGAAGCCCCACCATCCGAAGAGCCCGACGAAACTGTACCACCCGCACGACGGGCAGAAGCGGGGGCTACGGAGGGCTTCGCGACTCGCTGCGTACCAGAGGTAGAGGGTTGCAGGAAGGTTTCTGGAACCGCCGTCAGAGGAGCTGGAAAAGAGGGTTGACGCCCTACACTAAGGAACCAGGTATCCAAGCCCTCTTCCATCCACATTGGGGACCTACCTGGCGTTTTAGGGAGCTTCCACCCGAAGGACTCACTTACCGTGGAGTCTAACTTAACCTGGGCGTCGCCAGCTGCCGAAGAACCTGAAACACAGGCCCACGAAGCGGGCGAAGAAACAGGTACAACATTACTACACCATAAGGGGTCGTCGGAGGAAACGTGCCCCCCAAGTACAAGGGCAGAGTCTCCAGAACCCCCCGACACAGCACTACACGGCTCCCCACTAGCCTGAGAAGTCCCAGCAACCCCCACTTCACACACATTAAACTCCTGGGGAAGAACCCTCAGCTCTTTCCCCGCAACGGATTTACCTCGTCCCCTACTCTGGGTAGGGGAAGGCGAGACAGAAGCCCCGTCGGACCATCCACTGGGTGACGGTAGCAGGGAAGAGATACTAGATTTCCTGGGCGATCGTTTCGACGACTTTTTTTTCTTAGTGCAGTATCGCACCCACTGTATTTCACTCCAACTAACACACTCGATGCACGTATCCGATGGCGAGCACATCCTGCCCCGACAGGAAGAGCAAAGGGAATGAGGGTCTACTTCGGGTTTGAGAGGAACGCTCCACACGACTTTCCGGCTCTAGGCCCAGGACAACGGCGGATCTGCTCCATAGCACACAACCACAAGGCACAGGAACGAAGGGAATCAAAGGGATACACTTGGGAAGCACAAGGAAGGGTAGTGAACACACAAGAACACAAGGGATAAGCATAAAGCTACCACGCGGGACACACGAGGCGGACATAAAGGGTCGAGAGAGACGAGAGCGACGTGAGAGTATGGTATCACGTCGCAACCAGAGAACTTACTGACTCACGGGACCCAAGCGGACCTCGACCTAGCTCAAAGGCTACCCTCGGGGCACGTTCTCTCACTCCCGGGTTAGCCCTCCATAGAAAACGGGTATAGGGTATACTACACAAAACTGGTCGGTAGAGAGGAGATTACAGGTAACTCCTAAGAAAGTAGTTCGAGGTAAGTATTCGTGTTGGAACAAACTAATATTAATCATTAGCCTATTGGAAGGAAATCACTGTATTGCCTGGAAGCTTTCCACCGGTGATGAGACGTAACCAGACATAATATGAACTCGACAGATATTAAAACTTTTCTTAATGTATTTTTAACTGAAAATAAATACTCAATATTAACAATAAAAGAAAATAATAATTTACCAAGATAAACCTGTTTATATGTATACAAGAAAATCGATTATTTTCAAGGAAATATTCGTCCTATTTCCGATAAACTTGTGACGTCATCACCCTGAAAAAATGGTCGTAAAGTCGAATAGTCGTATGTCGCATAGGTCGTAAGTCGAGCAATACCTGTACAGGGTCTTTCCCTCTTGCATATACTCGAGGATTCTGCTATTGCTGGAATCGACATATCGAGTGGAGACACTTTCACATGACGCCAACCACACAAGACGTGATACTGCCTGGTAGACTGATGCTGAGGAATACAATCATAGCAAAGCTATAGCTTGTGGTAGGTGTCGAAGTGGGTTGTCTGTTATGTGGAGAGGGTTCTCTTGTAGGCTTTATCAGGAGCTGCAAAAGGTTAGGAGACCGTTCTGCATAATGCCTTAGCGGAGCTAGGAGAGTCCTTAAGAGGTTGACCAATGTTCTAGCCTTGTTGAGTGCCCTTCTCCAGATAAAACAGGGACGAGACGTAAACGTCACTGTTGTACCCACCGTTGTTGCCAGAGAGCCTTGGGGTCTAGGGATGGTGAGCAACGGCAGCCTGAGATTCAGGAGCGTTGCGAACAGACCCCCTAGTTGGAGGACCTCGTAAAGTCAGGACTTGGTTGGCTAAATGGCGATCCAAAGTCCATTCGGTATACCTTATCTGAGATGCTGTGCACAGATTGTCGGCGAGCACGTTCTTCCAGTCTGGAATGCAGTGGGCTGATAGTGGTACCGAACGGACTTTGGCCCATCTTAGCTACAAGTCAGTTCCTACTTGCTTGTCGATGTGAGTCTCTATGTGGTGTGTCGTCCATCACATCAATGTGTGGTCTGTTAGGAACCGATGAGGCTGCTGAAGGACCGGAAAGTTGGCCTTCATCTCTTAAGAGATTTAAGTGAAGGTACCTTCGGGCTCTGTCCAGAGGGCTGAGGGCGTGTGGTGCAGCACTATAGTCCCTCCTTTCTTCTTTTTCCGACTCAAGTCCCCTGGAATGGAAGTCGTTCTCGTTTCGAGAAGGTTTTTGTGGAGATTAGTGTTCAGAATCATTCCCAGATACACCAGTCTCCTGGGAGGGAAGTAGGGAAGATTTTCGTAGGTTTACCCTAATCACTGGATCTTGGTACAAAAAGACTTCAGAAGTTCCAGTGTTAATGCAAGGTTGCCACTGAGTCTGCTCAGGTCAGTCAGTCGTCCCAAGAGAGCGGAGACAGAAGCCGATCCTGTGAGACCAGGATGGGTGTAGTGGAAAGACCGAAGCACAGTGCCTTGAATTGAGTGTTTCTTGTTTGTCTTGACTGAATCTTCCAACCTTCCTAGATGGATGGTTTGGACCTGGGAGTAAGTGTCCTTTAGGTCCAGTGTGCAAATGAAGACCTGAGGTCTTAGCCCTTGATCGAACTCCAATATGGTGTGGACATCGACCCAAAGGGACAGCTCCTTGGCGATCCTTTTGCATGGAAGATTGTCGACGATGGAGTCTTGACTCGTGTCGTAAAGAATCAGGCGTGATGCCCAGTGTAAGAATTCTTCTCTAAAAATTTCTTTTAAAAGAAGGCCACGCTTAGCCTTACCATGCGCCCTGATGGGATTGATGCTATTGCTTAGAATAGAATCAATCTGGCGAATGTTAATCAATGGTTAACCGTTGGGTATCGTGGTTACTGTGCAGTTGGAGAGTGCTTGCAAGTAGTTCCCTGTTGGCAAGCCGTTGATGAGGGTTGTCGAACGTTTGCAGATCACTTTAGTGTGATGGCAAACGGCCAGTAGCGAGAAGTATGTTGCATAACTTCTGATCTAGGAACTACAGGAAGCGGTTGACTGGTAAGTTCGAGTCACGAACTGCTGGTAAATAACCGATGACCGATGAATCGGTGGTCTGCGAGCAGATGGCGAGTTCAAGATCAGCAAGCTGATTATGGTCCCCCCTGTTTGGTCAGAGATGAGCAAGCTGAAGATGGGCTGGTCAGAGATCAGCGAGCTGAGTTCAATGATCGAAGAAAGATGAGCTGCCCATCAGTGATCTAGTGATCAACAAGCTGATGACTGGTTATTGACTAGCAATCGGGGATTGGAAATGCTAGCAATTGGAGATCGTTAGTCATTGGAGGGACTGGAGGTCAAAGTTCAGCATTGAGCTAGCAATTGGCAATCTGGTGATCGGCGACCTAGCGATCAGTAAACTGTGAACTAGCCATCAGCAAACAGTGATCTAGAGATCAGTCTGTTGATGCTTTCCAGTTTGCTGACGGGTCTGTCAAGGAAAAAAGAAACTTCAGAAGGGACAGGGACCAAGGATTCCCCGTTTCGATTCCCTTGTAGGATGGAATCTTTGGGAACTTGAATCCTTCTGTGGAGCCTTATTCCTCTTTTCCCGGTGGCAATGTTCATATGTTTGCAGGGAGGAATGGGGCAATGGTGACCTGTCCAAAAAGTTTTATTCCTTTTTACTGAAAATTGCATGTGTGTGTAGACGAGTCTGGAGCGATGGCACACAGGATGATGCTGGTGCTTAATATCTGCCTCGAGAGCAGGAAAGAGCTGGTTCTCAGGTAAGAGCTGGTTCATTGGATCTGCGAGCCTTGACTCTTTGGCAAGAGCTGGCACATGGATCCGGGACCATAACTGCGCAGGAGGGCGCAGGAAAGTGAGGAAGAGTGCTGGCGCGCAGTAAGGCACTGTGTAGTTTTGTGCATTCTCCCTAGAATACACCGAAGGGTGTGACTGGTTGCGCAAGAGTGGAAGCATTGGCGCGTGCGTGAGAGTACTACATGGAGACTGTTGGCGCGTGCGGAAGACCATCGGCGTCCGCACGTAGAAGACCGTCAGTGCGCACTCGAGATTATTGGAGCGCGCACACGCGAAGGCCGTCGGTGTGCGTGCGTGGTAGACTGTTGCCGCACGTGCAGGATACCATCAGCGTCCGCGCGCAAAAGAAAGTCGGCTGGCAAGTGCGTGGGAGACCCTAGGCGCCCGCGTGCGGAAGAAAGTCGGTCCACCCGCGCGGAAGAAAGTCGGTCCACGGGCGCGGAAGAAAGTCGGTCCACGGGCGCGGAAGAAAGTCGGTCCACGGGCGCGGAAGAAAGTCGGTCCACGGGCGCGGAAGAAAGTCGGTCCACGGGCGCGGAAGAAAGTCGGTCCACGGGCGCGGAAGAAAGTCGGTCCACGGGCGCGGAAGAAAGTCGGTCCACGGGCGCGGAAGAAAGTCGGTCCACGGGCGCGGAAGAAAGTCGGTCCACGCGCGCGGAAGAAAGTCGATCCACACGCGGAAGAAAGTCGGTCCACGACCGCGGAACTGTTGCCACACGCATGTGCAAGACTATTGGCGCGCGCGCAAGAGCATTGGCGCTAGCGTGCACGGAAAATCATCGGCGCGGGCGCAGGAAACCACCGGCGCCCGCGCGCGGAAGATCGTTAGCGTGTGCAAGCAGAAGACTGTTGGCGTGCGCAAGAGCATTGGCCCTAGCGCGCACGGAAAATCATCGGCGCGCGCAGGAAACCACCGGTGCCCGCGCGCGGAAGATCGTTAGCGTGTGCGAGCAGAAGATTGTTGGCATGCGCAAGAGCATTGGAGCTCGCGCGCAGGAGACCATCGCCGCCCGCGCGTAGAAGATTGTCAGCACGCGTATACAAGACTGTTGGCGCGCGCGCGGAAGACTATCGTTGCGCGCTCACGTGCAAGACTATTGGTGCGCACGGGGGAGACTATCGGTACCCGCGTGCGGAAGATCGTCGGCGCGCGCGCAAGGTAGCGCTAGTAGGTTGGCGGGTCAGCTGTAGTATGACCAGTGGCAGGATGATCAGGAACTGGGACGTGTCCTTTAAAAAGGGGGAGCATCCACTGATGGGGACTGTAACCAGGTCTGCTTTAGAGTCCAGGACCGAAGTCCAAAGGACTTTGCTGCAGCGCAAGGTTGCGCTGGTAGATCGGTAGGTCAGCTGGCACAACGATCAGGCTGCGCTGGAAGGTCTGCTTGATCCTCCGAAGAGGTGTCTCTATGAGAGGCCTCTCCCGCAAACGAGAGAGGTGAATACTTCGTAGAAGAGACTTGAAGACACCCGTGGTGACGCCCATGAGGGCCGGTGGATCAGCAAGCTGACCTATAACAGTAGCGATCCTCCAAAGAGAAGTCTCTATGAGTGGCCTCTCTCACGAACGAGAGAGGTGAACACTTCGTAGAAGAGACTAGAAGACGCCCATGATGATGGCCCTGGGGGCCGGTGGATCAGCAAGCTGACCTTAGCAGTAGCGACCCTCCGAAGAGGAGTCTCTATGAGTGGCCTCTCTCGCGAACGAGAGAGGTGAACACTCCGTAGAAGAGACTTGCCAAGACCGTGCTCCGCCCCTGAAGAAAGAGAAACTCAGCTCATGGTATTCTATATTTCACTTTATAGTTTTTTCACACTATTATAACAGCCAAATACTGGGCAGTTAATTGGCAGTATCACTGATGGAATGAATAAATGAAATAAAAGATATAAAGGGCACACAGTGAGTCCTATTGTTTACCTTGCCTCTATGGGTAGCTAATTGAGGCCATAGTCGTATGTTTGGGTTACCCACATGTGTGAGACCGAGGTGTGTGATGTCACAGTTTTGGTGATGCACACCTTAACCTGCGTGACGTGTCATCAAGGTCAGGTAAAGATCTGTTGCTTGGAGTCCTGGGTCGTAGGGGGTGCCCTTCAGGGACTGAAGGACATCACATACCCTGTGGAGGAGGTCTCCTTTACGACTGAAGGCAAGTAGGCTCAAAACTCTGTATGAAGAGAGGCGATGCCGACATAAAGTAGAGGTTAATTCCTTTCAGTCTGAAGGCGAGGCTCAAGAACAAGCGGCGGCCTTTCAAAGTTAAGACCGAGAGAAGATTTCCTCCCGAAGGTAAACGAAGAATTCCGCTATTGTTGGAATAGTGGCATTAAGGGAATAGATATCCCTTCCACAATAACAACTACAGTCTACTAGGCCTGGTAGACCGAAGCCGAAGATCTATGCTAGTATCAAGATATCATCTTCGCAACTTGTTGCGGAAAAGGACTCTCTGAGAGAGGAGGAGCTGGATAGTCTCCAGGCATGAAGTTACCGCAAAGATTTGGCTTTGTGAAAGATGTTCACATGTGGGTGTTAGAGTAAATTGTGTCGCGGAAGGAGTTCTCTCGGGATCTCCATCAGGAGTTGAAGACGAGTCAGTTGGGCAAGATGAGACCACCGCTATGAGGCTTGCTCCGAGGAGCAAGGGTAGGGAATGGACGAATCCAATTTCCACCGGAAGAATCCTCCAAAAGAAGAGACCAAACAGAAGAAGTTAGTCTTTCTAGTGGACAGGAAACGACAAACACCGTCTGCAGCCGCTGTCAGCGATTCTTCCCGCAAGCAGAAAGATTGTTGAGCAGTCGATGTTGAAGGGACTATCCCTGAAGGTGAACCTCTGGCCATACTCTCTGTTTCCCATTGACGAGTTAAAGGTCGACATTGGGTGTTGCCTGATAAGCGTAGCCGATACTATAATCTGAATCCCCCAGAGATGGGAGTACCCCTTGTCCGTTGTGGAGGCTGCCCTCATCTCGAGGAGATTTGAAAGACAATATCGTTCGGATTCTGACGAATCCGAAGGGAGCGTCAGATCCGGAGAAGGGCAGAGGTGTCAACTTCTCAGCGGAGATTCACGTTTCTAAACTGCCTTCTCAGGTACGTCTCCTGCCGGGGTCCGGTAGAGACTAGAGAAAAGGGAGATCCCTTGTGCTGAATTACCTAGTATCTGGATTGCCCCTGAAAAGGTTGGATTCGAAAGAGTCCGATGCGGGCTTGAGGAACTAGAGCGAAACACGAATTATGGGACGTAACCACTGCTGGCAGAAAGTGTGTTTTGTAGAAGGAAGACACTGCCGGCCTCTCACACGGACCACGTCGATCTACGGAAAAACTTCTGCAGGCTAATGACGATGAACCTATCTGAGGGTACCCGTCCCTGATGAGGAATCCGGGATATCTCCCAAGACTTACTTCGATCCTAGGGTCGTGGTAAGCCCGAGGAGTTTGTCTCCGTGGTGACGAAAGTCAGCCACCGAGTCTGGTAGGGTCAGCCAGACATTCAGAAGTCTTCGGAGAATAAAACCAATCCTGATGGAGCAGGTTGACACTAGGGTAAAGAAAAACGAGAAAACTTCAGGTGCTGTGGCAACCACAGCACCGCACCTTGGCATGGTAAGTCTGTATGATCGAAAATAGTTCCGTGATGACGGATGTCCAGGAATCTAGAACAAGTCCTAGTGGTCAAACGTGCACAAGAAGTCCTGTTGACTAACTGCTTGTTTGACTGTATGCCTTTGCCTCATTGAACAGAGTTTGATGAGATAAATTGTTCCAATAGGAGATGATGAAACTGGAGACCTCTATATGAAGACCTGATGGTAGGAGTTTGCAGAAACCTTGATGAAACATGCCATTCTGCCAAACAGATGTAACGCCCATGTCAGGCTTCCCACCGGATGTTCGGATCGGAAGGTGAAGAAAGAACCACCCTCACACCTCAACAAGGGGTTGGAAGAGAGAAATGTGTATGCTCTTGTCACTGGGCTGAGAATTCTCTGTCCTTGTTGGAAAGGGACGCGTACTCCAAACTCGTAGAAAGAGATTACCCAATACGGGGCAAACCTAAGAAGAGGATGAGAAAAAGTGAATAATCCATTGATAAGAACATCGGCATATGGGCATATTCAGGCTGCGGGAAAGCGTCATGCCTGAAGTTAGACAAACAAGACCGATGTCAATCTAAAGGGTTGGTTGTATATGCCTCTCTGGAGGATGATCCCACGGATGGAGGGGCTGAAGCTGCTTGTACAACTTCTAAGGGAGCATGGGACAACAGAGACAGAGAGCAAGAGGAGATGCAAACAGCATCTGGTCTTCTTCCAAGAATTGACCAGACCTAACATTGCTTAACTTGGCGGGTCGGAAGAATCCCCGTGACTAAGTTTCTAGCCGTGGTGTAAGCCAGAGCTGAATTCAATACCCTAGAACAGAGGGAAAGAAAAAAGGGAATAACACCACGGGGTTATATCTCCTGATGCAGCAATGAAGGGCCGAGGAGAGGATCTAAGGAATCGGCATAAGAACCATGAAAGAGACCCAACTAGTTCTCAGTGAAGTAAATAACCACAAAGGATTATTTCACAAGATTCGTTCTGAATCACTGGAGAGGCGAGTGGTCGGAAGATTACTATTCCAACAACAGCTGTGTAGAATTATGTTCTACCAGCCTGAAAGCTTGTAAGGTAACCATAAACCCTAGAGTGATGCAAGGGAAGTGAGTGGAAGCGGCGACATCGTCTTAGAGGTACATGGAATGTCAGCCCTATAGTAGTAGAAAGAGTAGTTTTAGTAGCGATCGTGGTTCGAAGAAAACAATCTTGAGGGAAATGCTAAACTCCCTGAACTGCATGAGGGAAGCAATAACAAAGTAACGCAACTCAAACAGACCACAAGATGACGATCGTTGCTGTCTCAAAGAGGATACTCTTCAATGATCAGCAAAGCAGGAGTCTCTCGCCGGCAAGAGCAGCAGCTTGTTTCAAGTAAGGATCAGAGCCAGAGTGTTCTGATATCTACATGCCAACCGAAAGAACAGTTCGTTATGGAGAGCAACTTTACCCTGGAAGGAAAAGTAGCGCAATGGTAAGTGTGACAATGAATAATGGTCACTATGAATGGATGTAATGAGCTGCCTGCAGAGGTGAAGATTGGATCCAAGCCACAAATGGTCTGAATTACTAGCGATTATGAGATAGAAGTGGTTGCTGGCACACCAGTAACCTGGAAGAGCTGACAAGTGACAATCATGAGCTGACGAACGGTGATCAAGAGCTGGCAGCGAGCTGGAGTGATGATCATGAGCTGAACAGCGAACTGGCAAACAGAAATCACGAGGTGAGGAGACGATAACGATATGGCGTACAACGATCCCAAGTACAGTAGGCGAGCGACGATCACGAGCTGAAGGATGATCGTAGGTGATAGTGAGCCGACAGTGTAGCTGCAGCAGGGCCAGGCGAGGTGAGTCAACTGGGTGTGACGAGTCCTGGTGGGCGAGACAAGCCTTGCTAGCGACACGAGTCTTCTGGACAAAAGTAGATTTGGGAGACAAGTCTGTTGGGCGAAAAGGTCTCCTCCCGAAGATGAAGGGCGGGGATTGGATGAATCTAATTCCTCCTAGGGAAATCCCCGAAAGGGGTACCGAAATGGTGAAGGAAGTCTCTCCCGTGTACAGGAAAGGCGACCAACATCTGCTGTCCCTTGTCAGCAATTCCCCTTGCAAGTAGGAAGATTGCCGATCAGAGGCTGGTGGAGGGACTCTCCCTCAGATGAGAATGTTCCAACACCTGAAGGCAAACCTCCAGGCCTAACTCTCTGCATTTCCTCAACCTGAAGGTTGACAATGAGCGTAACCCGAGAACAAAGCCGAAGTTTGTTTCCTGGGTTACCCATTAAGGGGTTATCCGAGGAAATACGGAGACAATATCAGCAACTGTTCCTGAGAGGAAAGATCCTGCGTACAGTTAAGGCCGCATGCGCAGCTGGAAAGCAAAGACTGAGCAGGAACAAGAACATCCGACTTTGTCCTTCTTACGTCAGCTGACTTCGCCGAACGAAAAATTACAGTGTCGCTAGCGCTGAGGAAAACAGAAAGCAATGAAAGGAAAAAAGCCCCTCAGAAGGACAACCTAATCCGCGAACGTGAAAAGTGTCTCCCGAGAGGTACAGGAACCTGCTAACTGTGCACTCACTCCGTCGGCTCCTATCACCGAAAAAAAAAGAGGGCGGCGTCGTCAGGGCTGTAAAAAGTGACGATAGAACACAGGTGTGTGTATGTGAGCAGGGTAACCAGGTAACCCCTCAATTACCCACTTTATGGATAGACTTCTAGCTTTGCTGAAAGTATAATCCCTTTAAACAGCGTAGGGTTTGTATTTAGTGTCGGAACAATGTTGATTTAGCACCAGATAGCTCAAGTAATTAAGCTGTATTGAAAAAAGTACCTTTAGCTAATTAACTTCATAATGCTATGTAATCAATTGGGACAAATGCAATAAAAATGATTCAGAACTTTTGTAAACATGCAGTCACTATTAAATTCACCCAGACCCCAACTCTTTCAATCTCAAAAGGGTCTCATGTTAATTCTGAGCTGGAGAAGATATGAAACTACTGTATCTAAAAGCTATACAGTACCTAACAAATAAGTTAATAATAACCATCATATACAATTCCAATTAAGTACACTGAAATAGCCAAATAAACAGCATCATATTCAATAAGCAATTGGGTTCATGTATCTTTCAATTGTGATAAAAATGCATGATAAAGCTTTAAACTTACACAACAGGAAACTTGACATTCAGGATAAATTAGTAAGGGACAGCCATTTAGAGACTGATACTGCATTGCACACAGCATACAAGTGTTGCTTAATGTTGCTATACACATACCTGTTGCAGGGATTCTCTGAATGCCTTGGAGAATTCAGGTTCAGGATAAAAGAAACATTTTGTTTGGAAATAAACAAATGCTTCCTTTGTTTTAACCAACGATTCTTCCAATATTTTAACGCTGTCTCTCAATTTTTCTTGGGCAGCCTGCAACAATTACCAATTATCAATGAATATAAATATTTTCACATGTACCTATAAAGTATCTTTAAAAATATAAATACTTTGTATTGTTCAACATGTATTTACTAGTAAATTCTGTATATTAAAGTAAATTTGTTGTCTATATCAAGTATTTGAGTGCTAACGATAAAATTTACACGAGAAATTAACATCAACGAAGAAAAGAATTTATTAGTACAGTACACCATTACCTGGCAGTCAACAGTCTACTATTGTACATATGACAAAGCAAAGAAAAATAAGTACTGTATAAAATAATACAGCACTGTAACAACCTTTATGTCAGTTCAACATATACTTTACTTCTAACTTCACATTACACTCCTTAAATATCAGTTTAAAAAGAAAAAAATTTAAAAACAATTAGTATTTTTCCTAGCTATACAAACCTGAGTTATCTAAATGGGTTACTTCTGGTCTTGTTTTCTCTACTACCAGGTAATCAAAGAAATGGGGTTTGATTGCATCATTCTTATAGTTGCTAAGCAACTACTGTGCATGCGGCAAAGGACGCCTGCAAATGACATTCTCCACTCTCTCCTGGTCAAAGACTTGTGAGGTGGTATCTTTGATAAATAACTCTTATTTCTCTACCGATACAAACTTCCAATTCATTTATATGGGCGTCTTCCTTAGGTGGGGGAAGTCTCCGTTAAGAGGCAAGCCCTTCCCCTCCCATAGATACAATTAAAATGACAAATTCGTAGATAATTTGTATTTTTCCTAACTATACAAACCTTAGCTATTTACATGGGGGTAATTACTTCGGCGTAGCTGAATGACGAGCCATAAAAGTTTTAACGAGGGTTTACTACCCTGCCGCTAGTTAGCAGGGGGTAGGGAGGGGTAGCTAGCTTACCACCCCCCCCCCCTCACACACACTGGTGAATGCCTCACTTTGCTTATTGGTAGGACTTATCCCAGGGGACAGGGCTGGTGGGCACATGTGTGTGTGTAAATAGCTAAGGTTTGTATAGACCTGGAGTTCTTCAGATGGAAATCTAGGCTAGGACTCTCCCAATACCACCTCGTCAGAGTATGGGGACATGACAGTATTACATTTTAATACTAGGAACACAAGGGAGCTTGGCTTACATGCAGAGGTTCGAGGCCAGCTGTGCAGAGAACCCAGGATGCTGCTTTCTCCAAGGGAGGAGAGGATGAAGAAAAGAATAAGGGCCAGACAGATCTTTTCATTCACGCAGACTAAAACCGGGTAACAATGCCCTCAACCTTTTGCTACTTGTCCATTAAGGAGCCTGAGGTTAGACCAGCTGTTGTGCAGCCACCACAGGGCCGATAGAGAACGTATCGAGCCTCCTGTGTGTCACGTCTTGCAGGTAGTCGGCCGTGAAGGTGGTCTGACGCTTCCAGACCCCAGTTTGAAGGACCTGCGTCACTGGATAATTCTTCTTGAAGGCCAGGGACGTACCTATGCCCCTGACATCATGCGCTCTACGGCGACGTGACGGAGGAGGGTCAGGATTCAAGTCCAGATGTATCACCTTGCGAATCCAGGCCGAGATGGTATTCCTGGTGACCCTCCTCTTTGTCTTCCCGGTGCTCATGAACAGGGCTCGCACCTAGGGACGAACTGCAGCTGTTCTTTTAAGATACAACCTCAGACTCTTCACTGGGCACAGTAGGAGATGGTCTGGGTCATCTGTTACAGAACGAAGACTCGAAACCTGGAAAGAGTCGAACCTAGGGTCCGGGACTCTCGGATTCTGAGTCTTGGCAACAAACTCAGGGACAAAGCTGAACGTTACCTCTCCCAATCCCCCTGAATGGACGATGTCGTATGAGAGACCATGTAGCTCACTGACTCGCTTGGCCGAGGCCAATACTAGCAGGAAAACCGTCTTCCAGGTAAGGTGGCGATCTGAAGCCTGGCGTAATGGTTCGTAGGGAGGTCTCTTCAGAGACCTGAGAACTTGAACCACGTTCCATGGAGGAGGTCTCACTTCCGACTGGCAGGTAAGTTCATAACTCCGTATGAGAAGGGAAAGTTCCAGCGAGGAAGAAATGTCCATACCTTTAAGCCTGAAGGCAAGAGTTAAGGCTGAGCGATATCCTTTCACTGCCCAGACTGAAAGGCGCATTTCCTCCCGCAAATACACGAGCAACTCCGCTATTGCTGGAATAGTGGTATCGAGGGGAGAGATACCCCTTCCATGACACCAACCATGACTTGCACAGGAGACCAGACATCCTGTTAGCAACTTGTTGCGAAAAGCCTCTCTCTGTGAGGAGATGCTGGATAGTCTCCAGGCGTGAAGTCGAAGCGAAGCTACGGCTTTGTGGAAGATGTTGGCGTGTGGTTGTTTGAGTAGCTCGTGACGTGGAGGGAGTTCTCTCGGAACCTCCGTGAGGAGTTGCAGAAGGTCCAGGAACCATTCTGCGTAATGCCATAGCGAAGCTATCAGGGTCATTGAAAGATTGACCGATATTCTGGTCTTGTTGAGCACCCTCCTCATCAGACAGAACGGGGGAAAGGCATACACATCGACGTTGTCCCACCTTTGGAGGCATCCTGCCAGAGAGCCTTGGGGTCCGGGACCGGGGAGCAGTACAGCGGGAGCTTGAAATTCAGCGCTGTAGCGAACAGATCCACCGTCGGGGAACCCTACAAAGTCAGGACTTTGTTGGCTACTTGAGGATCCAAAGACCACTCGGTACTCACTATCTGCATTGCTCTGCTCAGACTGTTGGCGAGCACATTCCTTTTGCCTGGAATGAAGCGTGCCGCTAGCGAGATCGAGTGGACTTTGGACCATCTCAGGATATCTACTGCAAGATGGGATAGCTGTTCCGTAAAGGTACCTCCCTGCTTGTTGATATAAGCCACCACCATGGTGTTGTCGCTCATCACCACCACAGAGTGGCCCGCCAGGACTTGGCGGAACTTCTGAAGTGCCAGGAACACAGCCTTCATTTCTACAGGCTTATGTGAGGGTACTTTTCTGATTCTCACCACAGGCCTGAGGTCCTGTGGTTCAGAACGTGGCCCCCCCACCCTTTCTTTGATGCGTCCGAGAACAACATCAAATCTGGGGGAAGGACGAGAAGATCCACTCCTCTTCGTAGGTTCTCGTCCGCCACCCACCACTGGAGGTCCATCCGTTCCGCAGGACCCATAGGGATCAAAGTGTCCGGGGAATCGTGACCTTGATTCCACCGGGACTTGAGTCGCCACTGGACGGATCTCATTCTGAGGCAACCATTGGGAACGAGACGGGCCAGAGAGGAGAGGTGGCCGAGGAGATGTAGCCACGATTGGGCTGGGAGTTCTTCTTGATTGAGGAAAGGTCTCGCAACCTTCCTCAGCCTTGCTATCCTGTCGTCTGATGGGAAGGCTTTGTGGAGATTGGTGTCTATGACCATGCCTAGATATACCAGTTTCTGAGAGGGCTGCAGAGAGGACTTCTCGAGATTTACCATGATCCCTAGATCCTGGAAAACTTCGAGGAGCTTGTCTCGGTGGCGAAGAGGGGTTGCCTTCGAGTCCGCTAGGATCAGCCAGTCGTCCAGATAACGAAGGAGACGGATGCCGATCCTGTGAGCCCACGAAGAGATGAGGGTGAACACTCTGGTGAACACCTGAGGGGCTGTGGAGAGACCGAAACACAGCACCTTGAACTGGTAGATCTTGTTGTCTAGGCAAAATCTTAGGTACTTCCTTGAAGACGGATGGACTGGGATCTGGAAGTATGCGTCCTTCAGGTCCAGTGTACACATGAAGTCTTGTGGTCTCACTGCGAGTCTGACCGTGTCTGCAGTCTCCATCCTGAACGGAGTCTGCTTGACAAATCTGTTCAGGGTTGAGAGGTCGATGACTGGTCTCCAGCCTCCAGACGCCTTCCTCACAAGAAAGAGTCGACTGTAGAAGCCTGGGGACCCGTCTATAACCTCCTGGAGAGCGTTCTTCTTCAACATGGTCTGGACTTCTGCCCAAAGGGCTTGCCCTCTTGCCGATCCCATGGCAAGAGAGCTCAACAACACTGGATTCGCTATCAGGGGAGGTAGAGAGGCTGTGAACAGGACGCAATAACCCAGAGCGATCACGGAGATCGTCCAGGCATCTGGCCCGAGTTGCTGCCACCTTGTCGCGCAACTTTGTTGGCATCCCCCCACTGGTGGACATGCAGGAGGACTGCCAACCCTAGCGTTTACGGCCTCAGCTGTTACCTCTAGGGTTCTTGCCTCCCCTGGAGGACTTCTTGCTCCATCTGCTCTTGGCAGGAAAGGGCTTAGACACCTTCGGCTTCGCTGCAGTGGTCTTCTTTGTGTCCTTAGCTGGCCGGGGCTGTTGAGCCGCTGGAGGTTTGTAGGGCCCTATGGATGAGGGAATCCTGGTTGGACTTCCTCCACGTCCTTAGGCTCAAACAAACTCTTCCCGAACACGGAAGTGTCTGAGCCTGCTAACCACCAAACTGAGAACCTTCTGGTGGATCCTCTCAGCCACAACGTCCCAACGTTTGAGAATCGTATTGGGCCACAAGCTCGAGACTTGGTGGGCCAGAAACTCAATGGTCCATGTGCCTGAGAGTAAGAAAGTCTCCAGTGCCTTCCTGGTGCTTTCTTTGGAGAGGTCCTCAGACTGCACCAGGATGCCCAGAGACCCCAGCCAGATGTCAAGCCACGAAGTTGACTGCATAGCACACTTAGCGACCTTCTCCTGGCTTAGGATCTCAGTAGCTGAGTAGGACAAGTGCCGGTTGGAGAGTCTCTCTAGAGGGACTCCCCCGGTGAGTTCTTCCATGGAGTGATGCATCGGAAGACCCAAACAAGACTCCTCAAGGATCTCATAGTATCTCCTCTAATGGACTCAAGGAGGGAGGAGCTTGTTACCGGCGCTGGATCTGCTGGAGGAGGCAAGCTCAGAGAGCTGGCCCTCGACCTTGTCCCTGGCACTCTTCATCCCGTGAGACCAGGGCAAAGATGCACTGGCCCTAGAGGGTTTCTGGGTGCCGTAAATGCGGTCCAAGACCGTGTCCTTACCTTCACGAGGAGGAATCTCAGGATCTGGGATTCCGTTGAGGGTCAGGACTTGCCAGAATGCGTGTTCTGACTCTTGGTGCTCTCCTCCTGAAGGACTGGCAGCGAAGTCTCCCGTCCCCAGTGGCTCTTCCTGGAGGGACACATGAACATCCTCAGAAGGTCTAGATGGCTCCTGCCTGATCCTTGTTGACGATTTCGGTTCCCTCCTGGGCGGGATACAGGACTCGAGTAACGATGGATGCAGGCTCTTTTCCACCCCTGGACAAGAAGACTTCTCAGGGAGAGGCGGAGCTTCCCCCATTGGTGCGATGGGGGAATGGTCCGACTCGTCCGACTCTCCTGAGGATGGGTAATCCTCATCCGCAGGGGAGGGAGAGAAAGTCTGGGGGGGGGGGGAAGGAGCCTTGCGCAAGGATCTGCGAGGAGATAAAATAGGCCTTGGATGTGTTTCCACGGGAGAGACTCCTCTCTTCCTCTTCAGGGGGGAGGAGGCTGCCACTGATTTGCAACCCATGTCAGAGGGCGGGCTTCATCGCCTGCACAAGAGCTCTGACCAGGGTAGCGAACCAGGGCTGCTGGCTGACAGTCGCGCTGTCTGACACCCCCTCTGGAGGGAAGGGGATCATTGGATCCCTTGGAGGAGTCGACAAATGCGGGTTCGCCTGCGAAGCAAGAAAGAAAGAGTCCTTAGACCTGTCCGGGAACCGCCTCTCCTCCGACGAGCGCGCTGGTCTGCGCTTGCGGGGAGGGGAACGAGACGAAGACCTGTCCGCCTGGCGAAACTCACGCTGGAGGTCGCGTGATGGGCCCTGGTAAGGGTCGGGTGACACAGGAATCTCGCGCGCGCATAGGCGTAGGCGAGGTCACAGGCATGTGGGAGCAATGGCGCGCAGGAGATGGTGCGGGCGCGTGGGGACGCAGGAGCTGGAGCGGGCACGCGTAGGAGATGGCGAGGGCGAGTGCGTGCAGGAGCCGGAACGGGAGGCAGCCAGATGCGAGGACGCGCAGCATCCTGATGTGGCCCTGGAGGGCGCGAGAGGATAGGGGCGCCTGAGCGCGATTCCAGAAGAACCGGCCGAGGGCGCGTGAGCGCCGGTTCAGGATAGCGCGTTAACGCATAGGTAGGCGCTGGTCCGAAAGGACAGGCAAACTCGCCTATGGGCGCACTGGGCGCGCATCAGGATGTGGACGCACTGGTGTGCGCTGCTGCGGTGGGCGAGCAGGACGCGCGGTTTGATGGGGGTGCACAGGTGTGCGCTGGAGGGTTGCATGAGGTGCCTTGATGACTGGAACTGGGCTCACAACCGTAGCGTCGTGCGCGGTTGGAACGCGTGCAGGATCGCGCAGTCCTAGAGCCCTGGGGTGCCTGTGAGCACCAGTGCGCTAGCTTAGGTGCCTCCAGGGCTGCGCTCTGCGATGTGGAAGCACGCTGCCGAGTTGGCGAGCGCGTGAGCGCTGGGACTGGAACTGCACTTGGCCGCGCTTCGCGTGTAACTCCAGACGGGCGCTGCGAGTCCAGAGGAACATGTAAGCGCCTGTGCGCTAGCGTAGGAACCTCTTGAACTGCGTGCGACGAGGCAGGAACCGGGGAATGCTGGGGCGCAAGTGGGCCCTGGCGCGCTGTCAAAGGAGGGCGCCGGGGCGCAGAAGGATGTGGGCGCGCACCAGGAACAGGGGCAGGTGAAGGCTGTGGCACTAAGACAGGAACAGTGGCAGCAGCAGGAGAGCGCGCAGGAAGAACCTGGCGCTTGAGGGCAAGAGGCACGGTTTTGCGCTCAAGGCCCTTCAGCCCCGAAGGGCCCGGTACCTGCGCAGTGGCAGGATCAGGTGGCGCGCAACGCGCATCCGCAACATTGAAGGGTGACAGCAAGTCAGCAGGTCTGGAGGAAGACTGGTCACTGTGTCCCGATGGACTACCATCATCCGAAGGGGATCGCGAACGATCCCCGGAGAGGTCTAAGGTGGTAGCTGGCAGGGTCGGCGAACGGTGAGTCGTCTCCTCCGCAGAGGAATGTGGCGACGACGAGTCGAAGAGGCCCCCCTAACTCCCTTGTGAGGGGAAGGAAGGCCTCTGCGGCGAAGGGGAGGACGAGCCTTCCGCCTTATACACCCACGAGGGGCCGTAGAATCAGCAGGCTGACCATCAAGGGGCCTCCGCAGAGGAGTCTCTGTAAGTGAACTCCCCCAAGGGGGAGAATCACCAGCAGGAGAGACCGTGGGACTTAGATCCTCCCTCGAAAGGTGTTCGGAGGGGGAATCTAAGCCATCAGCTACCTCAGCAACAGGAACGGGGGTTTGACTAGACCCACGAGATGTTTCCGTCACAACAACGTCAACCACAGACAGAGGACCTATCCCTGCTGTAGTTGGCGATTGTTTGACAGCTGCACCAAGTTTGATCATATCAAACAGGGCTTCCTTGGAGGGCAAACCCTGCAGCCACAAGGAAGCCCAAAGCTGTAACAAATCATGATTAGACATATTCAAATCCTCCTCCGGGGAGGAAGGGCAGCCGCCTCACTATGGGAGGCGACTACCTCTCCCGCACCCCAGGATTGGTCAACAGCAATATGGTCTACGCTACCACTCGCCGGCCTCTCGGAAGAGACCGCTCGAGGGGGAGCTTCGGAGGAGGAAAGGGCTACGGAAGTAGTAGTCCTGGAATTTTCTCTCTTCAAAGAAGCCTCTGAAGGAGAAAGATCCCTTTTAGACTTTTTCTTCCGGCGCCGGGCAAACCTCTCCCACTGGGAGGTAGACCACTCCCTACATTCTATACACACGTTACCACTATCACACCGCTGGCCCCTACAGTGAGGACATAAGGTGTGGGGATCGGTGTCGACCGCCGACATAAATGTCCCACAAGGGCAGCCGGAAAGTCCAGGGCATGTACGCATAGTAGTAGAGGCCAACTTCAAACACACTGAAAAAGAAAAAGCAAAAATAGATTAAATATGGCAGTCAAAGCGAGGGAGAGAGCAGACAGGTCTGTTCTCTGCCCGAGCCAAAAGTAAAGTGGAGCATTCACCGGTGTGTGTGAGGGGGGGAAGCTAGCTACCCCTCCCTACCCCCCGCTAACTAGTAGCGGGGTAATAAACCCTCATTAAAACTTTTATGGCTCGTCATTCAGCTATGCCGAAGTAATTACCTGCATGTAAATAGCGTGGTTTGTATTTCAGTTACGGAACAATTTACTATTTAAGTACAGTAATGGCAAAAGATCAAAAGTGAATAACCTGTGAACTGTGTAGAAGCCTTGTAGAGGCAAAGCCATAACTTTGATCCCATGGGATGATTCTTTGCCAGGGGGTGAAGTCATATGAACATCAAGTGTTACATAAAAATATATATCCAATATATTGTCAAATACTGAAAAGTTAAGGCATTCTTACTTGCATTAGGGTAAATTCCAAATGAAGGCTGGAAGTCCCATCAAGATCAAAATTCTACTTTGATACCTATTACATACCCTTACAATGCAGAGATTGATGCCACAAGATAAAAGTTATGTCTTGTAAGTGCACTATTAGATCATTTGTTGTCCGCAACAATAGGGCCTAAAGAGAAGGTGTCTAAAGACCTGTATGTTCAACCTGTAAGATAATAGTCTGTAAAAGTGGTTTATCTCTTCGAAACACCAATTTTGAGAACTTGTGCTACAGAGTGGTTTTTGCGAAATGCTAAGGTTGCGGCAAGCCCACGTATATCATGTGCTCAAGGTGGCCCAGGCAATGGCTCACCCGAGGATTTATAAGCCTTATAAGCCCTCATAATTGTTACTCAGCCAAAATGAGTGTTTCTCAATATTTTCTTCTTGGAGCAGCCAGTGCTCACGAACAATTGGAAATTTAAGGCCTAAGATACTGTATTATTTTCAGATATTCAGGCATTGCTCCTACAGGATTGAGTAACATGCAATTTGGGTCATCAAATACCTCTTTGAGAGATCAAGATTGCGAAAGAGTCAAATCTCATATCGCTTCCAAACAGATTCTGGGTTTTGGTCACTAATTCGGGAACAGAAGACGATAGTTCTTTCCGCCCATTGGAATATGACGTAAGATAAGATAGATCAAGGGGAACACTGTCTTTTATAGGGTTAGGTCCCTGTCTAAGGCTTTATGCATAGCCTTGTAAGGGGCTTGTCATATGGCACTTAGAACCTTCATTCCATCCCAGGTAGGGGGTTTGAGTTCTCAAGGAGGCCAGCACTGCTCTAAAATCCTAATGAGAGCTGAAAGATCCCCTAATGAAGAGAGGTCAAGCCCTTTTACTTGAATACCTGGCTCAAGGCCAAGCAGTAGCCTTTCACTGCAGTGACTGAAAAGATTTCTTGTTCCCCAGGAACACCAAAATGTCTGCAATCAAGGGAATAGTGGCATTGAGTGCAGCAATATTCCCCATATAACACCAATCACTGATGTTTTGCAGTTGGTCTCGAAAAGCCTTTCTTTCGGAAGAGATGCTGCATAGTCTCCAACTGTGAAGAGACAGGCAATGCACTGCCTTGTGGAACTTTCTTATGTGTGGTTGTCGGAACAGGTTTGGACATCCTGGAAGTTCTCTTAGAACTTTGGTGAGAAGTTTAAGCAGGTCTGAATACCACTCTGCTGCTGGCCACTTTGGAGCTGCTAATATGTTCAGACTCTGTTCAGTGTCTGACGAATCAGACAGAACGGTGGAAAGGTGTACGATCTAGTCCGTCCCATGGGTGTTGAAATTCGTCTTCTATTACTGCAGCTTAGTCTGGGACTAGAGTAATACACCAGGAGTTTATGATTTAGGTGAGCGGTGAACATGTCCACAGACGAGGAACTAAAAAAAATCAAGTCTCTTCGCCACTAGCAAAGACTATTTTGAAGCAACTGATATTCCTCTTCCTGAGGATAAACCTCGCTAAGAGAGACTGCTTGGGACTGCGTCCACTTGATTATCTCTACAGCTAGATGGCATGGTAGGAGATAAGCTGTACTTCCTTATCTGGAGATATAGGTCACTACCGTGAAGTTGTCATTCATCAGTCTCTGCGAAGTGGAATCATAATAGTTTACTAGTTGCACTGTTTTCATTTCCAGGAAATTGATGTGAAAGGCCTTGTCCTCTTATGACCTTAGGCCCAAGATTTTCTCCCTTCCTAGGTGAGCACCAGACCCTTGGCGAGACGCATCCGAGAACAGAAGAAATTGTGGAGCAGCCTGATGGGGGGGGGGGGTTTCCTGCTAACAGGTTCACCTCTCTCAGCCATCAATGGAGATTTTTTACAACTTCCTGTGGTACTGACAGTAAGATTGCAGGGTGGGCTCATGTCTGCAACCACTAATTCCTCAAAGCCCACTGCATCGAGCACAGATGCATTCTCCAAAGAGGGACGAGTTTCTCCAATGAGCAGAGATGGCCTAGAAGCTTCTGCCAAGAGTGTGCAGGAAAAAGTTTCCCTTCCAGAGAGGTCAGTGCTATTTCTCTGAATCTAAAGAGTCTGTCGGTCAATAGAAATGCTCAGGCTTGCACCAAGTTAATGTCCAAGCCTATAGTGGAAGTGGGGAGTGACTCCAGTCACAGCTTGACGCGTTACATTGAATAATGCTCAAAGCCATGGGATGTCGCTGGCTTCCAAAGAACTGAGGGGGAGTTCCTTAGGAATACAATGCTCTTTAGGCTTAGGAACCTCGTAAGGTTTCTTACCCCTCTTGCCTGTAGGAGGTTTCCCTGCAGGCAAGATCGGCACAGGCCTACTAGGGATAGGGCCTGGGTGTTGTCGTGTGGGCAACAGACGTCTCTGAGGCGATGGGAGCCCTTAGACTGATGGACGACTTTCATGGCGGAAGGGTGACCTTCTGCAGCCAAAAACAAGCGATGGAATTTCGTTCGAGGTAAAAGCAAGCATCAGGGCGAGGTAAGGTGAGGTGGGTTTCACAAGGATGGCAAACCAAGAGAACCCTCTCTAGCACGAGACTGAGCGGAGCAAGCGAAGGAAACCCAGAAGAGGGAGCAACCGTGGAGCGTAAACCACGGTTGCGCAACCCACAGGAATCCACGCGAAGAGAACCATGAGGTCCCGTCACCAAATACGGTAGAATGGACACTAACAGAACGAGGGCTGCGAGAACCTGAAGGTTCGGCGTAGCACCAGTCATGTGAGCCTGAAGGCTCTGCGCGACAATAGTCTGAAGACTCTGCGCGACAATAGTCTGAAGACTCTCTCTGTCATGAGAGTGAAACCTAAAGTGGTGAGGGTCACGAGAACTGATAGGTTTAACGCGACCGCGCAAACTCATAGGATTCACGCAACGAGGAGAGAACTCCCTGCTACAAGAACCTAGATCTCACTGTCACGAGCCAAAATGTCCAGCGCAACCGATGGCACGAGAGCCCAAAGGCTCAGTCTAGCCACCGTTACGAGAGCTCGAAAGCTCAGCGAAACTCGAACTCGGAAGTTCCAAGTCGCTAGAACCTAAAGGTTCAGCGCGACGGAGGCCCGAAGGACTCGCAGGGTCATGAGAACCCGCAGGATCAACATGACGAGAGCCTGAAGGCTCACGATCACGGCAGTCAAAAGGGTGATCGCCATGAGACCTCGAAGGGTTAGCGTGAGGAGAACCAGCAGGTTCAAAAAGACATCTCACAGCCCGAGGAGGAGAACGTCCAGGATGGAGAGGAGTCACAAACCATTCCACCCTACGATCCTCCGGAGAGGAACATAGAGCAGACTCCGCCCGAAGGGGGAGACTACTGATCCATCTCGAGAGGTACCTCCCCCGAAGGAAAGGATCGTTCTCCCGCAGGAGAACATTACTCGAGACAAGGCTCTCCCTCCACTTCTGGACGAGAACCGCCGACACCCAGTGGCGGTCTTCTCTCGCGAACAAGAGACTTGTTCCCTCAAAGGGGGAATCTGCCTTGGACAATACTTTGCCACCGCCCCTGGTGGATCAGCAAACCCCTCAGCATCAAACACAGCCTCAGAACCTGACCGACAGGCAGCAGCGCCTGCACCCACAAAAAGAGGATCAACCTATGCGGAGGAAGGAGATGACCGCCTTCTCTGTGCTCCCAAATGAAGGAGCTCAAGGGTAGCTTTCTTGAAGAGGGGACCATCAACGCCCAGCAATGGCCAAAAGGATGCAAGATCAGAGAAAGAGCAGATGCTCCCTGGGGGAAGGGAAGGAACAAACTCACTAGGGGAGTCAACACCTTCGCCCATCCCACAAGGCTGACCTGGAGTCATAAGCCCTGTGCTGCTGCTAGGCCGTACCCCGGAAGGGCCCGGCAAAGAAGCAGCTTCGGAAAGAGACTGGAGGTAAAAGCAGAAGCCCGCAACTTCATCTATTTCGAGGAAAACCCCAAAGGTGAAGAATTGCACTTAGACATCTTCTTACGCCCAAACCTCTCCCACTGGGAGGCAGGTCACTCCCGACACTCAACATAGGTGTCATCCCGTGAACACTGATAGCCCTGGCAACCCAGGCACAGGAGGTGAGGGTCTGTCTCAAGGACGACCTGAAGGCACCGCAGGTGCAGCCCTCGGGACCAGGACACGTCTGCATACCTGTAACAAAAGAAAAAGCAAATAAATAGTCAAGGCAAGTTGAATTACGGGAGAGAGAAACGGCACATCTACACTACCAAGCCAAAGGCAAAAGTGGTTACTCAGCCGACTGGTGTGAGTAAGCAGGGTAGCCGGTCTACGCCACCCCCACCCGCTAACTAGTGGATGGAGGTAGTTATCCCTCGCTAAAATTGTCTTAGCTAGTCTTTCAGCTTCGCTGAAAAGTAATACCCCTATAAACAGTGAACTGTTTGTATTTACGCTGGAACAAATATATACGATACAGTATGTAGATATATAGATAGCTGGGTAGATAACCTAATGTTTGATTAATTTATTAAAGAGACAAATTTGGAAGTAATTTTTATTTTTTTCTTATTACTTGTCAAATAGTTTTCCTTTATGGGGAAAATATTCTTCATTAAGATCTGATATATGATATGAAGTTATATCATTTTATATACTGTATTATGATTTACCTTTACTACGGCAATATTTTCTAAGTTCCGCCTGGTCTGCACACAAGTAACGGTTTGCTCCTGCTTAGTTTCAAAATTTCCCGATAGATAGAGCCCACGTAGTCCCAGGTTATGAAGACTTCGTTTTTACTATCAATGCTGTTCCATTCATAAACATTTTTACCTTTCAGTTAAGTTTATAGATAGTTGGGACATATCCCGTACAGTTGCATTCAATACTGCTGTAATAATTATCATGAAATGTTAGACGGGGTAAAGGTCATTATAATGTATCGGTCCCTGAAGCCACGGCTAAGTTACTCAATCGTAAAATTTCCCCCAAGCCTTGCTTCCTGCCTGAGGAAAATAACACCCGTTGGGCGGCGCCCCGTTTGCCTATCAGTTTGTGACGCAAGCTTGAAAATTTAGTGATGTTCGGACTTATGTTTTTGTTAATCCCAACAATCTACATGCTTACCCCCTTGTTAAGGTAGTAGTTCGTTGGGACGTCCTGAAATTATGCCGAATACTAATTTGTTATATATACAACTGAAGGTTAGGGTAGGCAACATCATCTTAAGATGCTTAGGAGGATTAAGCCAGTGTCAATCAACCCATCTGAATTAACCTCTCTGTTCCGTGCACGGGTAGGCCTGCTTTTGTTGGCTGCGTGATTTCTAAATTTTTAACCCCTCGCGACCCAAGATTGACCTGAGCGAGGTCAGCCTTTCCAAAGCTAACCTCCATGATGGACAGACGCATGTCCTATAGGTTTTCTTTGAGCGATGTGGTTGACTTTATTACTCATATCAATCAGCTTGATGCTTGAGGACGATCGTGTACAATTGGAGGTAAAATTCACATAAGGTAATCTTGAAAAAAAATTTTATTATTACAGTGTGGTTAAGATATAATTCAAAGTACTGTCCATCACTTTATTGTGTAGGAGAGATGTTTGTGATTAATTTTATCATAACGTTAGGATTTATTTTTTGTTTCGTTTTAATTAGTGACCTGGGAAGGGTGTCCGTGGGCTCGCCACTGGGTAGAGGTTGTGACCTTTGAACTAGTAAGTTAGGTTAGGTGGGTTTGTTAGGTTCTGTAGCTTCTTACAAATCTGGCAATGGATTGTGACCTGGGAACTAGGAGGTTAGGTTAAGTGGGTTTGTCAGTTTCTGTGGCCTTCTACAATCTAGGTAGGGGTCGTGACCTAGGAAGAGGGTCAGGGGGGGTTGGCCCCAGTGTGACGGTCTGAACAATCCCCCGGTCTCACAATACTCCTTGATAATCCGCGCATGCGCGAACATTTTGTAAACTTTCCAGCCAGTCTGAAATGTCCCCATCCATGCTTCTTCAACATGTGCCATTCGACAACTTGTCGCCGGGTGTTATTGCTTGCGATGGACGTCTCAGAAAGACGAACACAGCGAGTGTACAGTATATATATTCTTTTTTCGTTAATAAACTGTGGCCGTTATAAGATACCTTCCCCCTCACAAAATAAGTTTAATCTTTCCCCATTTGAGATAAATCTACCCGTTTGATGAATCCCCCCTTTGTATTTTAATCAATTGGTAGATTTTACTTGATCTGCGAGCTGATTAAGTTGACATAGCACGTGTACACTGTTTTATATTAATATTTTATGATGGAATTAATATTTCTTGTTTCTGTTTTGTTTTCACTATTAATATAATAAAAAAAAAGTTATATATAATAGCTCCATGTTCCAGTTATTTTTTCTAAAATAAAAAGACAAAATAAAACAAATTGTTGTAAATACTTTTCCCTCTAATGGGTAAAAGGTTCTTTTCCCATTATTGAAAAATGCCCTGATATATAAATATAAATATATAAATATATAAATATATATATATATATATATATATATATATATATATATATATATATATATATATATATATATATATATATATATATATATATATACATCCTGGATACGCATCATTTTATATGTACAAACGATGTTGTAGTTTTTTGTGGTAAGTGTGTTCAAATCTAGTAAAGAATATTGGTTTCATTGTAGTGAATTACATGGCAATGTAACCTAGGAAATAAACTACTGTTTCTTATAGAAAAAATTACGCTCTCTTCAAAAATGACACTCGTTCCCGTCGCAAATTAATAGTTTCAGAAATATATATACATCTATATCCTCCAATAATGGGGGACCCCCAGTGGGAACTCCGGGTTTTGGGTGGGGAAATCATACTAGGGAATTGATATATAAACATAAAACAAGCATTTTCTTCTCTATACATTACCTTCTTGAAATTATAATAACCGGAGGAAAATACAAAACAGTACATCTGGATAAACTTTGGAGGTGCCGTTACAAAGATTGTCTCATGAAAAAATACAGTAACCAGTGCTGCCAACGTCCAATATAGATCAAATGTTATTTTGTGACCTGTCATACTACTAGGCTAGGTTAGGTGGGTTTATTAGGTTCTGTGATCTTTTTGTACTTTTTATATATTGAGTAAAACTTATATGGAGAAATTATTTAAAATACATATGGAAATATCTATCATTACTATCTTTAGTAATGTCAGCGTGCCATTGGTAACTCTGTGTACCATACGACAATGTTGGTAACACTGTGTATTATTGGTAACGTTGCTAATGTTATCGTTCGTTCGTAAGAGAAGTGACACCGTGCAACTCAAAGTTATCCGAATTGGTTGATCTGTTTGTTTCCGATTGAAATGAACACCAAATTCGGTTAATTCACGTTATTTACTATAGGAAAACAATTTTATATCATTTCCCCAGTATGTTTTCCCCACCCAAAACCCCGAGTTCCCACTGGGGGTCCCCCATTATCGTAGGATATAGATGTATATATATTTCTGAAACTATTCATTTGCGACGGAAACGAGTGTCATTTTTGAAGAGAGCGTAATTTTTTCTACAAGAAACAGTAGTTTTTTTCCTAGGTTACATTGCCATGTAATTCACTACAAAAATACCAGAATATTAGAAACAAAAAAGTACAAGTCACTATTTAGACAGCTGGGATTGCCGAGACCAAAGGGCTGTATCATGGGCGTATCTCTTATCCATCCATGATAAGTTATTCAGTTTAACTCTTAAGCTGTCAAGTGATCAATTGCGGATTAAAATTAAAGCTACCAAAACAAAGCTCCAGTCGATGATTTCCCCTTGTAACACATATTACTTTAAGGAAGAAAACACACGTACATATGTGTGTATATCTTTTTTATCACCTTTTCTTTAAATTTGTGATATAATAAAACTGATACGCGTAAAGGAGCAATCTTAAAGTAAATGGTTTCATAAATAGCGATCCAGTTGCACAAATAATGAAATAACGTATGTTAACTCCCTCTATGTAGAAGGGGAACTATGAGACCGGGGAATTTCCCAGTACGCGTCTGCTACGTACGCAGAATTCCCGTTAACCGCGCATGCTCAATAATGCCAAGGAGTATTGTGAGACCGGGGGATCGTTTAGACCGTCACACCAGCTAAGGGTTGTGACCTGGGAACTAGTAGGTTAGGTTAGGTGGGTTTGTTAGGTTTTGTGGCCTCTTACAAACCTAGCATGGGATTGTGACCAGGGAACTATTAGGGGGTGTATGTATGATAGCGGCCACCTGTATGTATTATTGTCTAACTTAGAATACTGCAGTGTGAGGGGGTTGCAGGGTGGCGTCAGCCCTCCGTTAGGTAAGTAGGTAAGGAAACGGCTTGTAGGTTACGTTAGGGGGGGAAGTTTAGCTTAATTAATGTCCATTTTTAATCACCGCACGAGGAACTGGCCGCTGATATACAAGGGCTCCACTATTAGATTAGGTTAAGTGGGTTTGTCAGGTTCTGTGGACTTCTACAGTCTAGATAGGGGTCGTGACATAGGAAGAGGGTCAGAGAGGAGGGGGGCTTGGCCCCGGGTTAGGGGTTGTGACCTGGGAACCAGTAGGTTAGGTTAGGTGGATTTATATAGTTCTGTGGCATTTCAAAAATCTCAAAATTGGTTGTTAGAATGTCTGGCAAATGCTCCAAAGCATTTCTTGTTCGCTATTCTCCGGCTGATTGGGCCTGTTATGTAGATTGTTGGGATAAGCATTTACAAGTAGTGAATTCATTTCATTTCCTGAAATTTCGAGACATTTCTCATTTCTCTCTTCCTAACATACCCATGACAGTCTGTTCTTAACTTGTGGTTCGTAAGGGCAAACCCAAAACCAAACAAATAAACATACGGTAAAAATGCCATTTAAATTCAAGTCGTTACTTATTTTTTTTCTTTTGCTTACCAGTTTCGAGTGTTTGACATCCAATTTCACGGCGATTTTCCCTCGATCAGGGGACAATTTCTTCACGCCGTTGATATTCACGTCAGTCATTTCCATGTGCAGCCACTGGCTGGCATTTACAACTTCCTTTCGATGCCTATAAACAGTAATTTACAATTTCACTAGAATCGGGTACAACCGCTGTCAAGTTGACTTCAAACTAACAACATTCGTTGAGCGGGAAAAACGTTAGTGCCAGCGGGGCTAAAATATTATTATTTTTTTCTTTCTAAATCTCAACTATATGTTTATTAATTTGTTCATAGCTATCCCTTTTTAATGCTTTGTCACGATAATCCTCACATTTTTCATATTTCGAATCCTAGTTGTCCAGATTATTTCCGTAAAATAACAAGGTTTGGTGTTAGACCTCGTAGATACTCCTTTACCGAATGGAGTTCGAAAAGTTGCCACATCTTAAAATAATAAAAAAAACAAATTCGTTTCTATAGAACAAAAATCATACTACATGGTCATGTCACGCTTTGAAATTATTTCATTATTACTCGTTAATTCTTTCAGCCCTTGATGTTACATTTATGAGAATACTTATATTGTCTAGTAAAAACTGAATGCCAACTTTAGGCTTCTGTGCATTCGTACATGGAGGATGTAATGTCAAACTATCACATGGAAATACAATTAAAACTCAGTAAATGGCGTTTATTTATTCTTTTGAAATATTCAAGGGTAGTTTTGGTTACAAATGTTTCCTTGGTTTAGCATAATACATAAACATAATTTATAACCATATCATCCATACACATAACAGTGTAGACTGATAAAATCTTGTCTTTAAAATGTCGGTTGTTTTCCATTTTCAGCTCATGACTCCTCATTCCATAATTGCCATTATTTATTTTGACAAAGGAAAATAATATAAGAGAATGTATATCATACGCAAGCTATTGTAATGACAACTTGAAGAGAGTTTGACTTATCTATAAGGCGTACTGACAAAATAATATAGGCAGATCTCAAAACGTAACAATCACACTAAGTTTTGCTAAATTGGATAATATGCACAGGTAAACATCGTAAGCGATAGGATGGCCCATTGTTTTGAAATTGTCGTAACGTACGATAACTGGACCATTGTTTTGAAAATGTTGTATGCGATAGAATGGACCATTGTTTTGAAATTGTCGTAACGTACGATAACTGGACCATTGTTTTGAAAATGTTGTATGCGATAGAATGGACCATTGTTTTGAAATTGTCGTAACGTACGATAACTGGACCATTGTTTTGAAAATGTTGTATGCGATAGAATGGACCATTGTTTTGAAATTGTCGTAACGTACGATAACCGGACCATTGTTTTGAAACTTGCATGCGATAGGATGGACCATTGTTTTGAAATTGTCGTAACGTACGATAACCGGACCATTGTTTTGAAACTTGCATGCGATAGGATGGACCATTGTTTTGAAATTGTCGTAACGTAC